>NC_045436.1:8941962-9072936 GCF_002776525.5 Piliocolobus tephrosceles | reverse complement strand
TTGGAAAAAACTGCTTTAAAGTTCATATGGAACCAAAAAAGAGCCCGCATTGCCAAGACAATCCTAAGTCAAAAGGACAAAGCCAGAGGCGTCACGCTACCTGACTTCAAACTATACTACAAGGCTACAGTAACCAAAACAACGTGTCTTTTAATATTTACTTCTGCTCCATTACCTCCTCTCCTTTGGTAAACTTAATTTTAGGAATGTTAGATGTTTTGAATTTTTTTCTATAGGTCTCTTACACAGTGTTCTGTTTCTTAATTCTTCTCCAATCTTGTGTACTTTAGTTTGTGTATCCTCTATTTATTTATCCTGAGATTACTACTTCTTTTTTTTATTCTGTCTAGTCTGAGATAGACCTCATCCAACAAATTCTTTATATCACATACCGTATTTCTCAGTTCTAGAATGTTCATTGAATTCTTTTTTCAGATTAGAGCTTTCTGATGAAATTCTTTGTCCTTCATTCTATTTTAACAATATTGCATTCTGTTTTCTGTTGTTTTAAATATATTACCAGGCTTTGATTGAGAGTCTTATGAAAAGTGGTTTCCTTATTTTGAAAATTGTGAGAGATATAGCTAGCTCTTCCTTTCAGATGTTCCAGGCTTTCTTATCATCTTCTCATTTTATATAGTTCCTCAAACTCTCATATGCTTGAAGGGGAAGCAGTCATTATATTTGATGTAGGCCCCTTTCTCTCTTTCTGGTCAGGTTTTTTTTTTTTTTTTTTTTTTGCTAAGTACCACAAGACTACAGAATATATTTTTTCTGCATTTAGAAGTTTCAGCCTAGCTAGTTTCCTATAGAGGACACAGGCCATGGAGTTGAGTTTCCTCAAGTTTTTACTTTGTGCCATCAGTGCTGTTTTACTACTAAAAGCTTTTCTAATTTCTCTTTATGCAAGGTTTCTTCTGAATAGCCAAATTAAGCCTGTACCCAAATTTGGCATATGTCCTCAAGAGGACAATAGATAATAGAAAAATGTTACCTCACTAAAGAAACATTCCCACCCTAGAATTTTCATTCGTATGATGTTCATTGCTTTCCCAAACCTCTAATGCAAATCAAAATATGTCATTTATCCATCCAGCTTTCTGAAGAAGCATCATTATTCTTCAATTTCCTAATATTTTATACTAGAACTACATTAAGTTATTTACATATATATGCTTAATGTTATGATGAAAATTACAGCGAAATGTGTTGCTGTGTTCAAATTAAATATTGCATTTTCATTGGTTAAACTTAATACATGTCATGTAGGACAGATATTCTTGCATGGATATTTCTTTAATTGTTTTATAATTTAAAAACAAGCCAAGAAATTTGGGTATCATGTACAGAGAAAACCTTTGTGGTCTGTGATAGGCAGCCTCTAAGATGTTACCTAATGATCGTCACACCTTGATATTCACACTCCATTATCCTTTCCTTTTGAATGGGGACTGGATTTAGTGACTTGCTTTTAGTGAATATAATGTGGCAGACACGATGGAATATCACTTTCAAAAACAAGTTACAAAAAGACTCAGGCATTTATCCTATGCATCTCCTGTTGCTCTCTTGCTTGCTGGCTGACAAAGCAAGCTGTCATGTTGTGAGAAGCCCTGTGGATAATCCCTTGTGGCAAGGAGGTAATGTCTATGGCCAACAGCCAGTAAGGACCGGAGCCTTGCCAACAACCACATAAGTGAGCTTGAAAGTTAATTGTTCCCATTCAAGCCTTGAGATGACAGCAGCCTGGGCTGGCAACTTGGCTGCGGTCTTTTGAGAGGCCCTACATGATACCTGGCTAATTTCTGCTTAGACTTTTTACTCCACAAAAACTAGGAGATAATCAATCTTTGTTATTTTAAACTGCTGAGTATTGATTACCTTAGTAATAGGTCATCAATATAGACTTAGACTTTTACATAAATCCTGATTCCAATGCTTATCCATTGTACATTATGATTAAGTTATAGCACAATCTCAGTTTCCTCATCTCTACAAAAAGTGATGGGAGGCTGAGGCCAGCAGATCACTTGAGGTCAGGGGTGCGAGACCAGTCTGGCCAACATGGCAAAACCCCATCTCTACTAAAAATACAAAAATTAGCCAGGTGTGGTGGCTCACGCCTGTAATCCCAGCTACTTGGGAGGCTGAGGCAGGGGAATTGCTTGAATCCAGGAGGAGGAGGTTGCAGTGAGCTGAGATCCGGCCACTGCACCTCAGCCTGGCCGACAGAGTGAGACTCCATCTCAAACAACAAAAAAAAAAAAAAAAATTGATGATGTCTACCCTAAAAGCAAAGTAAGACCCAAAGAAGGGAAAATCTCTTGGGAAAAAAAGCTAATTTACTTTCAAGATATTTTGCAAAGGAGTTTCAACTTTAGAATGCTTGTTTGCCAATTAAAAAAAAATTCTGACATATACTTAAAGGGAAAAAAAATTACAAAATTGCCAAGGTTACAATTAGTCTACCTATAGTGGAAACAGTATTTTTTTATGCATTGCAAAATCATCAGGTATCTTCAGAAACAAGAAAAGCAAAAGTCAGTTAGGGATCAGGGTTTTGTTTTTGTTTTGTTTTGTTTTGTAACCAGTGACTCAGTCACGTGGAGGAGAGCACTAAGCTCAAAGAGTTATCATTTATTTCAGTGATGCAAAGTAAAGATACTGACCTTTTGTTTTTGTCATTGTTCATCTCAAGATACAACGTAAGCATGCATGTGTGTGTGCATGTTGTGTCTCTTTCTGTCTGATTTGTAGCATATGTTTGCTCTCTGTACAGGAAAGGCATGCTTTTTTTTTTCCACATCTGTGGGTTTAAATGAAATAAAATGTCTAAGCAAGTTTTCCTTCCTTCTGCAATATGAGAATCTTTTTCTATAAAAAGAAAATTTTCTGTAATTTTATGAATTTGTTCTGTAGAACACATCTGTGAATTGTCAAATGTCCTGTATTCAGTATTGAAAAACAACCTTTCTTACCCTTAATTTAAGAATATTGGGCTGGGCACAGTGGCTCACGCCTGTAATCCCAGCACTTTGGGAGGCTGAGGCAGGTGGATCAACTGAGGTCAGAAGTTTGACACCAGCCTGGTCAACACGAGGAAACCCTATCTCTACTAAAAATACAATAATTAGCTGGGCGTGGTGAGGGGCAGGGGGCGTGTAATCCCAGCTACTCAGGAGGCTGAGGCATGAGAATCACTTGAACCCTGGAGGCGGAGATTGCAGTGAGCCGAGATCATGCCACTCCACTCCAGTGTGGGGGATAGAGTGAGACTCTGTCTCCAAATAAATAAATAAATAAGGATGTCTTCACCCTTTTCAAATATCCTTCTAATCTCTCAAATTTATTTTATTACAACCAATACTTTCATTAACTTCTCTGTAGCCCTAATCTTCGTTGCACTCTGTCTATCATTCCTCAAAATTATTTATGCTAACTTTGAAAATGCCACTTCCCTCTATTTTCTATGATTGTAATTTAAATGTTCCTGTTGGTTTTCAACATTATTCCTTATTGCTTGATCTTTAATAATTTTAAAGACATTTTCTTTTGTCTTCAATTTATCTATGTATTTGGCAAATTAAAGATGGAAAGGCTCTATTTGTCATTCTGCTGAAAGAGAGACAGTAAACCTTGGTGAGAAATTGAATGCCTTAAAGGTGGATGCTGATGGGAGAATGAGACAGTATATTACAAAGAATCTTAGACATTTAGAGGAAATGGTAGAGTCAATGATATATATTGAGCTACATTGAAAGGATTGCATTACTCGTGCCTAGAAAACCCATAAAAGCAAATTCAGGAAAGAGGACCAAGGAAAACCCAAGAATGTGCTGTTTAAAATTGTAGGCTCCATTCAGAGAAGCATGGTGAGAGATACTTTATTTCTAGAGCACAGATGGACTAGTCAGGAAAATTCTGAACACAGAAACTAAAGAATCAAGTGTGCATTGGAGTTTAGGCAACTCCAGAGAATTCAGCCTTAAGCTAAATAGCTAGGGTTGAAACCCTGAGAGAGAAAATCCCTCGAAGGGACTCAGTGAATAATAAATAGATAGTTCCCCTGAAGGTGGAAGCAAATAATAATGGCAGAAAAGGACCCGCAGGCTTGATGCATGTGTGGGGAGAAAACTGTAAATGGAAGACAATGAAACTGATTTGTACCAGGATAAACAGGATACACGTTTGAAAATGTGCCAAGGTATCTAAGCAATGTGATATTTTATCCATAGTGTAGCTTCCCTAAATACAGTTTTCTAGCATCAACATTTCAAAGGTAGTTCTGTACACCTACTTGCTGCATCCTACTGAGGTTCAAGAATATCCACTACCCCACACCCCAGTCGCTGGTTCAATGTGCATGTCACTGGGAAATACGGATATTTACAAGGATGCCTTTTCTGTTGCTGAACAATTCAAATTATTTTTTAAAATTCTTCATTCTTTCCAGCCCCTATTTGCTTTTTGATGATGATGATTAATACCTGTTAGCCTTAGTTCTATCTTATAAGCCTACACAAAATTTTTATGATGGCCTTCCAAATGTGTGGGTCTATCCTACACAGCTATTCCCTTTATCAGTGAAAATATCTCAGGTTTCATTAACTATTTATGTGACATGGTTTTGGGGATCCTCATCATTTTAATTACCTTTTCTCCTGGAGGTCTTCAGCTGTCAGTTTTAAAAAGTATATATTTCAGATGGAGTTTTAAGGTATTTCACATTGCATATAAAAGATATTTTATCATATGATTGAAGGAACAAGAAATAGATATGGGAAAAGGAAACAATGGCGCAAATCTGGACTGAGCTGAGTGAAATATGAATATTCGATTTAGGTTTGTGACTAAGAAACCACATTTCTGTTTATTGCAACTAAGGCCACATTTAACTTTTGTTGATGCTTATTTATTTTTATATTCATCTTAAAGCAGTTTTTGTATTACTGTTGGCTCAGTTTGTGTTTTCAAATGCATTTAGATCTTTCTCACAAGAGCCACTACAATCTGGGGCCTCCAAATTGATATTTTAACCTAAATTTAAGGTTTAGTAATTACCCCATTTCAATTCCACTTTGTTAGTTTTAGTCTAGCATAGTAGGGAAGTAATTTTGAATCTTGATTATTTATGTGATTTTTAGATTTGTAAAACAAATTTGCTCTGTGTTCTAAGTCATCAGTTTTAAAATGTTGCCTGCCATAATCTTATGCTATGTCATTAGAAGTATTTGTATAAGAGGACATGAATCCACTAATCATAATTTGAGTTTAATTGTTTAGTGAGTTGTGAATTTTACATAATTGTACCATTGCCTAATATACAGCTTCACATTTTATCTACAAGATTATAATTAGATGGTCTGTCAAAGTCTCAGCTGAAATCAAGATTATCTGTGGCATTCCCTTGATAAACCAACCAACCAATCAATTGTATCCTTAAAATAATTGTGTAGCTCTTATTGTATCCTTGTGGATACCGTTTTTATTTCACATGTACCAACTATTTGTTTTTCAACTGTTTTCCCACTGTTCTATAGTTTCTTAAATGTTTTTTAAAATGTGTGTGTGTGTAAACAAGGAAAAGATATAATAATACATAAATTTTATTTACCCATTTACAGTCTTTTCCTTCCTCTAATAACCATTACTTTGTAAATAGTTCTAGTTGCGACTATGAGATCACATTTGCCTTTTATACATTTAGGGGGTTAGTTCACTGAAGCCTAAAATCTTGAGTACATTTGAAAATATCAGCCCCAGTGCTTGCATCCCTGAACCTATTTTGGCCATTTACTACCTCTCTTTACTGAAAGAGCTATTCCTATTGCTAGGAAAAAAAGAGACAGAGAGAGAGAAGTAGACATGAAATAGATTTTTCTTTACACAAACTGTCTTGAACAATTCTATTTTCTGCCTATGGATATGAGGGATATTGCTACGGAAGAAGAAAGAGGAAAATATATAATTTGTAGGCTTTTAGGTTTCAGGGAGAATTGTTAGCTCTAGGTAGCTAAAGAAATAAGATTCAGCAGGACTACCCTTTGTTTTGAGCTTCAGACATTTCTTCCTGCTTTTCTCTAAGTAATGTCTCTCCTCTACTTCAAAAGTTTAAATATAGCTAAACCAGTGGCATTTTCCTAAAATACAATCTTCTGGAAATCATACCTTCAGCAACCTTTCTAAAATTCGTGAATATAAACATATAGTGAATTTTGTGTTTATTAGGTGAACAACTTTTTCTTTCACTCGCTTTAACATCTTACTCAATGATGCACAGATTATTTATGCACCAATAAATACTCTTTCATTAAAGAATTGCAAAAGGAAGGAGAATATTGAACCCAGAAATTTTGCTATATCCAAAAAATCAAATTTAGATCTCTTCAATGGGAAGAGGAAAAGAATCTATGTTTAGACTTTTGTTTTCCTCTGGATAATATGTTAGAACCTCACTATTGGTTAACATACCTTAGGGAAGAGCCAAGTGTGAAGCAGTTCGAAATACAATAGTACAGTTTCCATGTATTATTTTCCTGCTGTGATTAGATAATTAGTAAGGTACTTTGTGTGTAGGTGAATTTTCATTAGAAAAGCAGTAGAATTAAATTGAAATGGCAAAAGTGCAATTTCTTTCTTCTCTTCTTTAATGTGTTGATTTCTTCATGCCAGTTTCCAGCGATGAGCTCAGCATGTGTTCTCACATAATTTAACCTTTATTCCTTATAATTAAATCTAAACCTATATTGAAATCAAAGCTACTTAGCTATTTAAGTATATATCTAACAATTACAAATGAGCATGATCAATTTTAATAAAACTCAAAAGGATACCCATTGTTGTTCATGAATCCAGTGTGTACTAATCAGCGAACAACCCCTTCAGAAGAAATGGACTCAAATTTGCCCTTCGTGCAGGGTAGCATTTAACTTCTGTGGCACAAACATGCTATTTCATTGAAATTAATTATGCCGGTCAAAAGGTATTTAGTAAATACTCCATATTTATTATCATTCTATGCAAAACGGAAGATTGAAAATAAGTTTATTTCTTTATTTGAATTCCTGTGAAAACAGATGTAGTTGAGTTGGGGAGATATCCGTAAGAAGAAAAATAAAGAATGAGAGAAAGAAAAGATGGCTACATTTGATGTATAGAATGTATATGTTAGTGGTATTACGGGAAGGGATTAGCAAGGAGCAGGACTGGGACAGAAGAGGTGCTTAATAAATTTACATGAATGATTCAATGGATGAACAAGTTCTAGAAAGAAGTATCAGTGACGCTTAAAGTCACCAGAAGGTAACTGTAGAATAAGAAGTGCTGCAAATGGAATACTAATGTGTTTGATAAGTGAAGATATGGATGGGATTTTGAGCAGAGAAACTACTATACCAGATTTGCAGGAGAATCAACAACAACATTCAGGAGCAGGAAGAAGCACAGATAAGAAGACAGAATCAACCTGATATGGTTTGGCTGTGTTCCCACCAAAATTTCATCTTGAATTGTAGCTCCCGTATTTCCCACATACGGAGGAACCTGGTAGGAGATAACTGAACCATGGGTGCGGTTTCCCCCATACTGTTCTTACGGAAGTGAATAAGTCCCATAAGACCTGACGGTTTTATAAGGGTTTCCCTTTCACTTGGTTCCCACTCTCTCTTGCCTGCCACCACGTAAGACGTGCCTTTTGCCTTCCACCATGATTGTGAGGCCTCCCCAGCCACGTGGAACTGTGAGTCCATTAAACGTCTTTCCTTTATAAATTTCTCAGTCTCACATATGTCTTTATGTGCAGGATGAGAACAGATTAATACACAGCCCAAAGTTTTGACCTGGGACACAAAGGTTGGTTACATTACTTACATTTTTATGCATTACTTACATTATACATTTTATGGTCAAATAGCATTATTTTTCAAATGATACTGTGTTTCGATAATGTTATTTTTAGTTAGATTTTGTGTTTGAACAAAGTATGGCCTAGGTAAAATGAAAGAACACACTGTTTTGTTTGATTTAGTGTTTCTCCGTTTTTTAAAATTACCCCTGCTTTGACACACTAACAGCAAAAGTATGTGAAGACAGGAGACTGTGAGTGGAGTGCACTCCAAAGGGACAGGACAAATATGTATTTTTGATATTTTGATTGTTACAAGAAACTGAAAATCATAGTAATGTTATTTATACATATTTTAAAATTTATACATCCACATTTCCCAGTATTCTGATATTCCAAATAGCACAAGTATCACAATCAGAAAATATTTATGCAATTTCAAACTATTTATATTAAATCCTCTATTACAACACTAAAGTAGAATCACAACATTATTCACTTTCATAAATCCCCAGACCACCCAATTGTTCAAAACATGTAAATTTCCCTGAAAATATAGTAACAGAAATTCTAAAATATAAGTGAACCATTTGTTGTCTTAAAAGGTTCTATGTATTCATCTAGAAAATTAGAATATTTTACACCAAAATAAATTGTATTAAACATTTTAGTACATTCTTACTATTGTGACATGAACCATAAACTTAGGTTTTCAGCAATGTTATTTTTTATTTTTCATACTACTTCAAGAGAGGCATGGAATAAATAATGATTATGTGAAAATGATAGAGGTACTGTTGATTCATTCATTGGCCCAATTTGTACTGGCTGCCCACTCAAGTAGCAGGCACTAGGATTTGGTCCAAGCTCATCCATCATACCACACACCTTTGAAGTTGCTTGTGACACTCATATTAAATTTACTAATGGAAAGAATAAATATATTCACAATAAAAAATGGTTGTGTTCTTCCAAAGAGACAGATAATTTAAAATAATCAGTTCAAAATTAATTTTATAAGAAACAAATGAATACAGGGTTTATATTCTAGGAGGTTAAAAATAGAATCTGTCTCATTCTTCTTTTTGTGTTGAATTAGTACAAAGAGTAGACAGATGGCTGGTGGAAATAAAAACTGATACTTTACCAACAAAGTCTAGCTGGGCCATGGAAGACAACTGACAACCATTTGCCTGAATAATCTTCATATTTTCCTTGTTTGTTGCTGGACACAATAGGTAGCCCAGTATTTTATTGAAAGAGGTGGATTATGGAGGCAGAATGCCTATGTACAAATCTCAGTCTCTCTGGTGAGAACGTTGCCTAATTTTTCTATACCTCACTTTACTCAGTTGTAAAATGAGGATAATAATATAACCTCCACTCCTTCTTTAAGGATTGTTTTTAGGATCAAATGAAGTGATTTCTGTAAAGCACTTTGAAAAATACTGGATACTAAATAAACATAAGCCATTTCTCTGACTACTTTCAATGAAGTGAAATGCAGATGCTTGGCCCAGCTCACTAATCATGTAATTACACCTCTCCACTCTAACTCCAGTGAAAATGGGCTTTTCATTTCTCTTTGCCATTGACTTCTGTTATCTAGACATTAGTGTATCTAAATTGTTTCAAGATTAAAAAGAAAAAGAGAATAAACAGAAAAGCTATTGGAGACATGGTCATTCTAAAATATCTCCACTGGCAAATGTGATGTAAATGCCAGTGGAGGAGATGATTATTTTGTATCATCTACTGAGTTGTGTTGACAGCCTACATCCTTTCTCCCCATGCCTTAGTGGAACACCCTGCCTGCCACAGCAAACTGCTTTGTCTCTAAGTCTAAGCATCAATTAATGAACCAATACCTTAAGTAGAGAGGTAGAAGAGGCAGAGTAAAGATATCTGCTGCCATGAGGTACTAGGAATGAGCAATGGTTGTTCACAGATACGACTGTTCCATGGTGCCTTGGATGTTTTCAGCCAAATGTTGGGTTTTACATATTCGTATGGATCCTTTCTTTATTCTCATAGCTTTCTGCTCATTATTTCGCGTTGGAAGATTTGTGTCACCAGGAAGACTTGGGGGGACCAGAGTGCAAAATGATGGAGGATGGTGTGCAGATAATGGAGTGAGATGACTTTATAGAAGTAGTCAAGTACCCAAACAAACAGAATAGACTAGGAATAGATTTCTCTATTTCTCTTAAGGTATGGAGAGATTTAAACAGGAAATCAATATAATATGATTCAAAATGAGAAGGAAGGAAGAGATTAAATTATAATCTACAAAAAGCCTGAGATTGTGAGGAAAATAGAGGGATTCAATATAATAAAGAGAGGATTTCTTATCTTCTGCTTGGTAAAGAAAGACAGGATGTCCTTGCTGGTTGGGTTGAGTGATCATGAGAATCAAATTAGGAAGTGATTATAAGGAGTGGTTTGATCTCAACTTTATCAACTTTGTCAAGTGTGAGAGATAAAGGTTCCTCAGGCACACTGAGCACACTAGTTCAGAAGCATTTAATAGACATTAGCATTTTTATTTATAAATACTTTAAGGGCAAGGTTGGTGTTAGTATGAGATAAAAATAGGACATTGATTCAGTGATAGAAAGAAATTTAGTATAAACTAATATCACAGCAAAGGGAAGAGAGTTTCAGAATGGCCGGCTTGCTTTATACCCTGGGAACTTGCAGGATGTTCTTATTAAACTACTTCCTATTGCATCAGGACTGCAAAGTTCAACATGCATTTATAGTTAAGTTCAACACTGTCACTATGTGTTAGGAAATTTGCAAACCAAGGTATGTACTTGCAAGAGAGATCTAGTTCCTGCACTTTGCTGTCTCATTAAGGTAATATGGTGCAAGGCCAACCCACAATTAAAACTGTATTTTTTATTAGACTGAGCTGCGGACTGTGACTTTCGGTATTCTATCATGTGTCACGGGAGGCACTGCACCATAAAGGTCATACCAATAACACTGTGAACTAAACAAATAAGTCGACTCTCTACTAAAGGTAGTGCTGTTTAAAGCTGGAAGGCTTTATTTGTCTTAGAGGAAGAAAAGAGAGTAAAATAACATCACGATGAAATGTTAGAGCTAGTAGGTACCTGAGGCAATCAAGTTCAATCCTCTTGTATCACAGGATTTTTAAAAATGGAGGCTCAAGGAGACGAGTGACCAATTTAAGATTGTAAAGATATTTAGCAGCAGAATTGGTTTTGTAACCCATGCTTTCCAGCTGTCCACTCTCGGCTCTTACCATGATGCCAAGGTGTTTCTGGTGTGAAAAGTGAAAGTTTAAGACATGCAGAAATGATATCACCTATTCCAGTTTGTGTGAGTTAAGAAACTAAATGAGTAGGTCATGTGGGGAATAATTTGATGGCAATGACGCCAACAGCACATTGAAAAGGAATTTGATGGTCTGCTAGATGCAGGGCCATATGATTTGAATCTTTGAATATACTTTGGGTCTTGAATCTACAGAAAATGCTTAAATGATATAGTTGTTGGCTTCATTTGTTTACTGCATGATAAGGAAAGCAATTCCTTTACACCAACACCTATAAGGTGTCACTCGGAAATCCTACAAAGAAAAAATGATGTAGATGGTGAAGGAGTTACAAATCATGTACTACAACCTTTCAAAGGTGGAAGAGATTACGTCCACTTGGAGATGTGGGGAAGGCTTGTGGAAAAATGTCATTTGTTTTCATCATAAAAGATGCAAAGGATTGGGAGATGGAAGATGAGGTTGACAGGAAATTTTGGGAAGAAAGAGTAACATGATTTAATACTTGGAAGAGGAAACTCAATGATTGGAAATAGAAAAGAATCAGGTTTAGCTATGATTAGGAAGATTTTGAATTAATTCTACTACACCTTAACATCTGTGCCAGCTTAAGGTAATGAACTTGTCTCCTCCTCAATAGCAACAGCTTACATTTCCTAGCATTTCCTGTGTACACTGCTACATGCATGATCTCATTCTACTCTTACAACAACCCTTTACAATAGATACTGCTGCTATGTCCATTTATAGACAATTAGACTAAAGTTACACTTGATCAAGGTGACACAGTAGAATGCATTAGGGCTGGGCTTCAAACCCAGCTCAATATCACTGCAAAACCCGTATCTTCATTCCCTTTTTATATTTATCTTCTCCCTGTAATATCAGTAGCTGCCTTGCAGCTATGTGTGTGAGATTGGGAGACAAAGTTAACACACAGCAACCCAGAAGCCAAGAGATAGCATTCTAGATGTTTTTAAAAAGGAAACGTAAGGGGAAATCTCAGGGCACAGAATCAGACTACCCAGGTTTGTAGTTCACCTTTGCTTCACTGTTGTGATTTTTTAGCACAGTCTTACGCAGCCTCTCAAGGGCATTGGAAAGTCCAGTTCGTTGGCCACAGTGTGGTTTACCTCCTTCTGTCTCTTGGGCTTATGCAGCTGTTCTCCTGTCTGTCCACCTGAGCGATACCTGACCTGTTGGAGTCAGAGACTCTATTCAAATACCTTACTACCCACCTGCTGACTGAACCTCAACTTTTCCCGAGGGTGTTCAGAGCTCAGTGAGGACAACTATCTGTATGGTTGGACAGTAGCCTCAGTGGTGGGGCTGCTCTGCCACCTCACTTTTTCAGAGCCAGCCTTTTCATTCACATCTCTGTCCCCTGCATGGCACACGGGGATGAAGGACAGAGTCTCAGGAGAGCCTCCCTTTGTCTGACCATATTGTGACCTAGCTTTCTATTGACATTGACATGGGAGGAGCAAGTCTGAGAGGTCCAAATTAAGGCTGTGGGGTCAGCAAGAGGGTCATCCAGAGGCTTCTGTTTCTAGGATTTTCCAACTACCTTGTTTCACTCTCTGTTGTGTCTGATGACTTGGCTGGCTGGCTGAATGCCTCCGTCGCACCCTGTTTTCCCACTTTTCTTTTCCTACGATCCCTTGGGCCAGAAAAGGATAGGCTTTTCTATACCTTAATATCTTTTAACAATCACAGGGTAGACCCAGAGGTGAGGTGCTTTGGCTTTGGGCCTTGATATACTAAACAGGGCTGGGGAGCACATGTACCATCTCCTTTGTATCAGCAACTGATTATTATTCCATTCTTTCTCTTTCCTATCCTTCTAGGACATTTTCTAAGTTTAGACGAATGAATGCCACGATCAACTAGAGCTTTGTGTCTGAACTTGAAAATGTATTTTCACATTTCCAAAATAAGTACCTTATTATCATTATTAATGTCATTATATTATCTGATACATGAAGTCACCCTCCCTACCAGTACCACCTGCCTTTAACATCACATAGTAAGAATTCGTATTACATTCACGTATGTATCCATTTGGCAAACATTAGATAAATATCTGCTAAGGGCCAAGTTCTTGGCCTCAGTGTGGTACGCAGTGATAAAAATGACAAGGTCCCTGTCCTTAGGGAGTTTACCTTCTGCAAGGGGAAGATAAGCAATAATAATACTAACACTAGTAGTGTTAATAATAAACAACGGGCTGGGCATGGTGGCTCATGCCTGTAATCCCAACACTTTGGGAGGCCGGAGGGGGCAGATCACCTGAGGTCAGGATTTCGTGACCAGCCTGGCCAATATGGCAAAACCCCATTTCTATTAAAAATGCAAAAAAAAAAAAAAAAAAAAAATTAGCCGTGCATGGTGGTACATGCCTGTAGTCCCAATTACTCAGGAAGCTGAGGCAGGAGAATCACTTGGACCTGGCAGGCAGAGGTTACAGCAAGCTGAGATTAAGCCTCTGTACTCCAGCCTGAGTGACAGAGCGAGACTCCATCTCAAATAATAATAATAATAGTAATGATAATAAGTAATAAAGAAGGAGGCTTAAGATCATGAAAAATGCTGTGAAGACTATATAGGGACAGCATGGTAAAATGAAATGGTTTTGTGAGGGATGAGGCTACTGAATTATCTAT
Source organism: Piliocolobus tephrosceles (assembly GCF_002776525.5). NCBI lineage: Eukaryota > Metazoa > Chordata > Mammalia > Primates > Cercopithecidae > Piliocolobus > Piliocolobus tephrosceles. The sequence goes on along the minus strand of NC_045436.1, from coordinate 9,059,126 downwards.
GCATATCTTCTGCATCTTCAGAGGCTATGAAGTGTCACATTTGCACAAAGTTAGCTGGTTTCAAATTCACGGCTAATACCTTTGACAGTGGTAAACTCCATATGACACACCTTTCACTACATTATATTAACTTATGTACATATGTTTGTGTGTGTGTCTGTGTGTGTCTAAATTAGTGATGAATATAAATGGCTGTGTAGATAAATAAATTGATAAATTAGTCCAGACTATGTATCCATATGCACATGTACATATAAGTATATTAGTAAGTTACTCTATGGTTATTTTACTTTTCTCCCAGTAAAATGGAGAACTTCCTGAACATAAAGGTTTAGGTCTTCTGGTCTTCTATTGGTAATTTTTCTCTCTGTTGATCCACGGTAATCCCACTTTTTTGTCAGTGTTCTGATACAGCAGGTCCTCAAATAACATCGTTTCATTCAACATGCTTTTGTCATAACTTTTATGAGAAAAACAATTGCTTCTATCCAGGCCCCTGTCTGTGTGCAGTCTGCATGCTCTCCACATATCTGCGTGGGTTTTTTCCAGGGACTCCAAGTTCCTCTCATGCACCAAAGCTGAGCCCATTAGATAAACGGGTGTCTCTGTGGCCCCGGTGTGAGTGTGTGAATGAGGGTGAATGTGAGTGAGTGTGGGAGAGTGTGGGGGAGTGTGAGTGACTGTGGGTGAGGGTGGGTTAGTGGGTGTGAGTTACCCTATGATAACAGGACATCCTGGCCAATAGGGGTCCTGCCTGTTGTCCTGAGCTGCTGTGCTGGGCTCCAGCCACTAACAACCCTGAGCTGGAATAAGCAGGTAAATACTTAACTGATTTGTTTTAATTAATCCTTCTGAAATCTATGCATAGCTCATATGTATTTCATTTTTAATACTATATATGCTTTGGTCTCTATTTAGAACTTTGGTGATGTTTTGTGATCAGAAATATACCATAGGAAGTTATGCTCTTGTTTATATCAATTCGCCTATGGGAAAAGTGGTCCTATATGTCTTACATGCCACAGAATTGGTCATTGTATGCCACTTTACTTAAAATCACAGTTTTCAAGAACCTATCCATGGTGTTAAGTGAGGACTTGTGGAGTATCATAGAAGCAGAGATCATCACATTCCCACTACTGAGTATATATTCAAAAGATAGCAATCATTATACGGAAGAGAGACCTTCACTGTCGTGTTCACCGTGGCATTATTCACCACAGCCATGGGATGGAATCAACCAAAGTGCCCACAATGGAATATTATTCAGCCTTAAAAAACAAGGAAAGTCTGATATTTGTGACGACATGGATGAGCCTGGAAAACATGATGTTAACTGAAATAGGTCAGACTTGGAGAGACAAATACCATGTAATCTTACTCATATGTGGAATCTAAAAAAGTTATATTCATAGAAACAGAGAGTAAAATGGTAGTTACCAGAAGCTAGGGAGTGAGGGCACTGGAGAGATTTTTGTCACAGGACACAAAATTTTAGTTAGACGAAAGAAATAAATAGAAGAGATATATTGTACATCACAGTGACTATAGTTAATAGCAACATATTGTGTGCTTGAAAATTTCTGAGAAAGTGGATTATAAGAGTTCTCACCAGAAAAATATAATGTGTGATATGTAACATGTATGTTAAATAACTTGTTTTACCCATTTCTTAATGTATACATAGATAAAAACATCACATTGTACACCATAAATGTATGTACATTTTTGTTTGTCATTAAGAAAGATAACGCAATACATAAAAAGAAATAGCGATCAGAATCAATGTTCTCATCCACGATTCCTCTGAAACGATTAAACAGAGAAGCGCAAATTTTATACTGCACAAATTCAAGAATTTCTTTCCTCTTTATAAAGTGGAACGTGAATGCGAATTAACAGTGTAGTTGTGAACAGTGCTTGAGGGTTATTGCCTGTAAGATAAATGAATAGACATTTTAAAGTCTGCTGGATTTGTAAAGTGGAACGGTTTAATTGTGTTTCCCATAACATTATTTTCTTATAAAGGATTTGCACATTTTCTCAGCATGTTGAAAATCACCCAAGAAGTCTTGAAAAACACCCACAAGCAGACCCTGGAGTAGGATCCTTGTGATCCCTTTGGCTATTGCACGTATTTTTTTTTTTAAAGGAAGAAACAGCAGTTCATGACAGCAATGTGGATATAATGATTTACGAAGTTATAATTCTAGGCGTGTGGTGTTGTGTTATGGATTCAGGGATGTCAGTGATTACAGGCAGCAGACATCGGTAGTGTTTCTGACTGTTATGTTTAGTGGCCACGCATGATCAATGCCTTTTTGAGGTTCAAGCTTTTGATGATGTTCAAATGACTATGGAATTATTAGGGGGTATTTAAGAACACCTTGCTTTCACTCTCTAAAAAGATTTTATTTCTAAAAAATGTAGGTTTTAAAATTTTAATATATGTAGAAACAAAATGCAAAACATACTATGTTAAACACATGGTTCTAAAATGTTATGTCAGTATCAGTCCCTAAATCAGCTGGCAATTGAACTAATATCTTTATAGTTTCAAAAAGGGTAAAAAATACTCATAAAGCAGACCCTAGTAAACAATGTCATTTAGCTTGCTTAGATGAGGGTGATAATTTCAATAAGTTAATAGAAATGAAGCCAATTCAATAGGATAGTTTCACCTTTTTTAATGGATGTCATGAAAGGAATAGCAAACCAGCTGCACCCTAAGTTCACTATTTGCTCCGAATGTATTAATAGATCTTCTGTTTCTAGGTGAATGGTCTGCCCGATTACAGTTTTGAGATATCACAGAATGGGATATTTACACACATTACATAGTCAACTTTATTTGTATATTTATTGTTTTTAGACAGGGTGTGGCTCTGTTGCCACAGTTGGAAAGCAGTAGCACAATCACGGCTCACTGCAGCCTTGACCTCCAGGGCTCAAGTAATCCTCCCACCTCAGCCTTCTTAGGAGCTGAGACCACAGGCATGCACCACCCCACCTGGCTATTTTTTCTTTTTCTTTTTTAGCTTTTGTACAGATGGGGTTTCACTATGTTGCCCAGGTTGGTCTCAAACTCCTGGGCTCAACAGATCTTCCTGCCTCGGCCTCCCATAGTGTTGGGATTACAGGTGTGAGCCGTCACATCTAGCCTTGGTCAGGTTTACAATGACCCAGTTTCAAAGACCTTGTAAATGCTAGCACTAGGATTTTCACCCAAGGGGCTTAACCCTAAAAAGGTACAAATAAGCTTATACTTGTTTCTGAATATGGCATACTACATTATTCATGTGCACATTCATTCAAAAATATTCACAAGGTGTCTAGTTTTTGCCAGGGGCTTGTGGGCTCTGAGGATGCATCAAAGAAAGAAATATGGAGTTTGTACTTTTGTTCGGTAATATTTTACCATATTTATATGCAATTAATTGTCAACTTACAGAGTATGTTATATTTTATAAAAGTAAGTCCTTTCACAAATCCAAATGACTTTTATAATCATGATGTTTTCAGACAGTAGTTAAGTTCCCCAAAACATTTTTAACCTCTTAGAAGAATATAATTTATTCTAAATTTTAATAGTTATGAAAGATACAAAGAAAACTTTATTTTTCTAGGAGTGAAGAAATATATTCCCCTTTTAAATCTGCACCTTTTTAGGGTTAAGCCCATTGACAGGTCACTGCTCTTATTAGAAAATTAGAGGTGGAGGGTAAGGTTTGCTCTAAGGCCTTTTTCCACTCTATGCATAGATCGTGACTTCAGGGCCATAAAGCTGGGCATGAATAAGGAGTGGAAAGTAGTTGAGGGAAAAGAAGAAAGGGGTTTCAAAGTGGATGTTTCCTCCTTTTTCTTAACTCACAAACTTCCATTAGGTGATCTTTCCCTCAGTTAGGATACTGCAACTTTCTCTCCAATCCCCTTTCATTCATGTACATCCAATGCCATTATGTGCCAGAGATTTTTGCTCTTAAAGTATTCTCAGTGCTGTCTGTGATGTGGGGCAGGGAAGACAGATATGCAATCAAACAACTTCTATAGTGCAGTTCAAGTACTATATGTTGCTATATACAGATGGATGCATCAACTAATGCTGTTCTAGGGGTGAAGAGGAAAGACAGTGGATGAGGCAATCCAATAACTTTCCATAAAGGAAAGGGCATTCAAGTTGGACTTTGAAATAATATTTAGAATTCCTAATGTGAATACGTGCATTCCAAGCAGGGAAAACGATCAGTTATGGATATATAGAAGGGCAACAGAAGGCATGTATGGAAAATGATGAAAACCTCATGTGAAGGTAATATGTATGGTGGGGAGTGGAGATGGAGGGCAACAGGAGGCTGTATTCCGTTTTATATTCCATATCAGAAGTTTGCATTTACACATTTATTCCACAGTCAGAACACTTCGTTTTGAGAATTTTTTTTCAGAATTATTTTAAAAGCTGGCAACAGTAGAAAAAAGTCAGATGCCAGATCATACAGCGAATTAAAATTTCAAGAATTGCTGCAGTTTTTGTAAATACCTGTAATATTCATGAGACTGTCTATGGATCCTGGCCCTGTTCATTCTTCAGGAATCTCTCCTATTCTCTAGTGAAGTTCTAAAACATTTTTTTCTTCTCTACCTGATATTTTAGCTCTTGTCTGCCCCAAATTCCTCCAAGCATCTGACATTACTCTTTTGTAGTTCTTGATGTTCCTCTAAGTGAGTACTGAGGGGAGCCTCCCTGATAGTTGTTGGGGGTGGATTATTTCATTCCTACCAGTCTTTACTGTTCTGTACCCAGTAGGACACCCCTCCCTGATTATTGGGTATTTAACTGAATAGGACCTTCCCATTGACTCTGGATTATGGTATTTGTCTGAATGGGACCTTCCCATTGACTATGGATTATGGCATTTGTCTGAATGGGACCTTCCTATTGACTATGGGTTAGGGTATTTGAATGAATGGGACCTTCCAATTGACTATGGATTAGGGTATTTGGCTGAATGGGACCTTCCCATTGACTCTGGATTATGGTATTTGTCTGAATGGGACCTTCCTATTGACTATGGGTTAGGGTATTTGAATGAATGGGACCTTCCAATTGACTATGGATTAGGGTATTTGACTGAATGGGACCTTCCTATTGATTATAGATTATGGTATTTGACTGAATGGGATCTTCCCATAGACTATGGAAGGTTTAAATAAATCATCTCTATGTTATTTCTCAGTATACACTCATGAAGTCTACTTGTTATGTTTTTGTTTTCATAACTGATACATATTTATATTATATATACACACAAAAAAATTCAACTCAATCAGTATAACACAATTCATACCTCTTACTCTCAGAACATTTTCAAAGGATTGTTTTTATGCTAATATTATGACTTGAAATTTGTTAAAAATAGAGTCAACTACAAGTTTAGTATGGTCTTCCTTTTAATGTGCCATGTAGTATATAATATTCAGAAGGGAAATTTAAAATCTGCTTTCTTAGGGTAAGTTTTGCATCTGTTCACTACAACATGACCTTTTAAAACGTATTTTTTATGATTAAGGAAAAGATGCTTTTGAAGAGAAGAACTGAATAAAAGTAATAACTTAGAGCACATTGGGTATGTTTTGCTCATAGTAATCACATAATTATCCTAAGTAAAATTTTTGGATGAAATCATCCATATGAAAGTGTGATTCTCTCAAAAGTAAGATTTTGGAAGTTTTATGCCATTCTTTTTTTTTTTTTTTTTTTTTTTTTGAGGCAGAGTCTCACTCCATCGACCACACTGCAGTGCAGTGGCATGATCGTGGCTCACTGCAACCTCTGCCTCTTGGGCTCAACCAATTCTCCGGCCTCACCCTCCCGAGTAGCTGGGATTACAGGCATGTACCACCATGCCCAGCTAATTTTTGTATTTTTAGTAGAAAGAGGGTTTTGCCATGTTGGCCAGGCTGGTCTTGAACTCCTGATCTCAAGTGATCCACCTGCCTCGGCCTCCCGAAGTGCTGGGATTACAGGCGTGAACCACCGCGCCCGGCCTATGCCATTTTTATATTGAGTAATGAAGCTTTACTACATGATCTCTGCCTCTTAAATCCTAGAATAATTTCAAAAGGAAAAACAAAGCCTAACGATATTTAGAGTAGCATGGGACTAGAGGATACCTATTCCAAGAACACTCTTAGATATGTACTGTCTCACTAGTGGGAATCTATATTTTTCCAGCATCAGTACGTGAATTTCACCGTCTCCTCCTAATAAAATAACTGCTCTAATTTCGTAAGTAGCAACAGGAGGGGTTGATGTTGTCAAATGCTTTTCTTCTTTCTAACACTTGTGGTTTACAATATTGCCATTTAAAGCGTTATCTTAAATCATCTCAAAATTCCTTGCACCTCATGTAAATTATTGTTAGGATTTGCTGCACAAAACAGAAAATCAAAAAACAATAGTGGCAACTTAAACACACATGAGCTTTATTTCCCATGCAAACAGGCCGTACTATTTTGTCAGCTCCAGGAATAAATCAGTCCCGTAGCTTCTTGTTTTTTTTTTCTGTTCCACTGTTCCTGGACTGCTGGTACTCCAGCCATGGCACCTGCATTCCACACAGCAGGAAACAGAAGAGGTTAATGGAGAAAGAGAGCTTCCTTTACCTGTTCGATCTACTTGAAAGAGCTGTCTATGAAATCTGTCTCTAAAATATTCACTTCTATGTGATTGGTCAGAACACAGCCATATCTACCTTCAGGGATGCTGGGAAATGTTGATGTTTAGCTGGGCACATTGCTGTCCCCCAATAATACAGAAGTACTATTAGCTCTAAAGAAGACAATAATGGATTTTTAGTTTGGTCACTAGCCATATAGCTCTATAATTTAACCCTCACTTTATACTCTGAAGATAGGAGGATACCTAAATTTAACAATAGATTTAACTTTCCTAAATTGATTATCATTGGCATAGAGAAAGCTATTGATTTTTGAACATTTAGATTGCACCTGTCACATTATAGAGTACATATTTGTTCAGAGAGTTTTTCAGTTAGTTTGTGTGGATACTATAAGAGGCAGTGTTATGTATAATTCTAAGAGTTAAGTAGTTTTTTCTTTATACCATTGAATTAAGTAGAACTTCCAATACAATACTAAAAGTACTAAACATCTATGTCTTGTTCCATAATGTCCCCTGTTAAGACCATAGTTCAGGTAAATTTCTTACCAAGCTATGGGCATATCCTTATATTTCTAGCCTGATAAGCATTTCTTAAAAATTAATTATTAATGGCTATTACATTTCATCAAATGACTTTTTCATCATCCATTAAGATAATTTTGTGTTTTCTCTTTTAATCTATAATAATGCTAAATTATAATAAATCTCTTAATAATAATAATTCTTTATTGGATAAAGTCTGCTAGCTCATGATGGATCGTTCACTTAACGTTCAGCTAAATTCTATTTATTAATGTTTTATTCATTTGTTTTGACCAAAATGAGTGTAATCTATACCGTGTTTATCTTCTGTATTCTTGTAATTTGTTAGCAGAATTTTGGTTGTCAAGTGTCTATATTTTTAAGTGCTCTGTAATAGTTTGAATATATAAGAATTATAGTATTATATATGTATTTTTAAACAAATAGCTGGTGCTAATTGAATGGAATAATTTGTTTTTTATTCTTTGAATTTTTAGTATATTTAGATAATCTACCATTTTAAATGAGTTTTAAGCAACTTGTATGTTTCCTAGATCTAGTTCCAATTAGTTGAAAATTACTTTGATTTTCAACAGTATAAATAATATTTTCTTTTATAATGTTTTAAATTATTTCTTAGTATGTTTGTTATATAGACCTTTTATTATTAATGTGATTTATATTTTAATGACTTCTTTTCATCATTTGTCAAACAAGCAAGGTATACTTTATAGATTATTTCAAAGAATCAGTGTGTTTCATTGATGAAGTTTCTTTTTTGTCTTAACATGTTAATTTCCATTTTTATTTTTATCAGTTGTTCTCTTCCATATTTTTATTGTTGATCTTTCATTTATTTAAAGGAGACTTAAGTTATTTTATGCTTTTTGTTTCTTTTATACATACATATACATTAAGTTAAATGTTATCCTATGTGTACCAATGTGGATGCATTCTGTATGTAGTGATTCTCATATTGTTCATTTGAAAATACATTGTCATTTCAGAGATTATTTTTTGACTATCCAAATGTCAAAAAAAGAGGAATTTATTGTCTTTAAAGCTTGTTTTCTCCAAGCATTAGATTTTATTTTTTATTCTTTTGTTTCTAATTTCTACCTTCATTGCATTTGGATCAGAGAATATAGCCTTTATCATGTTTTCTTTAGGGGATTTTTGAGATTTTATTTCTAGTGTGATACATTTGCTTATTATAAATGTCCCTCTATTATTATATATAATATATTTTATTTTTCTCTGTAGGGCAGAATTTTCTCTCCCTATAGATATAGCTATAAAATCATATTCTTTTTATTCACATCCTCTATGTCCTATTTTTTGTCTATTTGATCTCACATTTCCACCACGATTGGCATTTTGTACATCATTCCTCATATGTTACTCAGTTCTCTCTTTACATATCTCGATGCCATGCCCTTGTTTGATGTATAAATGGCAACAGTTGTTACATGTCCTTGGAAAACTGTACTGTAAAATATAAATGGAAAAAAAAAAACAACTCCTTTCCTGTTCAGTTTTCAGTTTTCATACTACTGCATTAAGCTCTTTCTTATAAGTAACCATTAATTAAATGCCATATTATCTTATGATATTGTTCAATTAAAACTCAAGCAGTATATGTGCAGTATATTTAACTTAGATTTTCCTATCAGATAGCATTATTTGTACTTTTAAGTATAATTTAAAAAGCAACAGTTATGTGTGATGTAGAATTCATATTTCAAATATCAATGGTGATTTGTAAATTTAAGATTCATGCATAAACAGGCTAAGGGAGATTACATTGAAGAAAATACATATAAATCTCACTCAAGTGATAGCCTTCACAAATATTAGGTCTGTGCTTGTGTTGATGCGTGTCTGATACTTAAATCTGATATCCAAATTTTGTCTCCTCATTTCAGTATTTTAAAATATATAATACAGGAAAGGCTCTGGGTTTTAACTAAACTGTTAAAATTTCTTTCTGAGAATTCAGTTATTTGTTCCTGGAAAATTCAGACAGAGTGGTGATGCATTAATATGAGTAATGAAAATTCAATTAAGGTGTTATTTGTTGTTCGTTCTAAACATATAGGTTTAATTTAGCATCCAGATACTCTCTTTTGGGGGAAGTAAAACAAAGGAAGAGTAGATTTATTCAGAGAATGTAATTAGTAGCACTTGCTGATGCACCTTAAGTGAGAACCTGATTATTTGCCCAAAATTTGTACTTAATATATACTTTGGTGGGGCTTAGAATTTTGATACACTTAAAATCCTACAATTTTATATTTTAATCATCAAAAATAAATACTACTAATTTCACTAGGTAGTGTGTTCTGCTAAGATATGTGCAGTTGTGCTTTCATTATCATTTAAAACACATTTTAAATCAGCAAGTAATATGACTAAAGGCTGTCTCTGTGCAACACTTAAGCTATCTATGCTGCCAGTTTCTTCACTCATGAAATGTGAAAACAAGAGCAAATTTGTCATACTGTACTTAAAATGATGCTTTTTGAGGTATTTAGCTTTATTTTGCTTTTTATTTATTTTTCTTTTCTTTTTGTTACATCTTGAGGGCTTAGAATGGTATTTAGCTTAGTAAGTGCTTTAGAAAAGTAACATACCATCATCAGCACCATTGGTGAGAATGAAAATGAAGCAATTGAAAAAAAAAATTTTTGGACTACTTCTATTTTCCAAGTGTGTCATGTTTATCGAAAATGTCTCTATTCACACTATTAATATTATTAATAATCATGTCATTATTAAAATTATAATGCTTATTATTATTATTATTATTCTCATCACCATGTGCCAGATGCTGGGCAAGAAAGCAAGTGAAAGAAAAAGCATAGGATTTAGTATGAACTTTTTAAAATCAAGAACTACTTTTATCTAGGACTTATTATATGCCCAGGATGTTCTAAGCATATTACAAATTCATTGACTCTTTAACAGAAGTCTCCTAGGTGAATGCTCTTGTTATCAAGCTTATTTTGAAGAGGAGAAAACTGAAGTACGAACAGAGTAGGTAATTTGCCCGGGGTCACACAGCTTGAACTGGCGGAGCGAAGATTCTAACCTGGGCACTTCTGCTCCAGAGGGCGTTTCCTTAAGCTCTACAAGAGGCTGCCTCTGAGCTGGAGTATAGGCTTTGTCTCCTACTAGTTAGGTGACTTTGACCAGGTTGACTCATCTCTTTTTTGTCTATGTCATAATCCATAAATGAAGAGATGTAAGCGAAGAACAAGAACAGCTGGGCACTGTGGTTCACGCCTGTAATCACAGCACTTTTTGAGGCTGAGGTGGGTGGACCACCTGACAGGAGTTTGAGACCAGCCTGTCTAACGTGGTGAAACCCCATTTCTACTAAAAACACAAAACATTAGCTAGGTTTGGTGGCAGGTGCCTGTAATCCCAGCTACTCAGGAGGTTGAGGCAGGAGAATTGCTTGAACCCAGGAGGCGGAGGTTATAGTAAGCCAAGATCGTGCCACTGCACTCCAGCCTGGGTGACATAGCAAGACTTCATCTTAAAAAAAAAAAAAAAAAAAAAGAATAAGAACAACTGTGGTGGATGATTGTTTTAATGATTACGGAAAACAGTTATCAAACATTTAGCCCTGTATCTAGATATGTTAGGCACCAAAAAGTTTACAAAAATGTTATTTCAGTAAATTTCAAATATTTATCAGCAATCTACAAGTCAATATTTTGTTCATGTTATAAAGGACAAAGAATTAGTGAGAAGCTATTTCTATAACTACATGCTGTGGTTTTTCAAATAGCTACTTCGGGCTGGGCGTGGTGGCTCACACCTGTAATCTCAGCAATTTGGGAGGCCGAGGCTGGTGGATCCCCTAAGCTCAGGAGTTCCAGACCAGCCTGGGCAACACGGTCAAACCCTATCTTACCAAAAATACAAAAAATTAGCCAGGAGTGGTAGTGTGCACTTGTAGCCCCGCCTAATTGGAAAGATGAGGTGGGGCGATCACTTGAGCATGGGAGGTCGAAGCTGCAGTGAGCTGAAATCGTGCCACTGCACTCCAACCTGGGTGACACAGGGAGACCCTGTCTCAATAAATAAATAAATAAATAAATAAATAAATAAATAAATAAAGTCACTTTGTATCTATCTACAGGCTCAGTTTCTTCATTTTAAAACTCTAGTTCCAGAGAAATATACCAAAACCCAAGCATCAAAACCAAGCCATTGACCCACAGTAGTGGACACCATTGAGAATATAAAACAGAAAGACAATCAATACTTACTCACAGATGTCTGTAAATCTGTGGGAAACAGATCTTCCCACAACTAAATGCAAATTACTGAAAACATATTGAGGCAAGATGTTGACAGAAGTTAACAGAAGGAAAAGATTAACATTGTATTGGTTGAGATGCTCTTGGTTTCACATAAGAAAAACCTATACAATATAGTTTAAACAAAATCAGTTAGATTAAAAAAAGGGTAAAGGTCTTTCTCCCACACCCAACCAACAGAAGCAAAATCAAGCTTCTTGAAAAATTAAATCCTACATTAAAAGTCATCAAAACTCAAGACTGCCTCTTCCTCAGCTTCTCAGTGTGTTCCTTGCTGCGTCCCTCTTCTCTCTCCCAATGCTCCTTTTCTCTGCAGAATGACTTGTCCTGCCATTCCTGTATAAAGCTGCTGAGGGAACAGCTTTTGTGTGCCCAGGTGCAGCCACCAGCAGAAGGGTTTAATAGTTGCAACTCTAGAGAGCATCCAAGGAAAGAGAGGATACAACTTTCACCCAACAGCAGTTAAATGCCTGTTCATCTCTAACCTATTCCAGGTGTTCAGGATAGATCAGTGAACAAAGGAAGCTGCCTTTAAGGACTGCACTTTCTTAAGGGGAGAGGGCCACAGAAAATAAGCCACTAGAAGCAATAAATATGTTAGCTGAGAATTTTGTTAGAAGTGCCATGGAGACTATAAAAAGAAAACAAGAATAAGGGAGACTGAGGGAGAGATAGAGGAGAGGTTCAGGGAGGGTAAGGTAGGCCTCATGAAGAAGATAACCTTTCAGAAAAGACTTATGGGTAAAAGACTTAACTAAACACATATCTAGGGTAGTATGTCTATGATCTGGGAGGCAGGGGTTGCAGAGTAGCTTATTTTAGACTGGACATACCATGCACATTATAAACACAGGTTTGGGTTTATGATGCAATACAATAATAAATGCAGGCAAGTTTGGAGAATGTCTTGGAAGCAGAAAGCTGTCTGGCTAGTATTTGCTGTATGAGAACTGAAGTAGTTGAGATAAAGCTGGAAAGTAGTTTGGCCTTAATTGTAGGGAGGTTTAAATGCCATGCCAAGGACTCAAATTCTTCCAAAAGGAGAGAAATCTGCTAATGTATCATGCCATTGTTCTATCTGAAAAGATTAATTTAAAAAATATTTTGGGGATAGCAGAAACTCTTTTCTCTGTTTCTTATATAAATATTGATCAGCATGTCTTCAATAAATTTATATGTCTTTAGGGTGACTACTTAAACAGAACACACGCTGAAGCCATTTTGACTTTTAACTCTATCAATCAGTAACTGTGAGGTAATAGAAAAAATATATAAACTTACTGAGAGTTCATTACTTTAGATTTAAGATTTAGGTAATTATATTTACCTTTATGGACAAATAAGCTATATCAATGAGGTAAGGCATGTAAAACTGTTGAAATAGACACTCTTTAAGTTTGTTACCTTGTCCTTTTCATTTACACTCTAGATATATTTTATATCAATTTTATTTTCTCCAGTGTGTATTCTGGACTCAGCATGGCAAAGATTCTATCAATAACAAAAATTTTGAATAAAGTAGTAAGATTGTAAAAAAGCATGTTTAAGTAGAAAATATTTTCTATGGGAAGAAGTTCAAGCCTTCAGAGACAAATTCATCAAAGTGTCAATACAAATAAAACAAGGAACTTGGCATATTGGTTTAATAACCAATGAAAAACAAACTGGTAGACAAATCAATAACTCAAAATAATTTTTGTTTATAATATATTGCATTTTTCCTAGGTAACATAACACATGCAGTTATTTTCATTAAAATTATTTTTGCTTTCAGGATCCCAAGTTTTCCTCCCCATAAAATCAAACCACGAATTATGAATTCAATATCATTAGTACATTTAAATGGAAGATGATGAAGCTATATGTTTTCATAGTATGCTCAAAATATTTTTTAAAATATACTTTTAGCACAATGCCATCAAGTCTAGTATATAAGGGAGAGATAAGGGAAACCACAAAAGAATGATAAAAAGCTTTAAGAAATGTATCATTCCATCTCCCTTTTTTAAATTTACAAATGGTAGTGATATGGTTTGGCTGTGTCCCCACCCAAATCTCATTTTGAACTCCCACATGTTGTGGAAGGGACCCAGTGGGAGGTAATTGAATCATGGGGGCATGTCTTTCCTGTGCTGTTCTCATGACAGTGAGTAAATCTCATGAGATCTGATGGGTTTGTAAGACAGATTGTCCCTGCACAAGCTCTCTCTCTCTTTTTGCCTGCTGCTGTCCATGTAAGATGTGAGTTGCTCCTCCTTGCCTTCCACTATGGTTGTGAGGTTTCCCAGCCACGTAAAACTCTAAGTCCATTAAAACCTCTTTTTCTTCCCAGTCTCAGGTATGTCTTTATCAGTGGTATGAACATGGACTAATATAGGCAGCAAATTTCGTTTTATGTGATTTTAGAACTTACAGTCATATCAAGTCCATTCATATTTTCCCAAAGTAGATTTGATAAGATAAACTCCTCCATTGACATATTTCTCAATATTGTGGTGTTTTCTGAGCTTCAGTTTTGCTTCTGGTCATCTGTAGGATTGCCTAGGGCATTCACTGGGAGTCTGGGAGTACTTAGCTTTGTACATGGAGGGACTGTGAGGACAGGGAGTCACTGGCCACCCTTCCAGCCTGCATGTACTATTCCATCCCACCATGAAAAAACAACAAACGAATCCCCAATCCTTCCCTCCTCTATCAAATGAGTTCCATTGTTACAGAATCTTCTTTGTGTCTTAAATAATTTTCTATTAATAAGGAAACTTAGTAAACTGGAAATAATTCTAGGTGTTATCACACCTTTATTAATAGCTATCAAATCATATTTGGAATGATTAAATTTGAAGTGCAATAGCAGACCTTAAAATTAGCCTCTTTGGAAATGTGATGTGCAATATGAATATCTGTGTATACCAAAGGTCATTATGATGGTCAGATTTGAGGAAGTTTTAAGGAGAAGAGGACTCTTGAAAGGAGAAAGAAAGAGTGACCAAAACTCTTTACCACTAGACCTACTACTCAGAGTAAAAGTTTTGATGTAACAGAAACATGATTATGATTTATTTCATATTTTGGAATTATTGAATGATAAATTTATCATATGGTAAAACATAAGTATACCCCTGATTTTGATATTTAAATAAGAGGCATCTGATAATGCCATCTCCAGAGAATAAAGTTTTATACATTTAAAATCCACCCCTGCCTCCCAGATTGTAGTCACTGAGTTTTACTCCAAGTATTTTCTTAAAAATAAAAGTAAGTGAGCTTGTTTTCCTCTCCCAGTTTTGCTGAGAACACAAAGATTTCAATTTGCTTTGATGCCAATTATTCCAGGCAATAAAAGACAAAATTTTTTCATGGTAAAATGTCTTCCAGGAAGCTACGGAACTGTGTATAATAAAAATACTTAGGTGAAGAGAATATCTGTTGAATTGATATGCTTTTGAATATTTCTTTTTAAATTGTATGAGCTGTCTCCTGTTCTATCCTTTTCTTGATCTCAGAGAAATGAAGAGGGCTTTAAAAGTGGAAAATATACATCTTGCTCTGCATGTTGCTTTTAACAAACTACATGATAGTACATATCACACAGGATTTGAAAAATGCAGTGACTACATCCTCTCTGGCAGAAGAATATCTTTTAAGCTTAGTAATGTAGAACAGAGTATTGGATGTAATATATACCACCTTTCACTTTCCCTTAGACTATCAAATAAACTCACAGCTAGTAGAGAGGACCACATTAGATCATCTACTTTTCAGGTAAGCTGGTGTATTCTAAAACCTTTTGTAAGGTATGCTTATTCTCTTCATAATAAGGCATAACAAGTATCCCTTGACATTTTTGCAATCCCAGTGAGTATAGGAGCAAATAGAGTTACAATTTTCATGATGAAAGACATCTGGTGGTATTATCATAGTCTTAATGTGTATAGGCTGCTACTATTAGGGCCTACAATTCTTCCCATATGGACTGCAGATATGTTCCTAATTGCAAATAATGACAATAGTTAAAGTTCTAATTGGCTAAATGCATTCTATATTTTTTGGCTATGTATAATATTTCATGAGATTATCATTTTTTGGAATTCTGTCTTCCTTAACTGTCTATAACCCACTGCTCTTTCTTACTGTCAGTTGACAGAAACGTCTGGTGTGGCACAGGTCATCTTCCTCCTCCCCCCATAGAGAAGATAAGAACTAGGCAACTTATAAACTGCTATAGAATTCTAGGTTATATCTGGCCAGTAGGACCTAAAGATAGAAGATAGACAAGAAGAGGCAGAGAGCAGGGCAGAGAATGAGAGATGGTACGTGGGGAAATTGGTAGGGATTGAAACACACTGTTGAGGTATCCAGGTAAAGAAGGAAGCAGTGAAAGCTAGCATGTTTTGGATTGTTTTTATGTTGGGTGTTGCAAGCCTGCTTAACGTGAGCTTGTGGCAAGAATAGGGGTTCTAACTTCCATTTTGTTAATCACCCCGATATTTTTCCATGATCAAGCCATGGAAAAGAACTTCCTCTTGTTGCTTTCCCAGACCCTTAGAACAACCTTGGAATAGTAGACTGCAGGAAAAGAAAAACAAGCGAGGAAAGAATCTTTCAGACAACTTTCACTTTGGGGTTCAATAAACAGATAAACCTCTTCTGAAGAGGGGTGCTTAGAGACAGCTTGTGACAAGTGTGGGTGTGGGAAGACAAAATTCAGTGACAAATAAAGGAGTATATGTACTAATAAATTATTCTGACCGTTCTCAGCACGTCCTCCCACAGATCCTTATAACTTTTTCATGAAATTTCTGCACTAAGCAGAATAATGCAGTCTAGTAATAGAGCTTGGCCATCATTACACTTCAGAATGTGTGTACCGTCTAGCGCTTATGGGATCCCACAGCTGTCCCAAGTTGCATCCTTTTGCTATTAAATATCATCCAATTGTGCTTTTAAGCTATGCTAAGCTGCTCCCATAATGGTGTTTTTGTCTTTCCTGGGAGATAAGGAATTGCTGCTAAAACAACCTAGAATTTCCTGGCATTTGTTTCTTTACTTTCTTTTTTCATGATGAGAAAAGCTTCTTCTATGTTATTTTATAAATAATTGTTTTAAAAATTGCTATGCTATAGTGGCTCAAGCCTGTAATCCCAGCACTTTGAGAGTCTGAGGTGAGAGATGGCTTGAGGCCAGGAGTTTGAGACCAGCCTGGCCAACAGAGTGAGATTCCATCTCTACAGAAATAAAAAGACATAAAGCTAAAAGAAAATTCTGAAATTGCATTATTTATTTTATTTTATTTTATTTTATTTATTTTGCTGCCCAGGCTGGAGTGCAATGGCACAATTGCGGCTCACTGCAACCTCCACCTCCCAGGTTCAAGTGATTCTCCTACCTCAGCCTCCTGAGTAGCTTGGATTACAGGCACCCCCTACCATGCCCAGCTGATTTTTGTATTTTTAGTACAGACAGGTTGTCTGTCAGGTCAGGCTGTCCTCGAACTCCTGACCTCAGGTGATCTGCCCGCCTTGGCCTCCCAAAGTGCTGGGATTACAGGCCTTAGCCTGGCCCTGAAATTGCATTATTTTAATCTAAGCATGTGTAGATATGTGATGGCCATATTTTTCATGCTTATATAATCACATGCGATTTTTATATGGATGAGTATGAGGGGTGTGTGTGTGTGTGTGTATGTTTGTGTGTATGTATGTGTGTGTGTATATACACATATACACACATACATATACACACACAATCAGTCCTTTCATAAAGTTACCTGCATTCCTAAAAATAACTATGCTATGCACAATCAAGCAATAAAACCCACGGAGCTCATGAAAAAAAATGATCATGGGACAAGACATTCACCATTTTCATCAGTGACGTATTTTTTCAAAAGACAGGAACCTAATAAAAACAGTAGCAGAGCTTTACATATAAAAAATGACTGAAAAATCTACAAGTACTACAATAAAAATGTGACACTTAACCTTTAAAAAATTACCACGTTTTTCA
Source organism: Piliocolobus tephrosceles (assembly GCF_002776525.5). Taxonomy (NCBI): domain Eukaryota; kingdom Metazoa; phylum Chordata; class Mammalia; order Primates; family Cercopithecidae; genus Piliocolobus; species Piliocolobus tephrosceles. The sequence continues at coordinate 9,041,585 of NC_045436.1, read as the reverse complement.
GGTCTTTTGTGTCAGTGGGTGTTGAATGGGCTGCAGCTTCTGAGTTACTGTGATGCAGTGGAAGGAAGGTTCTCTGAATTTGGAAGTTTGTACCATCCAGTGTGGATGGGTGTAGATCATATTCCAGGCACCAAACATCACACTCAAGTGATCTTTTACAGCCTTAAATCTTGGTGCAGATTTTTGTGTCTTTGAAATATAGATCCTCTGAGCACGTGGTTATAATAGATATTTTATTTGATCAACATTGAATATTTGACCCAATGTACAGTCTTCTTGAATTAACTTTGGTGTTACTGTGGATATTTTATTTTAGGCTTTCTCTGCACCTGCAGTTTTGCTCAACAGCTGAAGGCTCTGCAAATTTTAGAGATGTTTCAAACCACTAAACCAACCGCTACAAGCACTAGCAGTTGTCACTTTTGCAGGATTCAGCTTTGTCCCTTTAAGATTTTCACAGATTGATAGTTGCTCACCCTGCTAGGCGTTATGAACCAGGATAGTGAAATACATTTGAGATACTGAATGAGTTTTTGTTTTTAATACATGTAGAAACGTTCTTAAATAAGAAGGAAACAGAAGATAATCTTGTAGGAGAAAACATACAGTGAACTGAGGTGGCTGTAAGTGTTTGTGGCGTGTGCGTGTGGGCGTTATGTGTATTCCTACCATCTGGTTCAGCTGAGGGGGGCTTTCTGCTTTCACCTGGTGTTTCTAGTAAAGAAGTTTCACATAAGCTCACCGAGAATTCACATTATGCTCCAAATGTTCCCAAATATATCCATTACATAGGGACAAATTTGTGTTTCAAAACAAGTGCTACAGCTGAAATGTGGTAAATGTATGTTGTATACAAATACACCATACACATTTTATATAATTTGGGTATGTATGTGTGACAATTTTACTGTTTTGTTGCTTCCTTTCCCCTGCAGATAGACCAAAAAAACCCAAACTCCCTCATTTTTTTTTGATACTATAGAAATCCTGCAATAAAACATGTGCACAGAGATTTGCATTCTTTTATTTATTTATTTAAAAGTGATAGAGCAGTAGAATGACACCTTTTGGTTACAAGAATATCTCTGTATCTCTATCTATCCATCTATCATCTATTTCTATCTATCTGTCTATTATCTATCTATCTATCTATCTATCTATCTATCTACCTACCTACCCACCTACCTACTTGGGACCAGGTATTGCTCTGTTGCCCAGGCTAGAGTACAGTGACATGGTCACAGTGCACTGCAGCTCTGAGCTTCTGTGCTCAAACCATCCTCCCATTTCAGCTCCTGAGTAGCAAGGACTGTAGGTGTGCTCCACCATGACCAGCTAATGTTTTGTTTTTTTGTAGAAACAGAGTCTTGCCTATGCTGCCCAGGCTAGGCTCAAACCCCTGGCCTCAAACAATCCTCCTACCTCAGCCTCCCGACATGCCGAGATTATAAGCTTGAGCCACTGTGCCTGGCCAAGAACATCTATATTTTTCATGTAAATCAATATTGCCACATCACTTTTATAAATGGCTAGAACAAATCATTTTCATGCCAACAATATTTAAGAATATTATCTCTTGAATCTTCACCAATAGTAGATGTTATCATTTTAAAACATCCTTTGAAATCTAATAGGTCATTCATGTATCATTGTTATATTAATTTGCACTTACCTGAGCAATAAAGAGGAAGAAAATATTTTCAGACATCTTAGCCACCATCTGTCTTGGCTTTGTTACAACTTCAGTATTCTATCTTTTGTTCATTTATCTGTTGTTTCTTTGTGTTATTAATTTATGTGTCATTGTATATTATAAAATTAATCTTTGTTTAGTCATGTATCTTACAAATATTTCTCCAGTTTATAACTATATACTGGTTTTGTTGATTTTTTTACAAATATGTTAATGTTTATGTAGTCAACTATGTATCTTTTCTTATTCTGATTCACTTGCTTTTTTTAATTTAATTTCTTTTTCATACATATTCTTCAGGTCAAGTATTTGGTTGTCTTAGTCATCACTGCTATATGCAAATGTTTGCATGTCATTCTATCACCTGGACAGGTAGACGACCTCCTTCTTGATATAGTCTTTTCTTTCAATAGTTTATAGACATAATTCCACCATTTTCTAGCTCCCAAAGATGTAGTAAACGTCCATTATTAGGTGATTTCCTTTTCTTTTGTAAGTTACTTCTTTTTTTCCTGACAGAAAAGTTACAATTGTATTTGTTTCTGGACTGATCAATTGATTGATTGGTACTCGGAATGTGGTAGGTATCTTTTCTTATCAGCCTTACCTAGAACGAAGTCAGCCCTGTCTGCTGCAGTATTTATTCAGCTCAGGTGCCTTAGATACTCATTGTAGCCTCAATTTCATCGATTACTTCTTCTCTTCTTGAAATGTATATTATTTACTTAATAAGCTTCTAAATCTTCCAATTCACTTCCAATCTTGTACTTCCGCTGCCCTAGACAATACCTGAAAAGCCCTGAATTCTTTTGTTGTTTGTTTGTTTTGAGAACCAGTCTCACTCAGGTTGGAGTGCAGTGGTGCTATCTTGGCTCACCACAGTCATGACCTCCTGAGGTGAGCAGGTGGTCCTCCCACCTCAGCCTCTGACATAGCTGGGACTACAGTTGTGTACCACAACATCCAGCTAATTTTTTGTAATTTTGTCGAGACAGGGTTTTGCCATGATACCCAGGATGGTCTCGAACTCCTGGGCTCAAGTAATTCACCACCTGTCTCCCAAAACGATAGTATTACAAGTGTGAGCCACTGCACCTGACCCTGAGTTATTTTAATGCAGGTAGGTATTTGGAAACCTAGGAATGAGGGCTAGTTATTTCATTGTTTCTGACATGTCACTGCTTCTAGGCCTACTCGGTGAACAAAGCATGAAAATGGTGTGTGTGTGTGTGTGTGTGTGTGTGCATGTGATGGGACTAGAAATGTATCCCCCTAGTGACTTCAAGAAAGGCTGTGTGAGTCCTCTCAGCTGCTGGGGGTACACTTAGCAGCAAATATCAGCTCCCAGGCCCTATGGGGTCTATATTTTTAATTTAAATAAATAAAATATTTTCAGCTGCACAGACCTGTCTCACCCAAGTCCATATTCTTCATGAACAAACACACATCTAATGACTGCCCATCTTGGGATAAAAAGACCTGATATTTGAGCCCACTTCACGGTAAGTCTGAAAGGCCATATATGCTTCAAAGCACCCCTTAAAGTTGGCCAAGGCTTGAAAATAAATTGCTTTTCACTTTGCCCACCATCCCCCACCTTCTATAGGTGTTCATCTCTTATGAATATCTTGCATGTCAAACTCTGGCTTAATGTCTGCTTCCAGAGAACCTTTATATATTTACACATATACAAGTATATCTATAATATAGATATCGCAATATAATATATAAAATATTAAAATGTATTCATATTGTATTTAGTAATATATATTTATAAGATATATTAAATTTATGTAATGTCTTATAATGAATATAATATGTATGTTTTATATATATTTATAGCATATATACTTACATTATTTTTATACTTATCGTTCTATGAACTTGAAAACCATGACTTACAAGATATCTACCCTTCCATACTTTGAGCTCCTTACACAGACATAAAATGCCTGCCTCTATCCTTAGTATAGTCACTTACTTGATCAATATCCTTGTATGCAATCAGTCTGCCAGCCTCATAGCCATCCTCCTTCCAGCTGTGCAGACACTCACTTCACCTACCCATGCTCCGGCTTCACCCCACACTGTACAGTGACTTGGGCTCCAAACAACTGAAAAACAGCTGTGCGCCCTTGAGAATGCTGTGCTCACCACACTGGAGCTCTGACGCTCTGTTCTGTGCTGCCCCTCCCATCCCCAAACCCATGTGGTCACCAAGTTCAATCCACTGCACTCAGACAGCCTCTGTTGAGGAGCCCTCCCACACAAACACCCACATCGTCCTGCCCGGACTTTGCAACTCACTCTGGGCCACAGTAACTCCTTTCTCCTAATTCTAATGCAGCTTTAGGAAGGGAAGAGGAAGAATAGTATCACTTTTGAGTTTCATTCATTTTGTGTTTGGAGGCTGAGGTCAATGTTTAATTTTTTAAAGATGGATATCGAATTGTTTCTGAATCAATGGATAATGATTTTGAGATTCATTCATGTTGTTGTGTGTACCAGTAGTCCATCCCTTTTATTTACTGTGCAGTGCCCCACTGTACGGTTACATCAAGAATTATTTGTTTTCCTACTGATAGACACTTAGGTTGTTTTCAATTTTTAGCTATTATGTATAAAGCTACTCTGGACATTCATGGGCACATTTTTTAGTGGACATAGGTTTTCATTTCATTGTATAAATATCTAGGAATAGAATTGCATTGTAAGAAGCTACCAGATCAATTACGAAAGTGGTTTCACCTACACTCTCATCACCAATGTACAAGGGTTTCATTTGCTCCATAATCTTTCCACCATTTTGGGTTTTCAATCTTAGCTGTCCTAGTGGGAAAGTAGTAACTTGTGCTTTTAATTTACATTTATCTCCCTAGTGACTAATGAGGTAAGACATTTTTCCATTTTATTGTACAAGTTCTTTAGATTTTCTCTATACAAATCATTTATCAGACATAGAGAAAGAGAAAACATTTTATCCTATTATTAATTATATGTTCATGTTCTTAATCTTTTGATAAGCATAAGTTTTAATATTGATAGAATCTAGTTCATTAATTGCTTTTATTCAACATTAAGTGCTTTCTGATTTCCGTATAAGAAATATTTGATTACCCCAATATTTGAGAGATACTCTTTTATAATTTTTTCAAGAACCTTTACAATTTTAGCTCTTGCATTTATGTCTGTAATCTATCTGAATTAATTTTTGTGTTTGTTTGGAGGCGAAGGTCAATGTTTAATTTCTTGAAGATGTATATCTAGTTGTTTCATAATCAATGGATAAAAATAATTGTATGTCTTCCACCGAGTAACACTGAAAATATTTTTGAAATTCAAGTGGGAAATAAATATTTTTATTTGAGAATTTTTAAGATATTTTATTTTTGTTAATTTTTAATTTAATTCCATATGCACAGAAAACATGTGACATCAATACTTTGAAATGCATTAATGAAATGTATTGTGAAGCCCCAATACATAGGAAAATAATATATTCTGTACTTGATGAGTATAGAGTTCTGTAAATACCAATTAGGTTTACTTGGTTGACAGTGTTGTTCATTATTACGAATCTTTTTTTTCCTACCAGTTTTATCAGTTGCTGAAGGAATAGTACTACAAGCTCTAGCTACATTATGAATGAGTTTATTTTTCCCCTTTTTACTGCCAGTTTTTAATTCATGTATTTTGAAGATCTGTTTGTCAGGTGCATACACATTTATGATTTTTTACCACTTTAACTGACACATTTTATTTCTGCTATTCTTGTTTTGATATCTATCTTTACTGATATTAAATTGGCCATTCTAGCTTGCATAGAGTGAGCATTGCAAGTAATTTAAAAATATTTTTTTGCTTTTGACTTAACTTTTAATTTATATTTGAAGTGCATCAGAGGGCTAGGTGCACTGGCTCACACCTGTAATCCCAGCACCTTCAGTGGCCAGGGTGGGTGGATCACTTGAGCCCAGGAGTTCAAGACCAACCTGAGCAACTTAGTGAAACCCTTTCTCTACAACACACACACACACACACATACATTAGCTGGGCCTAGTGGTATACACCTATAGTCCCAGCTACCTGAGAGGCTGAGGTGGGAGGATCGCCTAAGCCCGGAAGGTCAAGGCTGCAGTGAACCATGATTGCACCACTGTACTCTAGCCTGGGCAACAGAGTAAGACCCTGTCTCAAATAATAATAGTAATAATAATAACACTAATAATAATGTGCATCTGTTGAGAAAGTACAGTTTGGTCCTACTTTTTTATCCAGTTTGATGTTCTCTACCTTTTATTTGAAATGCTTAGTCCTTTTACTTGTGTTATTATTGATAGGGTTGGATTTGAATCTCCCATCATCTTGTATTTGTTTCCTACTTCATCATGACACAGCACAGTTACACATCACTTAATGACTAGGATACAGTCTGAGATATGCATTCTAGGGTGACTTCGTTTTTGTGCAAACATCATAAACTGTGCTCACACAAACCTGGATAGAACAGCCCACTACACATCTATGCTATAAGGTACAGCCTATTGCTTCTGGGTTACACACCTGTACAACATGATACTGTACTGAATACTGGGGGCTCCTGTGACACAATGATAATTTTCTTATCTAAACATATAAAAGGTACAGTAAAAATATAGTATTATAATCTCATGAGCTCGTCATCTTAGTTATGGTCAGTCATTGAAATGTTGTGTGATGTATGACTGTATTTAGTAATATTATTATGTAAACATATGATTTATCAAAAATAAGACATCCACAACAAATTGTAAACTGTGTTTTGAGATTTCCATAAATATTTCAGAGATTGTGTATTATCGTGAAAGAGCTGCCCTGTAAATGAAGGGAAGATAGCTCTGTTCTAGGTGCTGTGCCCTCAGATGATACATAGCGTGCTTTTAAAAATATCTACCATTAACTATATTATAGTTTTACATATGATAATATAATCCCAGTCCTTATCTTTATTTTTTTTCCAGAAGGCTCTTTCAGCTGTCTGTCCATGTATTGAGATGATGTAATTTGTTTTCCAGAATGTAAATCTATTTCTAATACGGTATGAACTTTCCGATTGTCTTTATGTATTACCATCTAGCAACCAGTCGTCAAACTCTGGAGGTCCTCTCCTGGGAGAAGAATAAAAATATAAGGCTGTTCTTTCTAAGATGAGATCATTATTGGTGTAAAGCAGAGTGGATTTCAAGATATCATATTAGACAATCAGGAATTCAACCTTAAAAATTCTTCCTTATAAAAGCAGGACATAGAACTGAAGTGACACATAGATCATGTCACTGATTTCTATCTATCAGCATATCAGCATCTTCTACTTCAAATCTCTTTTTATTAAATATATAAGGGTTTCAGTTTCATGTATTTCTTTTTCTTTAAGCACAAAGCAATGTCTGAAGGACAGCCTATAGATTAAAATCATTGGGCTTGTCTAAAAGAATATTCTCTGTATGTGTGTGTATATGTGTGTGTGTGTTTGTGTGTGTGTGTATCATACATTTGTGTGATACCGAAGTTCTGTCCTGCTGAGAACCACCACCATGAAATACCACCAAGAAATACCACCATGAAATGTCACAAAAGCCATTATGCTTTTAAAGAAATGACAGCCTAAACCCATCAGCTATAGTGGAAGGAGAAAAGAGTGAATATATGAGAAATGAAAAATGAATCAGACATAGGTGATGTAGTTGCCTTATCTAGATTATTTCTCCTTCAACTCATTTTACCATTGTTTAATAAAAGTTTCTAGAGTGGCAGCACAAGCAATACCAGTAACACCACTATGCTGATGTATCAATTGTAATATAAGACTGTCATAGCAATTTTGTGGAGAATTAGTTTTTTTCTCATATATTGAAGAACGTATTGATGAATGAAAAATTTCAGAATTGTGAATGTGCTTTTTAAAAACAAATTTGATCTTTGGAAGAAAAAGGAGAAAATGACCATTTTATTTAGTTTATATATTTTTAAGTATTTTATCCAGAAATGGCTATGGCTATCACCACATTTTCCTGCTTGATTTATGGTAATCTACAATTAATATCAAGTGACTAGTTCAGATACGCCACATCTTAAGGATAATTCTTTAGTGAATGGAACTAATGAGTCTCACAAGATAAAGTAATATGTTGCTGTCAACCCTCTAACATTTGGCCTTGAATTTTGCTATTAGGCATTCTCTGTTTTATTGGATATTTGTAGGCCTAAAGTGCATATAAAATGCTGCAGAGTATTAAATCTTGGTTTTACATAACTGACACTAACGTATAACTTTCATTGTTTGATCATCAATAGATGCAGCAAAATATGACTTTCATTTCTGAATAACCCATGTAGTTAACCTTAGCAAGATGGCAAAGCACAATATACACTGTCAGACATTAGATAACCTGATTTAACTTCAGCAGTTCTGCCAAGTCTGTGCACTTTACATAGTATTTCCAACACAGAATTCATTCTCTAACACAAAAATAAGTCATTAGCTTTTAGTCTGTCTCCAGGCCATGTTTTTCCTATATGCCCAATTTATTCATCTTAGAAGTATATAAAAGGAAGCCCTTGATAGCTATTTCTTGCTTGGGTTGAGGCAGCAGTATACTGTTAGTATACTATATGGATCTCAAAATTTTACAAAATTTACAAAATTCCACAGAATGGTTGAAGTGAATACAGATTTTAAGTGTCAAATCATACACAGCAAACATATTATTATCTTTGGGATTTATATGTTGTTGAGAATCAGAGAAATTACCACTGGCAATATTTTTTCTTCTTTAACAGATCCCCAAAAACCAGATTTGAATTTATTTCTGTCTGGCTTGGAGTTTACTATTTTAAACGCTATTTGCATCCTCCAAAGACTAATGCATAGGAAGCAGTGTCTTGTCTCAGCATTTTAACCAATGCTTGAAAAAGGCAAAAGCTCAGAAAGAGCTCAAAAAGAAAAACAGGAGATGATGTGAAGTCATAACTTCATCTTTCATTTGAACAATGTATAATATATATGTAAATTTGAAGCATTTTTAAACTGACATTTATGGTTAAACACATTTATTTTTAAATAGCATTTGAGATGGATAATAAGCCATCTCCAACAAGGCTGCTCATTGTAGAAAGAGAAGTGATGCAGACACACTGCTCTAAGTTCACCTGTGCAGTTATTTCTTTGCTTTCCACATTATCATTCAGAAGCACCAACTTGCCACTTCTTTGTCATCAACAGAAGCAAAGAACACACAAAAGACATTATTCTTGACAGGGGGTCCTTTTTATAGGACTCTTTTATTTCCTAGTGAGATATTTTACTCTCACCCCTACCACATCTACATTATTTAATACAGGAAATTGAAAATCACCCTACTTATGTTGGGTTTTGCAACCAAAAAGGGCAATCATGCATTACGCATTTAAAGAAATGGCAAAAAGGACAATCACGCACAAACACACACAAACTCGCTGAGAAACAGGCAGTGTGGCTCTCTGAAAATTTGGCCTTCATGCTCAAATATTGTTTCAATGTGAATTTAAATCGTGTTAACCCTGGTTCATCCACAGTATAGTATTTGCAGTGAAGAAGGATTCTAATTATTTAGTGAGTATTTTTAAATAGTAATTAAAATAATATCAAAAACTGTCAAGTCTAATGACTCACATGGAGAAGAACACCAAACTCCACAGAATTCTGCACACCTGACACATGAACTGCAATGAAAAAAGCAGAACTTAGAGCATGTAATATATTAATCAGTTCTAAGGTATAATTCTCTATTATTTGTTAGTGGTACATAATTGAATTTGAATAAGAGATCCAAAGATACTCTCCTTTTGTTAAAAAAGCACCCATCTGACTCTTTTAAAGCCCTGAATATGTTCAGTTGCAGTTAATTCTATTTATAAGAAAATAAGACTCTTCCTAATTTATTTTTCTCAACAATCCAGTAATAGAAAGAAATTATTATTGCCATTTTAAAAATAAAGAAACTGAGTTCAGCTGGAGGTTAAAAGAGTTTTGCAAGGCCAGACAATGCTGACAAATGCCAAACACAACAGAGAAAATAGATTTTGTGCCTCTTGGTGCATTGCCCTTCCTCTCATTTCTCCATGCCAGCCTCACTCTTGTGCTGCTGTCTCTAAGAGTTCAGGAACACTGAAGCAAAGTTATCAAAGTCTACATATTTCACAAATAGCTTCTAATAAGTTGCTTAGGGAGTGAAAGCAGACATTAAGTGAAGAACTGAGAATACAATTTATGTATAATTTATTTATACTTTGCTTTATTCTGAAATGAATTATCTTAAGATATCATCTGGGAATATTGAGCCAAGTATAGAGGGCAATTAAGATATAACTTTTGAGTAAATAATGTATGTTTACACCAGGTTTTCTCTCTATTCACTGAGGAAATAGCTGCACATAAAGATAAATTCAGAATGAAAGATTAGGTTAGATTTAGTCATTTGGATCAAGGTAGAACCTATTATGGTCTAAGTATTGTATTGATTATAATTTATATCAATTTAATTCATTCCACTTCGCTCTGAAATCTCCTCTGGAGATTCCAAAAGGAATTCGAACTCAGATTACGCTTCTTTTGACACATCTAACAGGACAGACCTTAATCGTTTAAAAACTGTAATGACTGGTGTTTTCGACAAGTTTAAAAAGCTCTAACCCCTGTGTGTGTGTAAAATCCATTAATTCAGTGTTTCTTAATCTACGGGCCGGTACCAGCAATGTCAGCCGCGCGTCAGGTCTTGTCAGAAATGCTAATTGTTGGCCTCATCCCAGGTCTATGGAATCAGAAACCCTGGTCGGGGGCTCAGCAATCTGGGTTTTCACAAGCCCTCCAGCTGACTATGATGCTGGCTGGTGTCTAAGAATCAGTCCAATAAAGGAAGCCTCATGTAGGCAGAGCATTCTTTAATCTTTGTGAGAAGGACTGAGAAGTAAGCATATTCTTCTTGACTATTAAACACTGAACATTGGAACATTAGAAATCAGGAAAACAGAATTTTGTTTGTTTACCACATCCATTTTTATAACTATGCAATGGCCGATTGATAAAAACAGATGCTTTTGTGTTTCTGCCAAGGCTGCCTTTTTAGCTTGGAAAAGCCTATTTTTGTATTTTATGTTATTTTTCCATTTAAAAATTTTTTTGAGATAAGGTCTTACTCTGTCATCCAGGCTGGAGTGCAGTGGCATGATCACAGCTCACTGCAGCCTCAACCTCTCAGGCTCAAGCGGTCTTCTCACCTCAGACTCCCAAGTATCTGGTACCACAGACATGTACCATCACGCATGGCTAATTGAAAAAAAAAATGTAGAGACGGGGTCTCCCTATGTTGCTCAGGCTGGGAAAGTCCATTTGTAAGAGCTGATTAAGTCAGCCTTAGGTCCTTGTCTAAAGGTATATGCTGTCTGTCCTTTTCTGCCATGGTCCACATAAACAGCTTCATACATTTTTTGAAGAGCTACTTTTCTTGAATTTGGAGAGAAAAAGATTATTGGTAAGATTTTTCTAGGAGAACCTAATTTTGTCTTTTTAATATCATTTTGTAGCTTTTCCAAATTCCAAAAAATAACCATCAGAATAGTATGTTTTATGTTTCATATAAAAATTTTCTGCTTTATCTGTTGAATGTAAACATTTCTATTTGATATGTAGGTTTCAAAGAAAACTTTTTTTAGAGTTTATGACAATAAGAAAAGATTTAATATGTTTAAACATGTTCGTTGTAGCAAATGCATACCTATGTGAGGATGCAAGCTATAATTAATTGAGTCAGTTTTTGTAATCAGCTATAAATCTTATGCATATAATATAGGCATTATGGTTTCAAAGATGCATACCTAAGTACAAGGCTATATTTTAGAGAATAATAGTTGTCAACTCAGATATTTAAAATATGTATATAACATAAAGGTAGTTAAAAGTGCTAGCTGACTTTTTACAAATATAACTAGTTTTGTTGTTCATTTCAAAAACACTGAAATGGTGAAGAAAACCCGTGGACATCTATAAGCCTGCCTACTAGACATTTTATCTGTAAAGATGAAATGGGAAGTGCACTTAAAAGTTTCCTTTGGTACTTTCAAAGACAGCAGAGGATTTTACTTTGCATATAGCATATCTTTGCTTCCCATGTGCTTCAAAGGATTAAACACCAAAGTCTCCATTAAAGGCAGCTATTTTCTATGATTTTGATACTGGCCTGATATTTTTGATAGATATTCTGATAAGGGCAACATCAGGAACCACAGATATAAATAAAGAAACTTTCTGCTGTTCCTCCACATAGTTTTAAAAATGTATACATTTGTTTATCTTGTATTATAGAAAGAGTCAGTATAGGAAATATATCTTAAGGAATATTTTTTTCCTTGACTCTCCTTGTTTCCCCTACTCTGCCATTTTCTCATTTGGAAAAATAGATTATAATGGCTAAATCTAAAAATAATATCTTCCTCTATAAAACAAAAAGTTAAAATCTGACTGGCATTCTCATTAGAGGTGAATAAATGGGACTGGAAACAAGTTTATGTTACTAGGTTGTGCCTTTTTAAATTTCAAAGTGGTTGTGGATTTTACTCTCTAATGTGTGAAGTAGAAGTGAATAGATGTTGACTACTGGCCATGAGCCTTGGCTGATACTGCTTAAAGGGGAGGGCAAATTAAAGGGATGCAAGTGGATTCAGGACAATGAGAAATCTATACCCTTAGCTTAGATTTCTTTTCCAAATAGAGCCACTCCTTGGTATCTGGAAGGGATTTGTTCCAGGCCCGCTGCAGACACCAAAATCCACACATAGTCCAGTCCCACAGTCAGCCCTGCAGAACCCAGTATCGGAAAATTCAGCCCTTCGTATCCACGGGTTTATCATCCCACCAATAGATTTTCAGTCTTTTTTCGTTACAGATGCAGAACTTGAGGATAGGGAGGGCAACTATTTGTTAAACAAAATGAGTGGATAAGTGGCCTGGGCAGTGCAAGCCTGTGTTGTTCAAAGGTCAACTGTATGTTTAAAAAAAAAATGCTCCCTTCCTTGATTCTAACTTAAGATGCCTCCCTTAAATCAGAAGACTCTCCGTGTAACAGGTTATTGAATTGTGCAAAATATGAGGGGTCATTCTCCCCAGAATTTTCTAATCACCAAATTTCAAACATCTGATGTCCAGCTTTATATCTCTTATAATTTCCTTTCAGAAATTTTAACAGATTCATTTTTTAATTTAGGTTATGATTAAATGTTTTATATTTGAGAACTATAAATTTTTGAGCTGAATTACATTTTAAAGAGGAAGAAAAGGTATTTTCTATCTCCCCTCCTACCAGATGTTTAAGAATGGAAACAGAAAATGAGTGAAGATTGAGTAAATATAATAGTCTCAACTCAAATGAACCAAGCCCTTCCCATTCCAAACATATAATAAAATATAAACACATGTACATGTACACACACACACACACACACACGCACATTCATTAGGAATAAAAAGTTAATATCATGGTGTTATTTTTTAAAAAGTAGAGGCTCAACAAAGAGAGGCATATATACTAAATCCCAATGATTTGGGGAGTTTCGCTCTTTGTATATAATCCTTGATGGTTAGAGTGTTTAATTTTAATATGCCCGAAGGATCACAAGGTCTCAGAACTGCTGAATGTGATTCTCTGGAAATGATAACCCTTCCAAAGGGCCAAAAACCTCAGAGAACTGATTCATGTATAAAACAGGGATGACAAAAGTTCTGATGTTCAACTTGCAGAAGCAGCCCACAACTTTACAATCAGGTCCCAACATTAGTGTGGGCTAAATTCACATTGCCCTTGTTTTAGGACCTTAAGCCAAGATTATGAAGAAAACTTGTGTGAAAATAATAAAACCACCAGAGACCTGGTGGTAGAAAAATTTAATAGTTCTTTTTGAATGTACTGTAAACAAAAGTCAGTGATTTAATAAACCAGACAACACTGAAAAAACTTCATATAATGGGATAATACTTTGAAAGAGATTATAAAAATCTTTAAAATGTTTAAAAACATAAAATAAACTACACAACTGTAAAACAAGAATAATGTATGAAAAAAGTACAATCAAATTATAAAAAGAAGCCTAGCAAATTCTAGAAAAGAGAATAAAAGTATTGAAATAAAAATCATCTTAGGTGAATTAAACAGAAAAGTGGACATAGCTGAAGAGAGAATCAGTGAAAGTTAAATAATTCATTGAAATAAATGGATGGAAAATATAAAGAGGAAGTAGCTAAAACAGAACCTAGAATGAGAAGGTCCAGCATACATTCATGAGAAGTTCCAAAGAACAAAATTCAGAGAATAAGGGAGTAGTATTTTCCCATAGATAATGCCAAATTATTTTGTGGAATTAGAATTCTTAGATAAAAATAGCTCCTTGACTCCTAAGCAAAGTAAGGAAAAAGCAATCTATACCTAAACATATCATAAAAATAGAAGATCCTCAATGAAAAACAGAAAGTTATTAATCTGTGAGACAAAACATGAGTAACTTCCTAAAAGGAATAGAAAGTAGTCTGACAACATACTTCTCATTATCCAAAATAAAGCACTGGAAGGCAATGGTATGGAAGGATATCTTGAAACTATTGATGAAAAATAAGGATCCACCTAAAGTACTTTATATAGATAAGTAATTATTTCAAGAGCAAGGACAAAATAAAGTAATTTCTAATAAAACTAAGAGTTTTCTGGTTGTGCAGACTGTCTGTATAATGGTCCCATCATTTCTTCTCTTTCTGTTTACCTGGGCCATTTCCCCATCAAGAGATGGAGCCCATTCTTCCACCCCTTTGAATCTGGACTGCCCTGTGACTGCTTGGCTAATAGAATATGATAGAAGAGGTTCAGTGCTAGTTCCGAACCTATAATTTGGAAAGATTTTCAGCTTTTGGCTTTTTTTTTTTAACTTTTAGGTACACGGGTACATGAGCAGATTTGTTATATAGGTAAGTTGTGTGTCACAGGGATTTGAGGTACTGATTATTTCATTACCCACATAATAAACATAGTACTTGATAGGTCATTTTTCAATCTTCAGCCTGCTCCCACCCTCTGCCCTCAAGTAGGCCTCAATGTCAGTTGTTCTTTTCTTTGTACCCATGTGTACTCAATGTTTAGCTTCTACTTGTAAGTGAGATCATGCAGTATTTGGTTTTCTGTTTCTATATTAGTTTGCTAAGGAAAATAGCCTCTGGCTCCATCCATGTTGCTGCAAAGGACATATCTCCTTCTTTTCTATGGCTCCATAGTATTCAATAGTGTGTATATGTGTGTGTGTGTGTGTGTATATATATATGTGTGTGTGTGTGTGTGTGTATATGTGTGTGTGTGTGTGTGTGTGTGTATAAAACACTTTCATTATCTAGTCTACTGTTGATGGCATTTAGGTTGATTCCATGTTTTTTCTATCATAAATAGTGCCATAATTAATATACACATGCAAGTGTCTCTATAGTAGAAAGATATATATTACTTTGGATATGTACCAGTAATGAGATTGCTGGGTTGAATGGTAATTCTGTTTTAATTTCTTTGGGAAATCACCAACCTGGTTTCCACAATGGCTGAACTAATTTAAATACCCACCAACTGTGTGTAAGCTTTCCCTTTTCATCACAACCTCACCAGCATCTGTTATTTTTTAATTTTTAGTAGTAGCCATTCTGACTGGTGTGAGATGGTATCCCATTGTGTTTTTGATTTGTATTTCTCTAATGATTAGTGATGTTGAGCATTTTTTATATATTTGTTGGCTGCATGTATGTATTGTTTTGAAAAGTGTCTTTTCATGTCCTTTGCCCACTTTTTAAACTTTTTTCTTGTAAATTCGTTTAAGTTTATTATAGATTCTAGATATTAGACCTTTGTCAGATGCATAGTTTGCAAATATTTTGCTCGATTCCATAGGCTGCTGTTTACTTGGTTGATAGTTTTTTTTTTGCTGTGTGGAAGCTCTTCAGTTTAATGAGGTCCCATTTGTCAATTTTGTTTTTGTTGCAATTGCTTTTGGCACTTTTCTCATGAATTCTTTGCCAGGGCCTATGTCCCATAATAGTATTTCCTAAGTTATCTTCCAGAGTTTTTATAGCTTTAGGTTTTACATTTGAGCCTTTAATCTATCTTGGGTTGATTTTTGTACATGATATAAGGAGGGGGTCCAGTTTCCATTTTCTGCATATGGCTGGCCAGTTATCCCAGCACAATTTATTGAATAGGGAGTCCTTTTGCCTTTGTTTGTTTTTTGACTTTGTTTTGACTCATTTTTTAAGACCCCACGTCACAATGTAAGAAGCCTGACCATCAAGCTGGAAAGGGCAAATGAACAAACCTTGGAAAGAGAAGGGGCCAGCTCACCTTAGACTTGATGTTGTACCTGGCAAAGTGCCAGCCTTGTGAATAAAGCTATGTTGGAACCTTCAAGAAAGGTCAGCTTCAAGCTGGATAGTACCAAGTGATTCATTCAGTCAATACCATACAGAACAGCAGAATCAGCTAGACAACCTCTGCCAGAAATTCTTAGCCATAATATATGAGACAGAATGAAATGGTAGTTGTTTTAGTCCCTAAGTTTTGGGATAGTTTTCCACAGCAATAGATAGCCATATGTTAGTTATTGACATGGACTGAAAGAAATAGTAAAGGACATACTTCAATAAGAAGGAAATTGATGCTAGGAGGCAGAAATGACTTCAAGGTGGAATAACAGCTAAAAACTTGTATAAACATGTTTTTTAGCCTAAGTAAGCATTGTTTGTTAACAAAACAAATTTAAAAAAAACTTGGATAAGTAAAAAACAGATGGAAATAAAATAATAGCAACATATCAAAATTGAAAAGCTAAAAGATAAGACTTAAAAGTTTCAAAGGCTTTGAAAAAAAATCAGAGGATATTAGAAGTACTAATTAAATTTAAACATTAAGTTAATAATTGTATACAGAACATGTTAAACAAAAAAGAAATACCATGTAAGAATTGTAAACAAATAGGGGAGAAGAAGAAATTAAAAATTTTTCTTAACTTAGTAAACAGGAATGCAGAAAGAAGCATGAACATTTTACAATAAGGCAAAAACAAAGTAACATGGTAGAAAAAGTCTAAATACATCAGAAATCACAATAAATATAAATAGACTAAACTTGTTCATTGAAAGATATTCATTTGAGTGGAGGTTGCAGTGAGCCAAGATCACACCACTGTATTTCAGCCTGGGTTACAGAGTGAGACCCTGTCAAAAAAAAAAAAAAAAAAATGAAGAAACATATTTCTATTAGTCTGTTTTCATGGTGCTCAAAGAGACATACCCAAGACTGGGTGATTTACAAAACAAAGTTTAACATACTTACAGTTCCACATGGATGGGGAGGATTCACAATCATGGCAGAAGGCAAGAAGGACCAAGTCATGTATTACCTAGATGGCAGCAGGTAAAGAAACTGTTTGTGTGGGGAAACTCCCCCTTATAATACCATCAGATCTTGTGAGACTTATTTGCTATCACAAGAACAGTACAGGAAAGACCCGCCCCCATACTTCAATCACCTCCCACTGGGCTCCTCCCACAACACATGGGAATTGTGGGAGTTACAATTCAAGATGAGATTTCGGTGGGGACACAGCCAAATCATATTATACCACTTCTGGCCCCTCGCAAATCCCATGTCCTCACATTTCAAAACCAATCATGCCTTCCCAACAGTCCCACAAAGTCTTAACTCATTTCAGCATTAACTCAAAAGTCCACAGTCCAATGTCTCATCTGAGACAAGGCAAGTCCCTTCCACCTGTGAGCCTGCAAAATCAAAAGCAAGTTAGTTATTTCCTAGATACAACTAGGGTACAGGCATTGGGTAAATACAGCTATTCCATATAAGAGAAACTGGCCAAAGTAAAGGGGCTATAGGCCCCATGGAAGTCCTAAATCCAACAGGGAAGTCAAATGTTAAACCTCCAAAATTATGTCCTTTGAGTCCGTGTCTTGCATCCAGATCATTCTGATGCAAGAGATGGGTTTCCATGATCTTCGCCAGCTCCTCCCCATGGCTTTGCAGGGTACAGCCTCCCTCCAGCTGCTTTCATGGGCTGGTTTTGAGTGTCTGTGGCTTTGCACACAGTGCAAGAAGCTGCCAGTCGATCTACCATTCTGGAATCTGGAGGATGGTGGCCCTCTTTTCACAGTTCCAGTAGGTGGTACCCCAGTAGGGACTCTGTGTGGGGGTTCTGACCCCACATTTCCCTTCCCCACTGCCCTAGCAGAGGTTCTCCATGGGAGACCCACCCCTGAAGCAAACTTCTGCCTGGACATCCAGGCATTTCCGTACATCCTCTGAAATCTAGGTGGAGGTTCCCAAACCTCAATTCTTGACTTCTGTGTACCTACAGACTCAACACCATATGGAAATTGCCAAGGCTTGGGGCTTACACCCTCTGAAACCACAGCCTGAGCTGTGCCTTGGCACTTTTTAGTCAAAGCTGGAGTGACTGGGATGAAGGACACCAAGTCCCTAGACTAAACACAGTGCAAGGACTCTAGTCATGACCCACGAAACCACTTTTTCCTCCTAGACATCTGGGTTTGTGATGGGAGGGGCTGCCATGAAGACGTCTGACATGCCCTGGAGACATTTTGTTCATTGTTTTGGGGATTAACATTTGGCTCCTCATTATTAATGCACATTTTTGTAGCCATCTGTAATTTCTTCTCGGAAAATGGATTTTTTTTTTTTTTTTTTTTTTTTTTGAGATGGCGTCTCACTCTGTCACCCAGGGTGGAATGCAGTGGCATGATGTAGGCTCACTGCAACCTCCTCCTCCCAGGTTCGAGCAATATTTCTACCTCAACCTCCTGAGTAGCTGGGGTTACAGGTGCACACTACCCTGCCCGGCTAATATTTTGTATTATAATAGAGACAGGGTTTCACTGTGTTTCCCAGGCTGGCCTCGAACTCCTGAGCTCAGGCAATCTGCCCGCCTCGGCCTCCCAAAGGAGATTTCCTTTCTATCGCATTGTCAGGCTCAAATTTTCCAAACTTTTATGCTCTGCTTCTCTTGTAAAACTGAATGCCTTTTGAATGCATTGCTGCTTAAAAATTTCTTCCACCAGATAATCATCTGTCTCAAATTCAAAGTGTCACATATCTCTAGGGCACGGGCAAAATGCCACTAGTCTTTCTGCTAAAACATAACAGGAGTCACCTTTCCTCCAGTTCCAAACAAGTTCCTCATTTCTATCTGAGATCACTTCAGCCTGGACCTTATTGTTTATATCACTATCAGCATTTTTGTTAAAGCTATGCAACAAGTCTCTAGGAAGTTCCAAACTTTTTCACATTTTCTTGTCTTCTTCTGAGCCCTCCGAACTGTTCCAATGTCTGCCTGTTACCCGGTTCCAAAGTTGCTTCCATATTTTCAGATATCTTTTCAGCAATGCTCTACTCTATTGCTACCAATTTACTGTATTAGTCCATTTTCATGCTGCTGACAAAGACATATCTGAGACTGGGCAATTTAAAAAAGAAATTTAATGGACTTATAGTTCCATTAGGCTGGGGAGGACTCTCAATCATGGCAGAAGGCAAGGAGGAGCAAGTCACATCTTACATGGATGGCAGTGGGAAGAGTGAGAGCTCATGCAAGGAAACTCCCGTTTTTAAAACCAACAGATCTCATGAGGCTTACTCACTATCACAAGAACAGCATGGGAAAGACCCACCCACATGATTCAATTCTCTCCCACCGAGTCCCTCCCAGAACATGTGGGAATTATGAGAGCTACAAGGTGAGATTTGGGTGGGGACACAGAGGCAAACCATATCAATATTCATTTGAAAATTAAAATTCAGTCAAATCCTGTTTACAAAAGTCACTCTTAAAAACATATATCACTCAAAGTTCGTAAGTAAGAAAATGCCAAAAATTTACTAATCTAAAGAAATCTGGTTCAGTTGTTTTAATATTTAACACATTTTATTTAAGATAAAAACATTAGGGAAAAGAAATCTATAGTTAATAAGAATAGTGACTCAAAAACTTTGACAATCATTAACATGCATACATTTAATATCATATGTATGTTCATTTATTTAAAGGAAAATCGGACAGACTTGCAAAGTGAAATTTAAAAATCTGTAATCACGGTGGGAAATTTTACCATATCTCTTTCAGAAACTGATGTATTAAAGAGATAAAGGAAAGGATAATAACAGAAGTGTTAAATAATACAATGAGCTAGCTTATTCTAAATAACATTACCCAACCTTTCACTCACACTCCCAGAATTAAGTTTTCAATCACATATGGATTAAAAGAAAACTGAACACATGCTAGGCCATAGGAAAGTGATCATCTATAAACCATGTTCTCCTATTACAATCCAACAGAATTAGAAATCATTAAAAAACTATCAAAAGAAACATATACTGGGGAATTCAAAAGCATGCTTTTCAGCATTAAATGATTAAGGAAAAAATACATAATGGAAATATTTAAATACTTGTGAATGAAAGACTATTATTATATGTGTGGAAATATGTTACATATTGCTATAAGCCAGGTTGAGAGCTAGGGCATTGAACTCAAAAAGGTAGGTATAAAACACTGAGATGTACTCAATAAAGTAAAAGAAAGCGAAAAACAAATAGAGCAGAAATTAATGGAATAGTTATATGATGCCTTGAAAATAAGAATAAGATAGAAACTTCCTAGCAAATCTGGTCAAGAGGTGGTGGGGAAGTAAAATACAAAGCTCACATAAACAATGTGAGGAATAGAAGTGCAGCAATTAATTAGAAATTAAATAAAAATACCAAAAACCATGTTATGGCAATAAAGTTGAGTCATCATTGAAATGGTCTGTATTTTAGAAAAAAAATATATGTTGCCAAAAAAAGATTTATAAATAGCAGAAACCTAAATAGAACAATAGTTGTTAAAGTAATTGAATCTGTGTTGAAAATAGCTGCTCTCATGTCTTCAAAAATGGCACTGACTCCAAACAGCTTTACAAGCAAGTTCTATCTAACATACACTTTAAAAATCTGGTACCAAGAATAGAGAAAGAAGACCTTAAATTAGAATAATCGCTATACTACCATTACCACTACTGCCTTCCTCCATCAAACACACATGCACACACACACACACACACACACACACACACACACACAGAAAAACAAACAAAAAAAGGGTATTAGGAAGAAGAAAAATTATAGTGGGCAAAGTTAGAATATTGGAAATCTATTGTCAGTAGAAATGTGAAGATATGGCTTCAATTTTGTATAATAAATCAAAAAGAGAGTTTTCTCCCCAATAATTTTATTTTATTTTTAAATATTTTGTGGGTGCATAGTAGGTGTATATGTTAATGGGGTACATGAATTGTTTTGATACAGACATGCAATACAAAATAAGCACATAGTGGACAATGGGGTATCCATCCCCTCAAGCATTTATCCTTTGAGTTACAAACAATCCAACAACACTCTGTAAATTATGTTAAAATGTACAACTATTACTGACTGTAGTCACCCTCAAAAGAGAGTTTTTACCGTATATACCAGATTGATTTTACTTCAAGATGTGCAGTTTTCATAAATAATAACATTTGGAAGTAAGTGTTGAGACTCTTGCCCTCAACAATTAGAACATGATTTCTTTTTATTATCTGCAAACATTACTGAAATAGACAGGAAAGGAGGCTTAAACAAATGCTATAATGGATTTTGTTAAGTAAATCGTTTTTAACAGAGGAAATTTCTATGGGAGAAAAATGGAAAGAAATAATCAGAAGTCTGTAAAAACCCTCAGTTATGAAACTGTATCATGTAAGAAAGGCTGGTGAATGAGAGGATTTTTAGGAAACATCATAGAAATCTAACTTACATCATGAAACCATATGCTGTACACTGAGTGCTTATGTTTTCCCCAAATGCTTGTGTTGGAGTTCTAATTCCCAGTGTGATAGTATTGAAGGTGTGGTCTTTGGGAGGTGATTAGGTTATAAGGGTGGTGGAGACCTCATACATTGTATTAGTGCTCTCATAAGAAAAGACACTCGGGGCTGGACGAAGTGGCTCATGTCTGTGGTCCTGGCACTTTGGGAGGCCGAGGCAGGTGGATCACTTGAGGTCAGGAGTTCGAGACCAGCATGAGCAATGTGACAAAATCCTGTCTCTACTAAATACAAAAATTAGCTGGGTGTGGTGGCCTGTGCCTGTAATCCCAGGTACTCAGGAGGCTGAGGCACAAGAATAGCTTGAACACAGGAGGAAGAGGTTGCAGTGAGCCAAGCCGAGATCACGCCTCTGCACTACAGCCTAGTCCCAGAATGAGACTCCGTCTCAAAAACAAAACAAAACAAAACAAAAAAAAAAAAAAAAAAAAAAAGAAGAAGAAGAAGGAGGAGAAGAAGAAGGAGAAGGAGAAGAAGAGGAGTCATCACTCGGAGATGCTCCCTCTCTCCACCATGTAAGGAGAGGCAACAAGAAGGTGGCCGTCTGCAAATGAGATAGGAGGCTCTCACCAGTTACTGAATCTGCAAGCACCTTGATCCTGAACTTCCCAGCAGCCAGAACTGTGAGAAATTAAGTGTTTTTTTTAAGCCACATATTTTTTGTTTAAGCCACAAAAAATAAAGTGTTTTGTTTAAGCGTTTTTGTTTAAGTTTTGTTTTGTTATAGTGATGTGCGATATTGTGAAATATGTGCTTGGTCTTAATTCCCGTTTCCTGGCATACAACACCTAAGATCTCTGAAATCTTCAAAGTGATGGTTTTTGTGTGCTAATGAGTTGACTGTGGCTGGCAGCCCCTAGGTAGCTTCAGGATGGAGCTGGTCACCCCAAAAACAAAGGCAGGATTAGAGCGTTGGGGCTTTCAGTCTCATTCCCAACCTCCGGGTAGCGGAAAGGGGTTGAGGATTAAGTTGATCACCAGTGGGCAATGATTTAATCAGTCATAAAGAACCATGTAAAACCCCAAAGGACTGGATTTAAAGAGTTTCCAGAGGGCTGAATATGTGGAGGCTGATGAGAAGGTGAACAGGAGCACATCCACACGTCAGGAGGGTGGTGAACCGTAACTTCACAGGGACAGAAGCTCCTGGGCTCCAGACCACTCCAGACCTAGCCCTGTGTGTCTCTTCATCTAGCTGTTTAGGTATATCCTTCAAAGTAACATTTGCAATACACCAGCAAGTGTAGTGTTTCCCCAAGTTCTATGAGTCACCCTAGCAAGATTAATTGCACCCAAAGAAGGGGTTGTGGAGATCCCAACTTGAAGCCAGTGGGTCAAAAGTTCTCAAAGTCTGCACTGGCGGCTGGTGGGAAGGAAGGGGCAGGCTTGGAGACTGAGCCCTCAACTGGTGGGATCTGAAGCTATCTCCAGGTAGACATCATCAGAATTGAAATGAATTGGAGGATGCACCGCTGGTGTCTGCTGCTTGGGTGTGGGGAAAACCCCTCACATATTTGGTCAGAAAGTCTTCTGTGTTGATTGCTGTGGTGTGAGAGCAGAAGAAAATGTTAAAGTTTTTCCACTATCACACAGTTCAGGCTAAGGCAGTGTACCTTTCACTACACAGAGGATAAGGGAGGTCTAGAGACTCCCAGTGTCTTCCTTCTACTGAAGTGTAACAAGAACAAAGCAAAACAGAAACACATTTAAACTACTAAGAACTCCTTATTGTGATAACGTTAAATATATTTGAAAGGAAAATTACAGGAATGGATAGTACCTCAAGAGTTAATATATTAGCTAATTCATTTTTGCTTAAAAATGTAAAATTCATGCTGATAGGTTTTGAAAGAAAATGGATATTCATAGTAATCATTCTCAATTTACATATAATAATGTAACTACTGAAATGGAACATCTGAGCACATTTGCATGTGTTGATACAAAACTACGAAGTTCTAATAAAACTTATTCTAAATTAAATACAAAAAAAAGGAAACCCGTGTAACAAAATCTGTATGTGGGCTGTCCTGAAATATTCCAGGAAATTAACTGAAGTTCCATATATCTTCTATTTAACATGTACTTCCATTTTTCTTTTTCCTTACCTTAAATTTCAGAAATGTATGGCTTTTTTCTTTTAGAATGAATTCTCATCATTAATACATGACAGTTATTTTAAGTGGTTTGTAGATATTAACTGAATATTGTAAGTGATATGCTATTGTTTTCCCCATTTAACAGATAAGAAAACTGAAATACAAAGAAGTTAGGTCTTAAAATCACACAGCTAATAAGCATCAATGTGATATAGACCAAGTGGTGTTACACCTTACCACGTTTGTAACAGTAATGGGTAATAAGGAAAATGGTTAAACATTCTAAATTAAACTTCATGTTCTACTACTAAACGCAGATGTTAAAGAAAACCTGTCTATTGGCTTAGGTACATTCACAGATAGAATCAACATGCAGTCTTTTAAATGGTATGAAATTCACCTGCTAGATTGGAAAGAGAAGAGTGACTTGTTTTCTCAAACAGTTTAGCTATCTTAATTAGGAAAGTCTCAAGAGCAAAGCTCATATCTTTTAATCCTATGATTCCAGCATTAATATTGGAGTGGTGTGTAGTCCATAATTGGTTTATTTATTCATTCATTATTCATGTTATATTTATTTTTACATTTAGACATTTTAGTTATTCACATTTAATAATGCATTACTTATTAATTCATCATTCAAAATAATTGCTTCACACATTCATTTATGTATGAGCCTAATATTCATTGAATTCCTATTATTTCTTAAAATTGGGAATATAGCAATGAACAAAACATAGGGCTTACATTCTAGTGTAAGCTAGATGTATATATAATGTATGTAATTTAATGTTAGTGTAAGCTATTGTGATGTCTATGTATTATAAACAATACATAGTAAACAAAATTACAGTCAATTCTCATTATTTGTGGTTGTTAAGTGCTACAAAGTTGCTGCAAACACTAAATTAGCAACTATTGAACTATTGCTCCTAAGGTAAATACAGGTTTAATTTCCTGTGAACCTCTAGTTATATTTTTTGTCAACCTCTCAATATAAATTTTGTTTATATATGTTTCTGTTTAAAGATGCCATATTTAATATATATTGTTGACTTATTAACATTGAACCCATGGCTAACAGCACCATAACTCATCTCTGAAAAAACTCCACACACAGATTTTCTCCTCAAGGGAGGTCACAGCCTTCTGGGGTTTAGGATCACTAGATAGCACTTCAGCACTATGTTTGGGGGCCATTTTGAACAGCAAAGTCACCAAAAAAGATTCCCAAATGTGAAAAACATGGCACTGTCAAGACCACAAAAAGGACACTTGGGAGCCAAGACAAAAAGGCCAAGCATCACATCGTTCAGCCTCAGCTGGGAACATGCGTGTTGAGTGACACAAATTTTTGCCACTCTGCACGTGTCCGTGAAGGACTGCAAAAGCACCACAAGTGTTGATTCGGGGGTTACAAATAAAATCTAGCAAGCAGGCAAACTTGGTAATACGGAATCTTTGAATACTAAGGATCAATGGTGTATTTTTCAGATAAGTGCTGTGTAGAAACTAAGGCAAGGTAAGGAAGGAGGCTCGAGCAGGGCTTTCTGAAATGGTGGTGCTTGAGCACAAGCATGAAACAGGTGGAAGTGTCATGCAGACACCAGAGGGAAATGCATTCCAGACAGAAAGATCAATGGCCATGATACCTCGCAAGTATGAAGTGCCTGAAAAACTGTAGCTAGTGTGGTTGGAGTGGGATAAATGAGGGCACAGACTAAGGACATAAGGCTGGAGACTTAGTCAAGAACCAAACATTTGTAAATTTGTAAGCAGTGGTGAGGACTTTAATTCTGATTGAAATGGGCAGTCACCAGAGAGCCTAGGAAATGCGTGTAAAAGAAAATGACCTGACTTGATTTGTATAGTACTTTTATTATACTTTCATTTTTTGAGACAGGATCTTGTGCTTTTGCCCAGGCTGAAGTGTGATGGTGTGATCATGAGTCATCATAACCTCAAACTCCGGGGCTCATGTGAGTCCCCCAACTCAGCTTCCCAGTTAGCTGGGATTACAGGCTCCAGCCACTGCAAATTATCCACCTGGCTAATTGTTTTTGTTGCATTTCTTTGAGAGATGGGATCTCACTCTGTTGCCCAGGCTGAGGTTGAACTCTTGACCTCAAGTAATCCTCCCTTTTTGGTCTCCCAAAGTACTAGGATCACAGGCCACCATGCCCATCCCTTATAATACACTTTCCAGCTGCTGGATTGAGCATAGACTGTTGGAGAGCCTATTCTTGTAGAGGAAGTGGAGCAAGAAGCTGTAGGAATCCACTGGGGTGAACCAAACCAAAGGTGGTGGTGGCCTAGATCAGGATTGTAGTGGTGAAGGAGGAACAACATGGAGGATCCAGAATATATTTTGGTAGAATAACTAAAAAGATTATCTGGGCCAGGTGCAGTGCCTGATGCCTATAATTCCAGCTACTGGATAGGCTGAGGCAGGAGGATCTGTTGAGCTCAGGAGTTCCGTGAACTATGATTGTGACACTGTACCCTATGATTGTATTTTCTGGCTGAGATATGAGTGAAAGAGAGAACTTAATTATGAATCCTATTGTTTGACCTGAACAACTGGAAGGGTGGAATTTCCATTTATTGAGGCAGGAAAGACTAGAGAAGTAGCTGGAGGTTTCGGGGAGGTAGGTAGTAGGAGTTGATTTTTGGACATGGCACACCAAGATCTTAATTAGTCACTGAGATACACTAGTTAGGAATTCAGGGCAAAAATGAATACTGTGAATATGTATTGAGTTAATGAATGTATTCATTACTGAAGAAACCCATTGCATAACTTTCATTTCATCTATGTCATTGCTTAATATATGGCAAATATTTTAATACCTATCCATGTGCTGCAGAAAGATACATAGTGGAAAAGGCACCAGCTTCTAGTCAGACAAATTGAGTTTGAATTCTGCTTCTTCCACTTAGTTATCAAAACCCTGGGGGAAATTAATATGTCAGAACCTGTTCTCCCCTATGTAAAGGGTAAAATAATACTTCCTTAATTGTATTTATTAAGGAAAAAATTAAATAGTATGTAAGAAAGAATCTACATGTAATAGACACTCAATACATGTAACTTCCCTTCCATCATGCCTTATAATTTCAGATAAAAGTCTGGATTGAATGATTTTTTTTTTTATCACTTCAAAAATAAATACCTGGACAAATGGCTACAAATATGACTTCAGACAATAATATTTGATTAGTGGACAGAAAATAGATTGTAATAAATATATTATTACAATATTTGTATTAGCTAAGAAGGGCAAATCATAAAACTTATATCAATACTCTCTCTCTCTTGCACCCATTAAGTGAACATGACTTTCTTTTACACTTTGCCCCAACTTCATTTCAAAGTCCTTCTTAACAAATTTTTTTGAGTCAACTACCAAGAATCAATGAGATTTGTATATGAGATAAAAATCAATCAGCAAATAGGGGTTACTCAACAGCACAAAGTAGAGCAATTATTTATATTAATGGTTAAAAATTAAGAATCAAAATATATTGACACAAACTTTGAGAAGTTATCATATGTAAATCTTACATATTACAGCTTTGCATATTCAAGCATTACACTATTATTCATACAGCCATAACTTTTCAGTTCTCGAATGCTCAATTCTTAGGATCCTGGAACTATGTAAATAGGGCATATTTTATTTATAATAACATTTAAAATTCATATACCTGATGAGTGATCTACAGCATCTTATTCAGAATTTTAAACTTTAAATTCTAGAATATTCAGGCTAACAAAGATCATAAAGAAGAGTAACATTATTGATTAATAAGAGGAAAACAAAGTATAATTGAATACAGACTATGTATAATTTATTGTGGTAAATATTTTACCTATAAATTCCTACTAACCTCTAATTCTAAATATTTCAAAGACAAGAGAATTGAAGCTTAAATGTAGTTAAGTTTATAAAATTTGGAAGCATTTGATCTGGGTTTTAAACACATTCGTTTATTACTCCAAAGCTTATACTTTCTATTCTGTGTTACACTTCTTGAGAGAACTGTATTATAATAAAACAGTTAGCTGTTTGACCTTGGTCTGGACACTTTAGTAACTAATTCTGTGCCTAAATTTTCTTATCTATAAGCACAATAAAATGGAATAGATGTTTATGATCAAGATTAGCTTTCAGTTTATAGAACTTTTGTTAGAAATGTCTATCTACTGATAGCAGGTGAAATTGAGTCTCAATTTTTTCAGACATAAACATGATAATAGTAATAATAAGAATAAGTAACATTTTTTCTGTGTAACATGTTTTCTGTGAGTCAGGCACAGTGTGAGCAGTTCTCCTGTGGATACAGGTGTCGAACAAGGTGAATGGAAATGAAAGATAGAAGTAATCGGACATTAAGTCACAGGAAAAAATCCAGAATAATGACATTTTTGAAAATTTCTTGAAGATGCCACAAAACAACACCAATTATAGAACTTAGTATGCTCAGACTAATAATGTCTTATTTCTTTGAGTGCATTGACTTTCTCATTTAAGAGACAGGTGTCCTATTGCAGTATAAAGTTTGCCATTTTAAAATAGATGTTAATGAGAAAATAGAATTCCTTTTACATAACTTCACATTGTAGTCAACTTTGTGAAAGCAAATCTCTTAGGTGAAAAGAAAAATATATTTGTCAATTAAATATCTCTTTTTCCCCCTATTATCTGTATTTAATACTGATATTTCTCTTAATCTGCATTTCCACTTTTTATACCATATCAATTGGTAGTTCTTGCCCTTCTCTACCTGCTTTTGTCTCTCATATAACTGTAATAACGTGAATATAACTGCTTGTTTATATGACAGCTTTCATTAATGGGATTTTAGCTCTTACCAGGTGGGAACTATGATGTAGCAATTGTTTAATCCTCAGTAAAGAGTGCAGTAACTGGCATAAAAATAATCCATGTTTATAGAGAGGAAAAAAGAAAGAAAGGAAGTTGGTAACTGACCTCCAGATAGTCATAATAGTCACATTGTTGCCAATTCAAATGGCTGTACAATCCCAACACATGATACAATTTTCATGACGAACCATGTAAACTACTAGCTTCTCTTAAATTTCTTAACCGGCATGATCAAGGCCAGTAAAACCGGAGAGTTTCATACAGGCAAGTGATCTTTGGCAAGGACTGAACTTGTCTCTAAATGAGTATAAGGTTTGTATTTGTATATAAGTGAGTAACGATGCATAAGACATGGCATGTTAACATGTCGCGTACTCTGAGATGTTTCTCTGAAAACGTGATTAGAATGCTTGTTTCGTTTGTTCAGAATGCATGGATATTTTGGCTTGTTGGGATTCACTAATGGTTCACTGGATATGCAAGAGCCTTCCTGTGTTTTCAGCTTCATTCAGCAAGGAAAGAAAAGGGCCATATTTTCTCTGTAGGCATTTCAATATATATAACTTGATTGTTAATTCAATCAAATTGGGGTGATGCCTATTATCTTTATAAATAGATATAAAAGGCATATACATATGAAAGAAGCATTGATGTGGAAAATACTGCAATAAAAAATCTTGTAAGAAAGAATTTTAGAAATAACTTGCCAGAAGGGTAATGACCTCAATTAAATTTTATGTGAAATAATAATTGGTGATTTTAATAAAGAAACACTATTGCAAATTGAATGTTTGATAATATAATATTTTGATATTTTTTAATTTTCCTCTGGCTTGCATTTATGTTAAATGAAAATCTTTGAGATAATCAAGTAAGATTTATAATTTAAAGTGACTTTTCCTTCAACATACTCAAGTAGATTTTAAATAGTTTTAAATTCGAAAGAATGGAGAAAATAAGATCTTCCCGTAGATATTTTTTCTATCAATGAGAAAAAATTATTCTTCTATAAAACTGTACTTTAAATATCAAATTACATATGTCTAAGGAAGACAAATTAAAACCCATGGTACAAGGAGACATGTCAGTGAGATAAACATGTTTGGTGTGAATCATCTGGAAAATATAAAATTGAAGTAACACTTTTCCTGTATGAATGTAATCTATTTCCACACATATACAGCCTTGCTTAGGCTTATACATTTTTTGAACAAATGTGTGCTCCACATAAAATACTCACATACAATGTTGAGTTTGGATAAGTTTGCAATTCAACTAGGAAAGATTTTTGTTATTATCATTACAAACAAACAAATGAAACATTTTCCTGTAAGACAATGCTGAAATATATATATACTACATAGCTGCCATGCATTCTTAAATGTTAAATTTAAATTAAATTTAGAAAAAGCCAAACCTGCGTTGTGATGTTGATTTTCTTCAGGCCTTGTATAGACTTTTCTGTTGCATAACGTGATTTTTATCCAGGTTCAGAGTGAAGCCTGCCCCGTGGGGAAGGGCTTGCATCAGCTTTTTTGTTATTTACGTGGCATAGTTGTTCTCAGTTGGTGTTCAGTATTGTTAACAACAACAATAATCAGGTGAGCTTTTAGTGAAACGAACAATCAATAGCAAGCACGTTTAAGGGGATGCACGAGATATATGAGTAAACTAATTTAGAAACACTGAAAATAGGCTGGGTGGTGGCTTATGCCTGTAATTCCAGCTCTTTTGGAGGTTGGGGTGGGAGAAACACTTGAGGCCAGGAGTTCAAGACCAGTCTAGGCAACATGGCGAGAACTCTTCTCTATAAAAAACAAAACAACACAAAAAATGTTCATACTGCCGATACATAAAATATTTTATATCGTTGGTATATACTCTCTACTGTATTTAAATTGTGTGCTACTCTGCTATTTTTGGCATCAGATTATATTTTCTTTGCATGGTTGGAATTTTTCCAACTATATTTTGAGGAGAAATATGACAATATTCTTGGCTATCATAAATTCTCTTTATTAATAAATAGGATTTCCAAGCATTCAGTATGTCAATGTTAACCATCAAAATGGGATACGTCCCAAGCATACCTGCAGGACACTCACTATCCTGGTGGTTCTCCTCTGGACATGCTCAAATTTTTTCTTAAAGCATGGCACCTGAAGCCACCATAATATTCTATATATGCGCTGACAAATGCAGAAATTGGTGTAAAATCTCTTTTTTGATATCCTGAATATGATAAAGCTATTAATCCTGCTTGAGGCTCTGTGAACTTACTTAATAATCATATCTTGCTACTGGTATATGGGATTTGAGGCAATTTTCTAGGAGTTTTAGTGCAATCTCCAGGGAATTTAGTAATCAACCTCACTGCTGAATACATCGATCAGAGTTACCATGGCTATAACCACAGGAACCCACCGGCAGAGCTCCAGTATCAGAAGGTCAGTTAAGAGCAACTCAAAATTCTCTCCAGCGAATTTTCTAGGACATGCATTGCTTAGTTGTAGTAACATTAATAGAAATACCAGAAAACCACACCATTATATACAATTCTGCTACAGTAAAGCTCTGGATTCAGAGATGCTGCTTTAATAAGTTAGATAACATGTAGGCAATCTAGCAATTTGTAATTTGTCATCATGTAGAACTTTTAAATCCATTTTCTAAGTATGTCGATACTAGCAAACCATGCACTATTTTATTTCTTGGACATAATCTCTTTGATTATAAAAAGAGAGGCATCGAATATAAATCAGAAGATTGTCGTTGTTGTTGTTTTAACGTGACTTGTTCAGTTATAAATAAACTTATCTGATGGAGAGGAGTTAAAATGACTGCAGACACTTACAACACTGGAATGGGTTCTTTATGAAACAGTAGTGATCTAGTGTTACCCTCACTGCTCCCCAGTGCCTACACACACACGCACACACACGCTTTACCAGATCCCACGCACTGGGGCAGCTAGAATATTCTAGCACTTTTCAAGATGAATTAGACCAGATGTTCTCAATGAAGGGCTATTTTGTTCTCCAGGGAATATTTGGCAATGCCTAAAGACATTACTGGTTGATCAAAACTGGGAGGATACTCGCCTCCAGCGGGTAGAGACCTGGGCTACTGCTAAACATTCTACAATGTACAGGGAAGTCTTCCACAATAAAAAATTCTCTGGTCCAAAATATCAACAATGTTGAGGTTGAGAAACTCTTCAGGAGAACCCCAGTCTCCAGGCTGAGCACTACGTTGTGCTGGCTGACACTGGAGTAGCTTCAGAAGTCACCGGCTGATGATGGCACTTTTACATCAGATCTGGGTTGTGAGCCAGGCTCTATTGTTTTAGTAGCGATGGATTCCTTGAATGAGTACCTCATTAACAAGGCATATTTTTGTCCAAATTATTCTCTTCTTTGGGTGGTTTACTGTTACTTCATTGTGTTATTTCTGCCTCACAATTCCTGCCAAGATTCTGCAAGTTAGTCTAAAACTTTCATCTGATTGGTACGATAACTCCGTCTTCTCTCTGCCTCCTGCACCCTCTCACATACCACCACTCTAGAGCTTCACATTTCCACCTGTGAAAGTAATCTGTACAAAGAACAAGCCTCATCCTGTCACTCACTTGTTGGTAAACTTTGAATGGCCACCTGTTGTCACTGTGATAAAAAGCAAGCCGTGTCCTCTAACATAACACAGCAAACCCTGTGTAACCTGACCCCGCTTGCTTCCCCAGACTAATCTCTTGTTCCTTTGGTCCCACATTTTTCACTCTATCAATTTCTTGGAGTTCTCAGCACCAGCCATGGTGTCTCTCATCTCAGTGTCTTATTGCAGTCTGCTTCTGTGTTTACAGGATTAGCCTCACCCTCCTCAACTCTCTAACTCCCATTTGATTCATTTACCACTTCCTCGAGGAAACCTTCTGTCATCTTCCCAGGTGGGTTACTCCTGTCACATTCCCTGTATATTTCTCATTGCACTTCCCGGGTGGTTTGGAAAGCAGTCATTTGTGTTTGCCTCTGGATTCCATTACGTTGTGAGCAAAGTCTTACTCCTTTTCGTGTTCCCTAACTGCCTACGTGAGGGCCCAGAAGATAGTGGTCTATGAATTTACATAAAGTTTGGAATAAATGAATAAATAAATGAGCACCTACATGAGTCATTTCACTGTTGCTAGTGAATTAAATTGATTTAAATGGAATAATGTGTGCTAATTTATTTGCGAAGTAATTTTAGTTATTAATATATATAAGTCTATATAATAATCAATTTAAAGAAGGTCAGTACGATTTTTTCTCTTCTCTAATCCCTTTGTTTAGAGGTTCAGATTACTAAGGATTCAAAGATGTGTAAATGTTGAAAGATATAATCTATTTCTAAGTTCAGATATCCTGAGAATTTCCAGTCTACCTCTCTGGTCTAAGACATAGCTGAGTCTCAAGGAAATAAATAATATTATTGAGAATATCTGCTAATACTGAGCAACTACCATAAATCAGGTACTATGCTAAGTACACGTAATTTTCTATTTTAACTTATGAAGTGGGACTGTAATTATTTCCCATATACATGAGGAAACAGAGACACAGAGACACTAAACAGCTACCCTGAGTTGCCCCAGTAGTATGTGGGGAAGCGGTCATAGATCCCAGAGCTTCAGCTTTTGACCAGTATTTTCTGGTGCACCTACATACTGGCAAATTATTGCCTAAACTTCTAATTTTAAACCTGAAGATAATTTCTAGCTCATTATTCCTTAGCAATGAAAAGATAAGTCATTGTGCATAAAGCACATAGTAAGTGCACAGTGAAGGTATTTATCAGAATTATTATTAAGCTTTGAGATAACATAGTTGTTCTGTATCAGTTTTCCACCATAAATGAAGGAAGGTCAGCTTCCCGTCTCTACCTTCAAGCCTTTTAATAAGGATGAAATATGAGTGAGCATTTTGAAAAGTGCTGTGCAATCAACAGAGATGGACTGTCTTCCTTGAGCAATAGTGGTAATACAGTGCATGATCATATCTAAAATGAAAAATACTGTATTTCTCATTTGTCTAACTGAGAATCAGAAACGGATTATTTTAAGGCTGGGAAAGCATGTGTGCATAGGCCAGGGAAAGTGCTCGATTATGATATTCAACTGTTTCTACAGAAGCTACGGTGGGTAGAATGTGGCCATTCTAAAGGGCAGACCCGGCAAATAGATCTAGTTTCCAAGATGTATGGCCTATACTCAGATTGCTAGGGTGGTGATGACTGAGGGTCCATTTTGAAAAAAAGAAAATTTGAAAACTTCATTGTTTTCCCCCACTGTCTACTGGAAAGGCATTTAATTGCCTTACGGAGAAAATCATCTTTAGTTTTAGGTCAACACAACACTTCTTTTCCTGAATTAAGTCAACTCTTCTTTTAAGATTTCAGATACCTGGCCTGGCACAGTGGTTCGTGTCTGTAGTCTCAGCACTTTGGGAGGCCAAGGTGAGAGGGTTGCTCGAAGCCAGGAGTTCAAGACTAGCTTGGACATTTCCACAATAATTTTTAAAAATAAAATAAAATATAAAAACTTCAGATACCTTTCCTAAATTGAAGACCCAGAAAAAAGTTATGAACTTTATGTAATGGGCTGTCCTACCACATTATAAAGAAGCCACACTTTAGAACCTCATATTTACTTCAAGCAATAGTCTGCCACAGTCACTACAGTAGGAAGTGAGAAAATGGCCAGATAATCCATTTGGAGGCAGGATTTTGCAGGCTGACTTAAGAGGACATACACATTTAAGAGTACCTTGCAGTTAACTATGCATCTGCAAACCAAAAATGTATCTGAGACAGGTCTCAATCAATGTAGAAGCTTTTTTTGCCAACATTAAATGTACGCACCAGGGAGACAGGTCTGCACTTTTCTCCAAAGATGATTTTGGGGCTCCAAAATTTAAAGGTTAAAGGGCAGATATTGGGGAAAGAGGAATAATTTTTCCAAGGTGTGGATAGATGGGAGATAAATGGTTGCATTCTTTTGAGTCTTTCATCAACCTTTCACCGAATACACAATTTACATATGAGAGAGGGCAAGAGGAATAGTCACTTAAGCCTTTGTCTAGCTCGGGAATCTGCAATTTTACATAAACTAATGTAAACAGTAGGGCAAAGCATGCAATCAGACATGCATTTGTCTCAGGTGAGCCAAGGGATGATTTTGAGTTCTGCCCTTTGTCCTGCACCTTTGAAAATAAGCTGTCAATTTATATTGCCAGGGTGAAATTCAACAGAATAAAATGGGAGGCAGGTTTTCCTGATGCAGTTTCCAGCTTGACTTTTCCCTTTGGCTTAATGATTTTGGGGTCCCAAGATTTATTTTCCTTCCACAGAGTCATCAAGACTTATTGAAAATAGATAGGCAGTCACACTCGTAAGGCCAGCACCACAGATCCTTAGCAGGACTCTACTGAAGTTCTACAAAAGGGTTTCTGCCAGAAAGCCCCTCTGGAATTGCAGTTCCTAATCTTCATTAAACAATACAGCCATTACTCTCTTTAATGGCAATTGTTGTTGACCCTAATGACTATCTAAACGACGACAACGAAATGGTTCTTAAAGCCAACCTCTTCTTACCTGGAGAAAGAGGCTTTGTGGAATTGATTGAGCAGAGCCCTTTGCAGCTGCTTTAGGCAGTGGTCTCTTGACAGCTTCAGGTTTAACTTACCAGGGTTGGTACCAGGCTTTGAGTGAGACATCCACTGTTGAGATCACATCACTGCTGCCCTAGATTAGTAGCAACACTTGCCATTATTTCCCTTTTTCACTTCGATTTTCAGTTTGACTCTTAATATTCTGATGCCTCTTTTGAATACTTGAATATAAAACTTAATATATATTGACTCAGTTGAAGAAAGACCACTTTGTTTCATGATTTGTGTTTTTGTGATTAAAACATTAATGTGGTTACCTAAGGGAGAGGAAGAGTTTCCCTAATCATTGCCTTTTTTATTTAACAAAATAAAATTGTATTGAAATACCCATGCAACAAGTACATTCACTTTTACTAAGCATGGTCTCAAAATGACTCATAGTGAGAAACATCTTAGTTGAACATGCTTGATTTTTTAAAAATCATGAATGTGGCCAGGCACAGTGACTCACGCCTCTTATCCCAGCCCTTTGGGAGGCTGAGGTGGGAGGTTTGCTTGATCCCAGGAGTGTTATTCCAGCCTGGGCAATATAGCAAGACCCCCTCACTACAAAAAATACAAAAGTTATCTGGGCATTGTGACGTATGCCTGTAGTCCTAGCTATACGAGAGGCTGAGGTGAGAGAATCTCTTGAGCAGGGAGGTCAAGGATGTACAAGGCTGTAGTGAGCTGAGATTGCACCGCCACACTAAGCAACAGAGTGAGACCCTGTATCAAAAAACAAAACAAAACAAATAAAAATTATGAATGCATTTTAAACTCAGGTCAGCATACTATTGATTTTAATTTGAAGCTAAAGTATGATAATTATTTTATTTCCAAGGTTATATGTAAAAAGTTGAGGCCAGACACACCTGAGTTTGAATGTCATCAGACCTATAACTAGCTTAAACAAATGACTTAAACTTTGTTAGCCTCAATTTTGTCATCTATAAAATGGTGCTAATGATATCTGCCTGCTGAGATGCAAGATTGAGTAAAATGATAAATAAAAGTGCTTAATTTAATGATTGGCAAAGGGTAGGGTCTAAAATGTCACAGATATTAAAATTATTAGAATATTCTCTTTTTTTCCAGCCCTGAATAGACACCTCATACTATGACACCCCTGAGGCTTATTGACGACTTTGAAAACAGCTTGATATAAGAAAATCTCTCATACAATTCGTTCTTAACTTTCTAGCTGTTCACAGCTTCCCTTATCTCAGTCACAGCAAGGCTATCTCTTTCTCTGATGCCTTTTGCAGCTAGTAAACTCTGCCACTTCTCTCTCTTTCCTTTGCTGCTGTCTTTCAATTTAGCCACAGCAGAAGGACAAATCTGTCACATTTCTGGTTTTCTCCCCTGAATATAGGACATCGCCAAGTCTAAGAGTACAATAAAAAGGGATCAGTCTCCTTGGGAGAAGGCTTGGCAATTGGAGAAATCTCAACACTTGACCATCTTTACCTGTTTGCTGTGTGTTTGTTTTAACATATCTTTCTGTGAATGCTCACGCCAAACATTCATTATTTTACAAACACATTTAATAACATCCTCACTTAATCTTCTTCATTTGAAATATATATAAATCTCAATTTGTACTGGGTACTGTTAAATATATTTTAGTATGAAAACTCTCAGTCACATGCATAGAGAATAATGAACGGTACGTAGAACCAATCATCATTACCATGTTGTCATACTTGCTTGTGATTTGCTCCTTCCCCTACCTCTTTTTTGTGAAAGCATTTTACAGCAAGTCCTAGACATTTTATCAATTTACTTCTTCACAAATAGTGTAAATCTCTAAAACATATTTTTTGTGCATAACTACACTTAACTAATTTTTTTTTTTTTTTTTTTTGAGCCAAGGTCTCACTTTGTTGCCCAGGCTGGAGTGCAGTGGCCCAGTCACACCTCACTGTAGCCTCGACCTCTGGGGTTCAAGCAATCCTCCCACCTCAACCTCCCAGGTAGCTGGGACCACAGGTGTGTGCCACCATGTTGAGCTATTTTTTTTATTATTTTTAGAGGCAGGATCTCACTATATTGCCCACGCTGGTTTCAAACTCTAGGGCTCAAGCAATCCTCCTACCTTGGCCTCCCAAAGTGCTGAGACTACAGGCATGAGCCACTGCACCCAGCCACACAACAAAAATGTATAATATATTCTTTGTAGTTTCTAATGTACAGTTAATATACAGTTTTCTCAGTTGTCCTTGAAGGGGTGAAGGGAAAACTTCCCTTTCATCATCTGAAGCTTTTTTGGAAAAATCAATGGACAAAAGGCAGAATAATAGGAGAAAAATCATACAAATCTGTTCATGTGCATGCGAGTCTTACAATACCTAAGAAAGCAAAGGCACAGCCACATGGTAGATACTGTTATACCATTTTGAGGTTACAGAAAGACTAGGGGCTTGGATCTTGGCAAAACAGGTTATGGGAGGGAGAGAACAGGAGGTCTGACCTGCAAAGGTGGTCTTGTTATACATAGATAAAACCTCACAGGTAGCACCCCTCAGAGACAACAGATGGGATGATTATTTTTTTCAGACCATAAAGGTTTCAGATTCCCAGTTAATCTTTCCTAGATCAGAACAAGAGAGGGTTTTTGAGAAAGCCTGGCTGCATCAGATTTTCCTTACAGATGTAAATCTTTCCTCTAAAAGGCAGATTTTCAGCTATTCTTATATTTCCAGTCCTTCTGAATAGCCAACTTGAATTTGTAAAAGTATATTTTGGGGTGAAATATTTTGGTTTCCTTTATTCTAAAAACATCTTTTCACAGTTGGTCTGTTTTGCATCATCATCCCAGTCAGGCCCAAACATTGCATTTGGTTTTGTGTTTCTTAATTAAATCGCTTTTTATCTGGAGAAGTCCTTCTCTCTCTCCTCTTTGCCTCATGCCATTGACTTGTTGAAGCAACCAGATCAGTTATTCTCTAAACTTTCACAGGGACTTAGTTTGCTTTTGCTTC
Organism: Piliocolobus tephrosceles; assembly: GCF_002776525.5. Classification (NCBI taxonomy): domain Eukaryota; kingdom Metazoa; phylum Chordata; class Mammalia; order Primates; family Cercopithecidae; genus Piliocolobus; species Piliocolobus tephrosceles. The sequence goes on along the minus strand of NC_045436.1, from coordinate 9,003,214 downwards.
CTGGCAGGGTTATTTAACTCATTTCTCACTCTCTGGTTATTTCTCATATACTGGAAAACAGTTCTGTAGTCTAGATTGAACTTAGGCTCACTTTTTTGTCAAGAATTCCTTCCGTTTTGAAAACTTAAGAGTGCCTGAAGCAGGGATGATATCTGTCATCTCAGAATCAAATTTATGAATTCTAACCAGTAATAATTAAATGTGTTTATTTAATATGACACATGACATGTCCATGTAGCAATATGATTTTCAGAATTATGAGTAATGAAGGAAGTATGTGTGCATACATATAAATATTTCTCCTTTCCATCTTCGCAGGAATAAATTAGTTCTTAATTTTATCCATGTCTATTATTTGAGGGAAAAGAAAAAGATCAAAAAGATTCCTCTCTCATATGATTTATTCATTCATTTATTCACTTATAGAACATCATGCATTGAGATTTTGCTTTGGATCAGGAACTGTGCTAAGTGCTAAAGATAAAAAGACAAATGAGACTTGATCCTTAGCCACAAGAAATTGCAATCATGTGATAATGAAGCTGATTAGTATAAAACTTGTTTTCCAGAGACCAAGAGCAGTAGGATTATATACCAACGTTGGCCCATAAAACAATGTTTTAAAAAGCACACTTTTTCAGGGCACATGTTGTCAGGACCTCATGAGGCTATGTCACAGGGAAAAAAAAATGTACGTAGATATCATCTAAGAAAACATAAGACAGACATGTATAGTTCAAAATAATCTGAAGCACAAACTTTATTTTATATTTGCATACCAGTGACCTAAAACAGTTGACTCAACATAAGAATTTCACATCAATCATGGAATGTAGTGTCAAAAAGAAAGAAAATTTTGTTCTCAATGAATTTTTAATTGACTACTATAAAATAAGTCAAATACGTTGAAAAATAGACAGCATTTTATAACTTCCAATTCCTAACATAATCTAAAATGTAATACAATGTATGTTAAATGTGATAACCTGTGTGAAATGCAAACTATGTTTTATTGTAGTTTGCAGGAATATACCTTAACCATTTAGAATAAGAAAAAACTTCCTAAAAGAGTTTGAACTGTAGACTCTTTGAAGAATACATGAAACTTTTTCTTTTTTTCTTTTTTGAGAGAGGCTCTCACTTTGTCACATGGGCTGTAGTGCAGTGGCATACTGTCAGCTCACTGCAGCCTCGACTTGCAGGGCACAAGCAATTCTCTTACATTAGCCTTCTAAATAGCTGGGACTACAGGCCTGCACTGCCATACCCATCTAATTTTTTTTTGTAGAGACAGGGTTTTGCCATGGGTTCAAGCTATCCACCTGGGTTCAAGTGATCCACCTGCCTTGGCCTCCCAGAGTGCTGAGATTATGGGCATGAGCCACTGCTCCTGGTCATACATGCAATTTCAGTAGGATAAATATTGTAGGATATTCAGGTGTGTATGTGTTTATCAGAAAGTAAGAGGTGTCTTAATTTTCCTGGGCCATGGGAATCATGTAGGAAAGTCCTGAATAATGAGATTGGATCAAGTTGGTGCAAAAGTAACTGCAGTTTTTTGCCATTAAAAATGATGAGAAGAACTGCAATTACTTTTGCACCAACCTAATAATTGTCATTTGAGGACCTTTTATGGAGGCCCATAAATGGTCTAGGGAAATAAACAGTATAGGACCATTAAAGATTACCAAATAGAAAGGTAATAAGTTTGTATCAACAATTTTGGTGTAGTTATCCAGAGGCAATACAAAATAATTTTTTATATACTTTAAGTTCTAGGGTACATGTACACAATATGCAGGTTTGATACATAGGTATACATGTGCCGTGTTGGTTGGCTGCATCCATTAACTCGTCATTTACATTAGGTATTTCTCCTAATGCTATCCCTCCCCCATCCCCCACCCCATGACAGACCCCAGTGTGTGATATTCCCCGCCCTGTGTCCAAGTGTTCTCATTGTTCAGTTCCCACCTATGAGTAAGAACATGAAGTGTTTGGTTTTCTGTCCTTGCAATAGTTTGCTCAGAATGATGGTTTCCAGCTTCATCCATGTCCCCTCAAAGGACATGAACTCATTCTTTTTTATGGCTGCATAGTATTCCATGGTGTATATGTGCCATATTTTCTTTATTCAGTCTAATACTGATGGATATTTGGGTTGGTTTCAAGTCTTTGCTATTGTGAACAGTGCTGCAATAAACATACATGTGCATGTGTCTTTATAACAGAATGATTTATAATCCTTTGGGTGTGTAGCCAGTAATGGGATTGCTGGGTCAAATGGTTTTTCTAGTTCTAGATCCTTGAGGAATTGCCACACTGTCTTCCACAATGGTTGAACTAGTTTACAATCCCACCAACAGTGTAAAAGTGTTCCTATTTCTCCACATTCTCTCCAGCACCTGTTGTTTCCTGACTTTTTAATGATCACCATTCTAACTGGTGTGAGATGGTATCTCATTGTGGTTTTGATTTGCATTTCTCTGATGACCAGTGATGATGAGAATTTTTTCCTGACTGTTGGCTGCATAAATGTCTTCTTTTGAAAAGTTTTGGTTCATATCTTTGCTCACTTTTTGATGGGGTTGTTTGATTTTTTTCTTGTAAATTTGTTTAAGTTCTTTGTAGATTCTGGATATTAGCCCCTTGTCAGATGGGTAGATTGCAAAAATTTTCTCCCATTCTGTAGGTTGCCTGTTCACTCTGATGGTAGTTTCTTTTGCTGTGCAGAAGCTGTTTAGTTTAATTAGATCCCATTTGTCTATTTTGGCTTTTGTTGCCATTGCTTTTGGTGTTTTAGTCATGAAGTCCTTACCCATGCCTATGTCCTAAGTGGCGTTGCCTAGGTTTTCTTCTAGGATTTTTATGGTTTTAGGTCTAACATTTAAGTCTTTAATCCATCTTGAATTAATTTTTATATATGGTGTAAGGAAGGGATCCAGGTTCAGCTTTCTGCATATGGCTATCCAGTTTTCCAAGCACCATTTATTAAACAGGGAATCCTTTCCCCGTTTCTTGTTTTTGTCAGGTTTGTCAAAGATCAGATGGTTGTAGATGTATGGTGTTATTTCTGAGGCTTCTGTTCTGTTCCATTGGTCTATATCTCTGTTGGTACCAGTACCATGCTGTTTTGGTTACTGTAGCCTTGTAGTATAGTTTGGAGTCAGGTAGTGTGATGCAGAGGCAATACAAAATAATTTACGGGAGAGACCAGGACCCTTATTAGCAGGTGATTACAGTGGATGGCATGACTGCTGATAGCCTCTTCCAGTTATTCACTGCAGGATTTGCAGACTCATGCTTGTAGGGTTCCAGTGGCTCACAGGCAGCACCTGCTAATGTCTCATGATCTGCTCTTTCAGGATACCTGTTAGCAGCAGTCCTCTGAACGGCCACACCCTGAACCTATGATTTTTTGCATTTAGCGTCTATATCCATTGTCACTATATATGATCATCAGCTGACTTGCTGTATAATTCTGCCATCAAGGAAGGAAGAAGTAGCTGAAATATAGCCCAGAGTCTACCCACCTAAACGTTGACCTCAGGCACAGGAGTGTGGTCATCTTTTAGAATGGAGAGGTTTTGTGAATTCACGCAGTTGCTATAGGGGCTAGATGAGACACTGCCTGCATTCCAAGGCTGCTTCTTGATCATTCATTCAGTACTGGTGTCTTCTTTTAATATTATGTTTGTTAACAGTATATTCGCTAATATCTTGAGGGCTAAATATTAAACAAACAAGTAAAAAACATGTCTGCTGCTTTACTGCAATCCGTGAGATGCCAATTTTTACTCCGATTTGAAGGATTTCAAACCTACAGAATGTTGTATGAGCACAGAAATCATGAGAGTTGTGGAGAAGCTGCTTAGAAGGCAAATACGAGTCCATTTTGAAATATGTTGATAAAGGCGACTCATGGAAAAGGCAGACAGACCACTGGGAAGGTATTCAACTCTCTGAGTGGAAGCTAAAACCTAGAGAAATATAGTTCAGTATCATAGTATGGAGATTATAGTTGTAACTGTATATAAGACAATAAAAACAAAAGAGAAAGCGTACACAATGAAGAATATATATTGTAGAACATTTTGTTGTTTACTAATACATAGTTCAGGAAAAGTAGAAATACTAGAAATTGGCTAGAGAAAACACCAATCAAAATCACGATTTCCAGTCAGGCTATTCAGTGTTCATCACTATTTTCACACATCCTGATTTACTTTTCCTCTGCTGTAATTGTAGTAACTAAAAGCCACAGGGCATTGAAGAAGAATAGAAAATCATAGTAACAAAGTATTGCATTTCTGTACATTTTTAAATCTACACACTGAAAATCTTATTTAGCTGTGGACCCAAATATATTTTTTAATCCAACATTTGGCTCAAACTCAAATTGTTTGAAGTAAACCTTTATCAAAAATGAAAGTTGTCTTCATGATACTACTACTCCTTCTTTTTTTAATTTTTTTCTCTTGAGTTAAAATATATGAAACATAACACTTACCATATTAATCATTTTAAAGTGTACAGTTCATTGACATAGAATACATTCATAATGTTATGCATCCTTCACTCCTATCCATCTCCACAACTCTTTTCATCTTGTGTAGCTGAAACTCAACACTCATTAACAATAACTCACCATTCCCCTCTCCCCCCATCCCCAGCAACTTCCCTTCTACTTTCTGTCTCTATAGATTTTGACTAATTTAAGTATTTCATATAAGTGGAATCATATAAGATTTGTCTTTTTGTAACTGATTTATTTCATTTAGCATAATGTCCTCAAGGTTCATCCATGTCGTAGCGTATGTAAGAAGTTCCTTCCTTTTTAAGGCTAAGTAACATTTTCTGGTATGTTTATAATACAAGTTGCTCATCCATTTATTAATCAATGGACATTTGGGTTGCCTCTGCATTTCTGTTATTGTAAATAATGATGCTATGAACATGGGTGTACAAATTTCTATTCAACATCATGATCTCAATTCTTTTGGCTGCATTGTTGGATCATGAGGTAAATCTACTTTTAATTTTTTTGAGAAAGCTCCATACTGTTTTCCATAGTGGCTATACCATTTTCCATTCCTACTAACAGGTCACATGTGTTTCAATTTCTTCATGTCATTGGCAACACTTGATATTTTCTGTTTTGTTGTTAGTAGCCATCTTAATGGGTATGAGGTCGTAGCTTTTGCATTTCCATAGTGAATGTTTAGTATCTTTTCGTGTGTGTGTGTGTGTGTGTGTGTGTGTGTGTGTGTGTGTGTGTGTGTTTTAGAGATGTAACCTTGCTCTATTGCCCAGGCTGGAGTGTATTGGCACGATCTTGGCTCACTGCAACCTCCACCTCCTGGTTCAAGTGATCCTCCCGCCTCAGCCTCTCAAGTAGCTGAGACTCAAGGCATGCACCCAGCTAATTTTTGTATTTTTTTAGTAGAGACAGGGTTTCACCGAACTCCTGATCTTGGGTGATCCACCCACCTCAGCCTCCCAAAGTGCTGGGATTACAGGCATAAGCCACCCGCAATTGGCCCTTTTCATGTCTTTTTTTTTTTTTTTTTTTTTTTTTTTTTGCGACGGAGTCTCGCTCGGTTGTCCAGGCTGGAGTGCAGTGGTGGGATCTCGGCTCACTGCAAGCTCTGCCTCCTGGGTTCACGCCATTCTCCTGCCCCAGCCTCCTGAGTAGCTGGGACTACAGGTGCCTGCCACCACGCCCAGCTAATTTTTTGCATTTTTAGTAGAGACGGGGTTTCACCGCGTTAGCCAGGATGGTCTCAATCTCCTGACCTCATGATCCGCCCGCCTTGGCCTCCCAAAGTGCTGGGATTACAGGTGTGAGCAACCACGCCCGGCCTTCATGTACTTTTAATGACTATTTGTATATCTTGTCTGGAGAAATGCCTACTCAAGTTCTTTACCCATTTTTGAATTGAATTGATTATTTTTTCATTATTGAGCTTTAGAAGTTCTCTATATATACTGAATATTAACCCCTTATCAGTTGCAAATATTTTCTCCCATTCTGTGGGCTGCCTTTTTACTCTGTTGATACTGTCTTTTGATGCGCAATTTTTAAAATTTTTATAAAGTCCAATTTGTCTATTTTTTATCTTGTTGCCTTTGCCTTTTATGCCATATCCAAGAAATTAATCCAATGTTGTGAAGCTTCTGTCCTATGTTGTCTTCTAAAGGTTTTATAGTTTTAGATATGAACTTTAGGTTTTTAATTCATTGTGAGTTATTATTAATTTTTTTGCATGTAGATATCTAATTTTCCCAGAACCATTTGTTGAAAAGGTTATTCTTTCCCCATTGGATCCTCTTGGCACTCTTTTCAAAAAATCATTTGACCATGTATGCAAGGGTTTATTTCTGGGCCCTCTATTCTATTCCACTGGTCTATATGTATGTCTTTATGACAATACCACACTGTTTTAACTACTGTAGCTTCGTAGTAAGTTTTAAAATCTGGGAATATGAGTCCTCTGTCTTCATTTCACATGAATTGTAAGGTGTTTTTTTTTTTTTTTTTTTTTCCTCCAAGGAACATTGTTGGGGTTTTGATAGGTATTACACTGAATCCGAAGATCACTTTGGGGAGTGTTGATGTCTTAACAGTTTCGTCTTCCAATCTGTGAACATAGAATGCATTTCTATTTATTTATGTCCTCTTAAATTATTAGTTTTCATTGCACAAGTCTTTAGATTGCTTCATTAATTCCTTAGTATTTTTTTTTGTTTTAACACTATTGTTAATGAAACTTTTTTTATTATTTCTTTTTTAGATTGTTTATTGGTAATGTATAGAAATGCAAGACTTTTTTTTTCACTTTGACCCAATTGTATCCTGCTACTTTGCAGAATTTATTTATTAGCTCTAGCAGGTTTCTTGGGGATCTCTGTGTGTGAAATCTTTAGAATTTTCAGTATATAAAATCACATAAATTGCAAACAGAGATAATTTATCTTTTCCTTTCCAATTTAGATACCTTTTTTTTTTTCTTGCCTAATTGCTCTGGCTAAAGCTCCCAGTACTATGTTGAATAGAACCAGCCAAAGCAGGCATTCTTGTTTTGTTACTGATCTTAGAGTAAATGTTTTCAGTCTTCTTACTGCGAGTTTTCATATATGACTTTAATTTTTTAAGGTCATTTTCTTCTGTTTCTACATTATTGAGTTTTTCATTATAAAAGAATGTTAAATTTTGGCAAATGTTTTTTCTTTATCAAATGAAATAATCACATGTTTTATCCTTCGCCCTATTAATATGCTTGGTGTATTAAATTGATTATTGTATGTTGAACCGTTCTTGCATTTCAGAAGTAAATTTCATGTAGTCATGGTGTATAATTCTTTTGTTTTGCTGCAAAATTTCGTTTACTAGTATTTTGTTGAGGATTTTTGCATCAATGTTTTTAAAGAATATTGGTCTATAGTTGGATTTTCTTGTAATATCTTTGTGTAGCTCTGGGACCAAAGTAGTGCTGATCTCATAGAATGAGTTACAAAGTGTTCCATCCACTTTAATTTTTTTTTGAAAACTTTGAGCAGTATTAGTATTAATTGTTCTTTAAATATTTGGTAGAATTGGTAGAATTCACCCATAATTCCATCAGGTTCAAGATCTTTCTTTATAGGAGATTTTTTAAATTTGTAATTTAATCTATTTACTAGCGATAGTTCCATAAATTTCCTATCGCTTAATGATTTAGTGTTGGTAGGTTCTGTGTTTCTAGAAATTTTTCAATTTTATCTAGATTCTCCAATTTGTTGGAATACAGTTGTTTATAGTACTCTCATAATGCTTTTATTTCTGTAAAATTAGTAATAATGCTACCAATTTTATCCTAATTTTAGTAATTTGAGTCTTCTTTCTTCTTTTCTTAGTCCACCTAGCTAAAGGCTTTTCAATTTTGCTGATCTTTTAAAATATTCAAATTTCATTTCATTGATTTTTCTCTATTTTCTGTCTGCTATTCTATTTATCTTTGCTCTAATGTCTATTATTTTCTTCCTTCTGCTAGTTTTTGAACAAGTTTGTTTGTGTTTTTCTAGTGCCTTAAGTTGTAAACTCAGGTTGTTGATTTCGGATTTTCTTGCTTTTTAATGTAAGCATTTATAGCTATAAATTTACCAATTACCACTGTTTTCTATGTGTCACATAAGTTTGAGTATGTTGTATTTTCATTTTTCTTTATATCTCAGTGTTTTCTATTTTCCCTTGTAATATCTTCTTTAAGACCATGTTGATTAATTACAAATTTTTGGATTTTCCAGTATTAATTTTGTTATTGGTTTCTTATGTCATCATTGTGCTTGGAGAAGAGACTTCAGATGATATCTATTTCTTTTTCAATCTATTGAGGCTTAATTTGTGACCCACCACGTGGTCTATCCTGGAAACTGTTTTATGTGCACTTGAAAAGAATGTATATGATGTTGTTGAGTAGAGTGTTCTATATATGTCTGTCAGATCTAGTTAGTGTATCAGGTTTAACTTCTCTATTTTCTTACTTATCCTCCATCTGGTTGTATCTCTATTATTGAGAATAGGGTACTGAAGTCATCAACCATTACTGTAGAACTAGCTATTTCTCCCTTTAACTGTATCAGTTTTTGATTCATATATTTGATTGTGTGCCATTAGGTACATAAGTGTTTATAATTGTTACATCCTGCTGTATTGAATCTTTTATTAATATATAATGCTAATTTTTCTCTTTTAAACTTTTTAAAAGTCCATTTTGTCTGATATTAGTATAGCTACTCCTGCTCTATTTGGATTACTATTTGTATGGAATATCTTTTTCCATCTTTTCACTTCTAATCATTTGTGTTGTTGGAGCTAAAAGTAGTCTCTTGTATGTAGCATATGGTTCGATGATGTATTTTTATCAGTTTTGCTAATCATTGTCTTTTGATTGGAAATTTTAATTCATTTACACTTAAAGTAATTAATGATAAAGAGGAACTTACTATTTGTTTTCCATAATACCTTATAACTTTTTATTTCTCATTTCCTGCATTACTATCTTCTTTTGGTTTTAGTTTTGGTATTGAAATGTTTATATTTATTTCTTATTTTCTTTTGTATATATTCTATAGCTGTTTGCTTTGTGGTTATCATGGAGATTACACTTAACATCCTAAAGTTATAATATTCTAATTTGTGTTTATACCAGCTTAACTTCAATAACGAACAAAAACTTTTCTCCTTTACAGCTTCATCCCCACAGGTTTCAGTTGTTGACATCAGGGAATTACATATTTATACATTGTGTGCCCATAAACGCACACTAATACTTCTTTGAAATGCACTACTTTAAAAAACTATTTAGAGTTGAATATGTGGAGTTATATACCAAAGTAATACTAGCTTTTGGACTAATAATTCTTCTAATGTATTAGTCTCTCAAATCATATAGGAAAAATAGTAGAATTACAAACTTTTGTTACAATCATACTAATTTATACAAATGCCCATATATTTCCCTTTATTGAAATCTGTTTCTCTCCATATGACTTCATGTTACTGCCTGGTATCCTATCATTTCACAGAAGTCCCTTGAACATTTTTTATAGGGCAGATCTAGTCCCTTGGGCTTTGTTTATCTGGAAATGTCTTAATTTCTTTCTCACTTTTGAAGGATAGTTTTGCTAGATGTAGGATTTGGGGTAAGCAGGGTTTTGTTTTGTTTTGTTTTGTTTTTCTTTTAGCACTTTGAATGCATCAGCCTGCTGCCTTTGGCCTCCGAAGTTTCTGGTGAGAAATCTGCAAGTAATCTGATCCTTGTCTGTTATGAGTTGGTTCTTTCTTTCTGCTTTCAAGTTCTCTGTCTTTTTCTTTCAGAAGTTTGATTATAAGGTATCTTCGTATGGATCCCTTTGAGTTTAATTTAGCCAGAGTTTGTTGATTTTCTTGCAGGTTAATATTCATGTCTTTCATAAAATTTGAAATCTGATTGTCATTAGATACATGTATGCTTATAATTGTTATATCTTCTTCAGCCATTATTCAGTTTTCAGCCATTATTTCTTCATATATTCTCCATGACCCTTTCTCTTCCTTTTCTCCTTCTGAGACCCCTACAATCCATATGTTAATTTGTTTCGTGATGTCCCAGGGGTCCTTTAGTCCCTGTTCATTTTTCTTCAACCTTTTTCTCTCTGTTTCCCAGATTTATTAATGTCCGTTTTCCTATCTTCAACTCTACTGATTCTTCTGCTTCCTCAAATCTGCATATAATCCCTCTGGTGAATTTTTAAATTTTAGTTAAATTTAGTTATTATTATTTCAACTCCAGAATTTTTTGTTTCTTTTTAGGTTTTTTTTTTATCTCTTTATGAATATTTTCATTTTGTTCATACATCACTTTCTTGACTTTCTCCACATCTTCCTTTAGTTCTTTACACATCTTTAAGAAAGTTGTTTTAAATGTTTGTCTCATATAGCTACCATCAGGTTTTTTTCAGGGGTGGTTTTTGTTAATTTACTTTTTTTTCCTTTGAATAGGACATACTTTTCTGTTTCGTTGTATGCCTTCTCATTTTTTGTTTGAAACTGTACATTTGAATCTAATAATATGGAGTAAGTGCAGAAAGATGTGATACTTTTCTCACCCATCATAAAGGTTATGGCTGACACTTATAACAAAACACAGATTAACAGGATAAAAGCGTAACAAAGTTATTTAATCAAAGTTGTATGTGATACAGAAGAGTTCAGAAATGAAGATTCAAAGACCTATGGAAAATTGCTTATTTTTATACTTACATTCATTGAAGAATGGACAGCCATGTAGAAATGTGATTGGAAAAAAGGATATAATATAACAGTAATAGACTGAAGGGGGAACCCCAGTGAATCCTGTCTAGATTCTTCTTGGCCCCTCTGTATGGCTTTTTTTTTTCCAGGTATGGGGAAGAAACTTTCTAGAATGAGGGTCTTCATGGGAGAAGGGAGAAAAAGAGAGTACCCTTTCTAGGTTTTATGGCTTGTTTGAGAAAGAGGAGTTCTAACTTCTTTTTCTTTTTTCTTTTTTCCTTTTCTTTTCTTTCTTTCTTTTTTTTTTTTTTTTTGAGACGGAGTTTTACTCTTGTTGCCCAGGCTGGAGTGCAATGGCGCGATCTTCGCTCACTGCAACCTCCACCTCCTGGGTTCAAGCGATTCTCCTGCCTCAGCCTCCAGAGGTGCTGGGATTACAGGTGCCTGCCACCACACCCAGCTCATTTTTGTTATTTTTAGTAGAGATGGGGTTTCTCCATGTTGGCCAGGCTGGTCTCAAACTCCAGACCTCATGATCCACCTGCCTCAGCCTCCCAAAGGGCTGGGACTACAGGTGTGAGCCACCGCACCTGGCAAGACTACTACTAATTTCTGTGACACACCTTGGGGTAAAGAAATTCTAATTTCTATGAGTTGCTTCAGGGTAGAAGAAAGGAGACAGGAGGGTAGGAGAAGGTCAGAGAGATCTTGCTTCTGAGGCCCTCCCACTGTCCTTCAGCTTAAAGCACTCAGCACACCCCACTGCCGTACTTTGAAATATCATGTTTTGAGCCCCAACAATGATAACTCCGGAAAGCATAGTCTCCCTCTTCCTCAGGGTGTGTTGTTTGTTTTGTTTTCGTTATTTGTTTGTTTTGTTGTTGTTGTTGCGGGCTATCTCTGTGCCTAGAATTAGCCTGTGGTGTAAAGTTAAGGTTTTACTAGCTCTTTTCTGATCCTTTCCCCGGGCACAGGTAGTCACTTTCTCATTTTCCCCATATATACTGTTGTTTTTTGAATCTCTAAGTCTTTAATATCTGACTCCCAAAAGGGGAAAAAGAGAAAAATGACAGGGATAGAAGAGAGGGTGCAGGCCCTTTAAATCCTCTGGGAGTCATTTCAACTGGACAGGGCAGGGCAGTGGTTTGCATTAATGGGGCAGGGGCAACAACGGCTGCCTGCCTGTTATCTGCACCTCTGTGATCTGAAGCAACAATCAGTGCTCAGACCATACGTTCCTGATATTTGGAGGACAGGGTCCTCTTTACCTCCTGTGACTCCTGCACGCTGTGTGCAGAGGGCTTCAGAAACAGGTGCACGTCAGGTTTGCCAGGTAGTGAGGGATGGGAGATGAGTAGCTGCTACTCTGCTAAAAGCTGAGTTCGATGGAAATTAACCATATTTCACTGTCCAAGCCTTCCCCTGGAAGTTGCAAGCCTTCAATACACTCCAGAGCTCCAAAATGTTAGAGATTCTACCGATGCAATTGTTGTCTAGGTGGGGAGACAGATTATTGGTCTGACAGATTCCTACTCTGCCATCTTCCCAGAATGCTCCAATAATTCCTTAGTTTTTTCAAGATAAGCATTTTAAATTTTTTGCGAGATTAATTTTATCAAAATTGTATGTATTATACTTCAAGGATTGAAACCTTGAAATGTATTTTCATGCAATGGGAATATAATTAAAATAATTTAAATAGAGACTCCAAGGAAAATGTGAGATTCTTGTTGAATATTGTTCTAAGATCTTTTTAAACTGTCCAAACCAAGCAACCAATCAACCAGAGAAAAGGATGCAAAGGCAAAATAACCATTTCCCCTCATTTTCTGCTTTTGAGTACCAGAAAAGGAAAAGAGTTTTATAGACTAACGGAAATGTTTGCTGGAAGAAATAGCCACTTTCTCCTTGCTTCTCTTTATCTCACTATTTTATCAACTAGGGTGTGGAAAAATTATGTATTGACATTGTTTCTAAAGAACATCAGGATTTCTAAAAACATATCCAAAAAACAAATGTGTATTTGTATATTTAAGTTACTTTTGATTAATGGATTTAAGAGAAAGGCCAACACAACCAAAGTGTAAATCAGTTTAAACTATACAGAATACGCACTTACTAGGACTTGCAGTATTATCTGTTTTCACTATGTGTTTGGGTGGCAGGGAGGTAAGATTGCTAAAAAGGGAATTTTACTTAACTATTTACATGTTGCTGAGATACTCTATTTTTTTTTTTTTAAGAATATTTCTTAGCTGAAGAATCAGTTTTTAAGGGCCCAGTGTTATATATTTGTCATAGTGTTTTGCAATTCAGGAGGATGGATAGGGTTCAACACAAGAACTGCAAAGTAGTTATGGAAAGTAGTGTCAAGATAGGCTTTAGAAAAGTTTTAGTAGGCTGGGAGTGATGGTTCACGCCTGTAATCCCAGCACTGTGGGAGGCCGAGGCAAGAGGCTCATGAGCTCAGGAGATCGAGACCATCCTGGCCAACATGGTGAAACCCCGTCTCTACTAAAAACACAAAAGTTAGCCGGGTGTGGTGGCGTGCACCAATAGTCCCAGCTACTCAGGAGACTGAGGCAGGAGAAATGCTTGAACCCAGGAAGCGGAGGTTGCAGTGAGCCGAAATGGCGCCACTGCACTCCAGCCTGGCAACAGAGCAAGACTCTCAAAAAAAAAAAAAAAAAAAAAAACAAACAAAAAAAATTTACGTAGTAAAACCTATTATTCTGTTTGTAGAGTTTTGATGTGATAATACTGAAAGTGAATCTTGAAAGATAAGGAAAACTTGACATTCATTTTATTCATTTAGAAAAATTTTCTGAACCCCTTTTAAGTAGCAAATGTTGTTTGACTTACTAAGGATACCACTGTCAGTCAAACAGGCATAGTCTCAGTCCTCAAACAGCGTAATCCATGAGCGAGAAATAAAAAATGAACAAATAATATACAGTAAAATGTTAGGTACTGACAAGTCCTATGAAGAAAACACTACCCACTACTCAGTTTAAGAAGTTATGGACATGAGTGGTATTTTAGAAAAGGGTGATTGGGGGCTGGGCGTTGTGGCTTATGCCTATATTCCCAGCCCTTTGGGAGGCTGAGGCAGGCAGATCACGAGCTCAGGAGTTTGAGACTAGCCTGGCTAACATAGTGAAACCCCATCTCTACTAAAAATACAAAAATTAGCTGGGTGTGGTGGCATGCGCCTGTAATCCCAGGTACTCAGGAGGCTGAGGCAGCAGAATCGCTTGTACCCGGGAGGCGGAGCTTGCAGTGAGCTGAGATCGCGCCACTCCACTCCAGCCTGGGTGACAGAGTGAGACTCCGTCTCAAAAAATAAATAAATAAATAAAAGAAGAAGAAGAAGAAAAGGGTGATTGGGAAGGCTCCTGAAGAGGTAATACTGGAAGAGCAGAAGAAAACATGTCAACAGAGAATGAGCATTCTGGGTAGGGATAAATGCAAGGGGAAAGGCCAAAAACAAGAATATGCTTGGCATGTTTGAAAAACATCAAGACGGTTGCAAACTACAGTACGATGTGTTGTAGAGGAGAAAAAGTATTATCTTTTTTTCAGTCCTCACAAAGTCCATGGCTGAGACTCCTATAACAAATGATGAACAAAAGAAAGGCATAACAAGTTGATTTAATGTGAGTTTTACATGACATGTATTCAAAGAAAAACTGTAGCTGAATTAAATTTAAAAGAGTAGTGAGTGAGTCATGAATCAACCTCCTGAGCCAGAGTAGGCTCCGACTCCAGTGCAGTCACATATTGGAAGAAGATTTATGAACAGAAAAAGGAAAGTGATCTCTATGAAATGGAAGTGTGAGGTACAGAAACAGCCAGACTGGTTACAGCTCAATGTTGCCTTATTTAAACATGGTTTGAACAGTTGGTCACGTTTGATTGGCCAAAACTCAGTGATTGGCACAATAATAGGTTACAGCCCATTTACATCTCCATTTAGGTTATAGGTCACGATATACAGAGAAAACTTTAGGCTGAACTTAAAATACATAAGGAGGCAGCTTTAGGCTAAACTTTGTTTACCATATGGGAGCCTTCAGAAACTAAGACCCAAAGAAACAGGGACATCTGTGTGTTTTCACAGGCAGTTATACGTAAGACTGGAGGACAAAGGGGTATGACCTAACCATAATCCACTGGGGGAAAGTTAGCAAGGCCTGTTTCTTCAGTTTCTTCTTGGTGTCATTATGTTCATTCCTTCCTTCCAGGTTTAGTGTAGGACACCTGTCACATGAGGTTCTTTGGAAAAGAAGGTCAGAGAATGAACCTCCTAGGTTCTTTTGTTTTGTTTTGTTTTGAAATGGAGTCTCGCTCTGTCACCCAGGCTGTAGTGCATGGCATGATCTCGGCTCACTGCAACCTTCCCGTCCCAGATTCAAGCGATTCTCCTGTGTCAACCTCCCGTGTAGTTGGGACTACAGGTGCGTGCCACCATGCTTGGCTAATATTTTGTATTTTTTAGTAAAGACGGGGCTTCAACGTGTTAGCCAGGATGGTCTCGATCTCCTGACCTTGTGATCCACCCACCTCGGCCTCCCAAATGCTGGGATTACAAGCGTGAGCCACCTTGTCCGGCCCCCTCCTAGGTTTTATGGTCTGCTTCAGGGAAGAAGGAGGAGAGGGAAGGTCAGACAGAACTTACTGCTTCTGCTGTTTTCTCCATTTCTAAGGTGTCATATTTTGGGTTAGCATTTCTTACAGCCCATCAGAGTAAAGGAGAAAATAGTAGGAAACGCAGCCAAGGCCACAGCCTGGTGCCAGATCCTGTAGCGCCTTGTCAGAAAAGAATTAGTGTTGAAAGGTGTTTCAGACAGAAAGATCAAGGTGTAGAAAGACACATACACCAGAATATGAATGGTATGTTCAGAACCTTTTAAACAATTCACTGTGACTTTGTTGCATTTCACAAATGGGAAATATTAAGAAATAACAAAATGAGGATATGCAGGAGTTGGGCGGATTTGAGGCTTCTTTCATTAAGCAGATTAGGACTGCAAGAGCAACTGGAGTAGAGGCTGGTGTGTCTCCTTTGTGTGTTGGTAGGATCACCATCAGCAGAGTGACAACCAGTGGAGGTGAGTGAGGCTGGAGGCTAGGAAACCAGCGAGGATGCTATGTGGCCGAAAAGCAAATGATCAGAACTGCAACAGAAAGGTGACATTAAACAGTGTTAAATGGTATGATCTTCTCATTAACTAAACCACATGGTAAGGTCCTGAAGGGCCAAAAACATAAATCCTGTAGTATCATTGCCTCACAAATAAACTGCACTCAATAGATGCTTGTAGAAATTATTTGCTTTAACTTGAAATTTGGATACATCAAAATGAAGATACAGAAATCCTTAAATAATTAGGAAAAATGTAAGTTTCTGATAGTATATATACATTGATAGATAAAGAAAATATTTTAAAACCTTAACAAAGAACACACTGGTCAAGAGTTCTGCCAAAATTAGTTCAAATTGATGATAAATAAAAATAATAATTTTTTTTTCATCTTGGAGCAAAAGAATTCTGACACTTAGTGGTCGGTGTTGTTCACCATACTAAATACACTTTTGGTTACTTGCGTCAACCATTTTGATAGTAAAAAGACTGGAAGAAGATCTGCTGGTCATTATAATTCATCAAAGAATTCCACGTAACTTGATGACTTTATACAAGGCCTTTCCATCCCCTTAGGCAGAGCAAAAACGATTTGGAAACATTTCATGGAAGAGTAACACAAACAATTAAGGTGTAATATGGCTAAATGACAGTTTAAAAACACTTAAAAGTCTTAATTGAAATGAGAACACTTCTAGGACTGGCTTGAGGTGGTAGAATTACTTAGATTAATGTGAGGAAAATAAGAGATAATGGCACGAAATTAAGTAAATCATACTGACCCTAGAGTTTGTGGATCATCAAACATAGAAACGGCAGTTTTAAAATCACTTTTTCTTTGGAGTGTTTAAGTATAAATATACACTACTGACATTTTAGGGGGAAATTTTCTTTAGAATATAAACTAATGGGCATGTTCACATATTTAAAATTATTCTATCCAGTATGTAATGCAGAAATGTTCATATTAAAAGGAGCCAGATGGTGGAGTCAAACTCTACCATCATGCCACGGCATGAAACTAAATTTGAAGACTAGACCAGCAGAAAGGTGAATGTCCCAGTGCCCAGCTCTACACATGTGGCAGCTGGGCTTCTGGCCTCTTCACTCCAACCACAGTAAAATTTCTGAGTTTTCTGTTCTAACTCCCCAAACACTTGCCAGTTACAAGCACCTCATATATGTAACACAGATGTCAATGTCTTTTCTTTCTCCCATTCTTAATATGAACAAATCAATAAAACCAGACGTTTGAGGAGAGCATGGGAAATGAAAGAAAGAATAAAGACAATGATTAAGCACAAAAAATGACTCCAGAGGGAAAAGTAATAATAAAAAGAGCAGAAGAGTCCTTAAAATGTTATATATATATATATTTCTGTAAAGACAAGTGGAGGATAATGCAGTTTTGCGGGGTGTGTGTGTGTGTGTGTGTGTGTGTGTGTGTGTATCTATGGTCTGGGATTTTACCCTGCTTGTTACCCTGCTTGTTTTGACTAGTCTACCACATTTTTGTGAATGCTAGGCAGAGATATGAGACCTCTGGGTCAGAGACAGAAGACTGTTCACTACCCAAAACAGTAGTTCTGTATAGAGCATTAGCACTCTTTTACCAGTTCCTCAAGCACCAATCTCCAGAGGTTGAGGCAAAGAGAGCTAAGTGACACATGCACATACAATGAGTGACATTAAGGGAAAAGCTGTAGTCTTCCGAAATCTTTATAATGGGAGAAAAGCCTGCCTGATAGTTACATCTAAGTGGGTCAACACTTTATTATATTGAACAGCACACAAAATTGTCCTTCTTCCTAGAGGGAGGAGCTTTATCTCCCAAAGTATTTTTCTATACAGAATTCTTTGAAAAGATAATGTGGACTAAAGGAAGTTCGTGCCTCTACTCACAAGAAGCAGAAATGGAGGACTTCTGAAAATTGTCTCTAAATATATGTAACCTGTCTCTAAGTATGTGTAACCTCAGAGAAATGGGAAAAGTTATTCTATGGAAAAGACTGAAAATACATGCTATGTAAGGTAGACAATCAGAAATGAAAAAAATATATATAACTTAAGAATGCAATCGATTAACTTTAAACAATTGTAGAAGTGGTGGAAAATAAAATTTAGGGGACTTTCAAAAACAGAGTAATTTTTTTAAAAAGAAAGATGAGGTAAATATGAAACTAAAAGAAATATTGAGAATCAAATCACAGATCAAACATTCAACTAGTACAAATTCGTGAAATGACAGAGATAACACAAGTACAAAAGTTATCAAAAAAAATACAAGAAAACATCTCCAGAGTTTAAGAAAGATGTATGTCTTCCAATTCTCCTGCCAAAGACAGAATAAAACCTCCCAGCTGAAAGGCATAAGAGTGCAACTTCAGATTATTAAGAGATGTGCAGAAGTAAGAATGTCCAAAAATTTCAGGAAGAAGAAATCTATTCAAACAGTCATGGGCCAAATTTGAAATTTATCAGATCGAATGAAAACAGGAAATTACTGGGCTTCAAGAAATTTAATGGAATGAATATCAAACAGAATGAATGGTAATCTGAAAGGTAATAGTAAGATGATGGTTCTTATTTCAACAAGAAAGAAGAATTTCATACTTTTGAAAACTAATAGATACAGAGAAGTGAGGGGAATCCATTAGAACCTTCTTGAAATGGCAGAGAGTTTATGATTGTTTTACCCCAGAGAAGGACATGTTCCCTCAGCCCTTGATTTGCCCTTATAGTGAACAATATTCACATAGTCAAAATGACATAGATCCTGCTTTATGATTTCAATATTTTAAATCAATTTACAAACAAATAATGAGACTATAGTGGTACAAAATAGTCCTGGTGTTATCAACTATTAACAGTGGCTCACACAAGTAGGAAGGAGCAGTGGAAGGAAAACAGGAGCACTAATTCCTTCATCTTTTCATCTTTCCAAGTCTAGTCTTGACTGCATAAGACAAAATTTCAAGTGTATTATTAAAAGCCCAACAATAAACAAACACTGGAGGAATTGAAGCAAAATAAAAATGAGTGGGCAGGAAAGGAAAATAGGAAATCAGTTAATTCTTACCTATTACAGCAGAAACACAATATAAAATGATTAGTTTTAATGAATCCAGAAAGTACCTAGAGATATGGAAGTAACTACCAGAAGAACTAAAAGGAAAAATAGTTAAAAGTGGTTGCCTCTGGGAAGCAGCACTGGGGTTAGGTAAGGAAGCAGCAGGGACCACTGTTTCTCATTATACTTCTCTACTACTATTATTAAAATGCCTGTGTGTAACAATATAGTAACAGGGTACAATTATTCTTTCTGTTTAAATTTTTTTAAGGGACAGGGAATCTTAATTATAGCATTTCCCTTATGGTATTGGAATGAGGTCATGCCTTAAAAATCAGATTCATAAAAGCTTAGGATTTCTTTAACTCTGTATTTGTATTTTAAGTTGAATAATATTTTACTGATTGTGGGGGGGGGGAATCATTTGATATATTTGAAACACTATATGTATACTTTGCAATATGAGATCTGTATGCCCTCAGTAGTCAAATACATTTTTTTAGATAGTAATGGTAATTTAGAATTTAATTTCTTAAAATGAACTTTTGGTTCACTTCCTTTTCTCTAACAGTAAGTAGTAAGATGTTATTACGTAATCTAATAGCAGATATAATGTTATAAGTGTTTACTGAGGAAAAGAAAGTATGATTTTATACTTCAGCATTTCTTTCCAAGAGTATATTGCTTATCATTTTTTTTTTTTTTTGGAAACTTTTATTTCTGCCTACTAGTTCCAGCAACTTTTATAATGGAGATGTTCAGACTAATCCAAAGGGCAATTTACACTTAACCTTTTTAAAAGGAATTCCCTAAGCAGGATGTCTCAGCAGCTCATTTACAATTCTTACTACAGACAACAGGCTACAGCTTGTCTCCAAAATTGGCTTTATGAGTTGGAACCGCAGGAGTAGACAGTAAAGCTTTTGCATTCGCTGCATCTTGGCAAAGGGATTATACCTCAAGCAGCTTTCCCTGGAGTCCAGTCAAATAGAATCAGGGGTGAGGAAATTACTGACCTTTTTCTATTGAGCTGCCATGAAGCTCGTGCAAATAAGCCCTTTGCCGAGGAAGGGCCAGAAATGACTTGAGTGTCTTTCCCTGATTTACAAAGTAGTCTCTCTGTGTCTCTGTCGATATTTCTTGCACACCCTTTCTCCCTTGGTCCTATATGTGCATATATAATGCGGGAGTTTTGACAGAGCGTGCTGGGGGGCAACATCAAGTCAGGGTATTTCTTAAATGTCTGGTCTGATAGAAATATTCTGGTATTATCCTCTAACTACCCCCAATAGACATTTCTACAGCAGCACCCAATCCTCATGTAGGAGCAATGTTGCCTGTTTCTCAAAGGGATTGCTACTTGGACTCAAAATGAACTAGACAGCAAATGAATCTATGAAATCTTGAAGTAATTACAGGGACAGGATAAACACTGAATGGAATAAGAGTTAAATGCAGCCGGGCATAGTCCTCGGAACCCACAGCAAAGCAAATATTAAGTAAAACATGATACCTCGAGGCATTAGGCCACTAATTGCTATGGATGATTAATGGGGAACTTTGTCAGAGTCAACATTAAAAACTGATCTTAAATTTTAGCATATTTAGGAATACAAAGATGAAATCTAGATTTTTTTAATCAGGGAAATATTTTGAGAAATGTTTTTACTTATTACGTGTAACCTCTTAAAAATCTCTAAACTGTTCTAATATGAAATTAGAACTTTTCATATTCTAAGATTTCGTAGTAAGAATACTCAGGTCAGACTCTAAGCTCAAATGCCATATAGATATTTCACATTCTCCTTTTTTGAAGAAAAATTTCCTAGTGATCCTAATATTTAGGTGTATGCATTATGTATGTATTATATCTCCTATATGAAACCTATCTCTATATAAATGTTTCAGACTTCATACCTGGTTTAAACTGTAAAGAGGTTATTCTCAATTACTTTATTTCTCAAGTCCTAGGAAATTTGAAACAGGAAAAGTGTTTTCAAAGGATAATACCATAGAAAAATCTATTGCTTGTGATTGTATGTCAGAGTCACTGACTCAATAGTAGGTAGTCACTAAACACATTATTTTCAAATATATTTTAAATTATAAGAATTTTCCTTTCAATGCCCAGTATGGCTAAGATGATGATTTGTTCAGGTTAAGATGTATTCCTTGAACTAGGTAGTACGAATATTTATATTTTCAAGGCATTGGCATTGTTTCAAGAATAATATAGAGAATAGAAATAAAAATTTTATAGAAAAACACATTGATTATATGATCACTCTTATAGATAAACTAAGGCTTAGAGAAAAATTTTTTAAGTTATATGCTTTCTTATGCCTATTAAAATTTCATCTTTTTTGGTGGCATAATGGGAGTAATCTGTGGTTCTATTTCCTGAGTCCTTTATGGGGCCTTCTCTCATCTATTCAACATGTCTTGAGTTACTTAACTGTTTTTCCTTCTTCTGTCATAGGGGAGTGTGTGTGTACTTGTGCATGTATGAAACAAAATCTTACTTGATTAAAGCTTCTTTCATGGTGACCCAAATTTCATATATGAACTATTCCAAACGTCTACATTTTAACGCCACACAATAGGTGCTTTTGAGTATTTCACATTGACACATTCAAACTGCTGTTCTCACACGGAGTGGGTCTTTGCTATTTAACACGTAATGTTGTGAGGTTTTCACGTCCTTGGGGAACTTGACAGTCACAAATCCCTCACCTGTAGGGCAAGAGATTTGTGTGGGGAAAGAGACCTTTCTCTTTTCTGGAAGCTCTATTCCAGGTACCTAGCCAGTCCAACCGCCGGTTTAAATGATTGCAGGCTGCCTAAAAACCATGCAGAGCTGGGAGAAAGGTGTCTGGCCCAACCCCTATTCACTTCAGTAGGAATGGCACCAGGTTCAGGGGACAGAGAGACCCACAGCCAACAAAGGAGAAATGGGGTTTTGTTAGGAGGAAACTCGTAAACAAGGCAGTCCAGTGGCAGCAGACTAAGCAGGAGAACTGCCCACTTGTTTTAAAGGAAAAGAAAAAAAAAAAAAGAAAACATCCGGTTATATAGCATTTTCACTTAGCACCCTCCCCCTAACAACCTCCACCTGACAACCTTCCTTTAACCCCAAACAAAAGGCCCCCATCTCTATGCAGCCCATGTTCCTTGGGACGGGCCAGGGCTCAGACGTTCCTCACAGAGAAGGAGCACTGTTTCACTGATTCTCTGGCTTGGCCACTCCTGGGTTCCTCAGCACAGAACTCTGAACACACATTCAGGTGTGTCTGCCACGTAAGGTCACTCGCAGGGTGTGCTTTGTTATGACTGTCAGGTGTGCCTGGCATACAACAGGTGCTTCCATCCTGTTCTCTCGTTCCCCTTCTCCAATGAAGACAGGTGAAACTTCTTGTCTGTGCCCGCCTGAAGAGGGTGTTAACCTTCACCTGTGAAAGTTGGAGACCGTGTAATAGTTTCTGCCCCTTAAATTTTATAAGGATATTAACTTTTATATATTAGACATTTATATATTGGATTTTCAGAGCACTGGCCAGAGGGCATTACTTAGGATAGTAGAGAACTGCTTATATAGCGGTTCTTAAATTTGTGCCTGGGTAAAATATATAACACATTACAAATTACTTTTTAGTCCCTTAAATAATCTTTTGGGTAATCTCAGTTGGCAATTGATAGCCCCCATGTATGAAGAGATTCAAGGGCCAGTCCATATATTATTTTGATTTCATAGATGAGTATTCTGCTTAATATGGTTAGGTTTGGGTCCTCACCCAAATCTCATCTTGAATTGTAATCCCCATAATCCTCACATGTCAAGCTGAAACCAGAGTTCCCTGGCGCCCCATCACAGGATGTGAGACAGGGGTGTGGCTGTCTGTTCAGTCACTGTGAGTTCAAACCCCTTACAGGATGGGGAGCACACAAACTGTCAGGTGTAGGAGCCAGGGTGAATGCTTCAGGATCTGGCCCCTACTCAGTAGTATCTAGGGTAGGTGTCCCCAACTCCCAAAGCCTAAGTGGGAGTGACACAGTGTGCTCTTTCAACTCTGCCATCCACAGATAGCTTAAGTGTTAACCAGCTCAATGGACCCTCTGTTTTTCCTCAAGGGCAGAGGGTCAGTTTGAGAACCTTTGGTCCTACGCTCTTCTCCAGCGTTCTGGAATGATAGGGTCACACACAGACTTGAAGGATGAATGTGGGTTTTACTGAGTGGTGGAGGTGGCTCTCAGCAGGAAGAATGGGTAACTAGAAGGGGGATGGAGTGGAGAGATGATCTTCCCCTGGAGTTTAGTCATCCAGCGGCTGAACTCTCTCGGACCGCCCCTAGTCAGACTCTTCTTGGCATTCAGACACTCTTTCTCTGCCACACCATTCTGCCATTCGTCTGCTTGTCTCCTTGTCTCCTCATCTGCTTCTAAAGCCTGAGGTTCAGGGTTTATATAGGTACAGGATAGGGGGTGTAGCAGGCCCTAAGACAGCTTTTGGGGTGAGAAAACAGGAAATCCTATCCTCATTTGGCGCTGTGGGTATTCAGGCTTGAGGGTGAGGCCTTTGCTGGGAACCACCCTCTTCTACCCAGTATTTCCCTATCTCCTGTCTGTAGCAAAGGTAGATACCGGGTGAAGATAATTGAATCATGGCTGCAGGTCCCCCACGCTGTTCTCGCGATAGTGAGTGAGTTCTCATCAATCTGATGGTTTTATAAAGGGCTCTTCCCGCTTTGTACGGCCCTTCTCCTTCCTGCCATCTTCTGAGGAAAGTGCTTGCTGCCCCTTCATCTTCCGCCGTGATTGTAAGTTTCCTAAGGCTTCTCTATCCATGCTGAACTGTGAGTCAATTAAACCTCTTTCCTTTATAAATCACCCAGTCCCGGGCAGTTTTTTATGGCAGTATAAAAATGGACTGATACTCTGCAAATGGCATGAGTAGCCTCATTTTACTGTTACCAATCCCCACCCCCACCCTGCCAAAAATTCACACTCAGACTAGCGTAACAGATTTTCACTCACTTCTTATGAAAGTACTGCCGAAGTCAATAGTGGCCAAAGTCTCCAGGAATCCTTGCACCTTTTTGTTTTAAAAATAACATCATTAAAACCCCAGTTCCTGGTTTTTAGAAAGTGATGATACGTCCTTCAG
Source organism: Piliocolobus tephrosceles (assembly GCF_002776525.5). Taxonomy (NCBI): domain Eukaryota; kingdom Metazoa; phylum Chordata; class Mammalia; order Primates; family Cercopithecidae; genus Piliocolobus; species Piliocolobus tephrosceles. The sequence goes on along the minus strand of NC_045436.1, from coordinate 8,979,065 downwards.
CTTACCCAAGGAGATGCTATATCCCTTTACAGATATGAGAATATACCAATCTATTCTTTCTAAATCTATGTCAGATACCAATAGTGGGAGGTTCTTTTAGAAATATAAAATGGAAAATGTACTTAATAAGATAGTAAGACTGCGTTGCATAATTGATGCCCTGGAGGAAAGCTTCCTGAGATGAGGAGGAGAAGTTAGCTGAAACAGGCCCCTCAGAAACATGTGCCATGGGATTTAACTATGCCACAAAGAGCTACTTGGGAACCCATTACCACATCTTTTTCTCCTCCCTAGGAGACACATTCCGTAATCAAATAGCCCTTCTCACAGAAACCTCTTGAATCCCGGTTAAGGAATGCTCACGTCTGTTCTTACATCTCATCAGTTAAACTCGAACACTACACTATTTTCTGCCTTCTCATGAAGCTAAACCATCCATATATTGCGCCAAAAAAACTATAAGAAGTAATGCCAGATGTAATGAATTTACTAAATTTATTAAAACATCCAGTTTTACATGGGGCAAAAAATGATACTCATTCTCTATAATATTTGGGGCCAAAAAGGATGCCAAGATTCAGTCCCTCGCGGCTGGGCAGTTGTCCAGGTGTGAGCATTGCTGAAGCCTTTTTAAAAATTCTCTTTTCAATTCAATTTTAATGGAACAAACTGCCAGAGATGTGCCAGGAAAATTGTTCCTTAACATTTGCCTGCAGGATCCTGACCTCTAATGTCTTTACCAGGCTGATAACTTCTGGGCAGCAGAATAAGCCGGTATTCATGAACTCTCAGCAGATTCACTGCTGGAGGGGAGGGCACAGTGACGTCGTCTGAGAACTGCCTCTGGTGAATGCTATTCACTTGTGAACTATTCCAAATACGTTACGAGAAACTAATGACACCTTTGTTAGCTAATGTGTTTCACCTGCAAAAGTAACGGTTGCATTCTCAATAGATTTGGGCAGACGGGGAAAAACAAGCTGTTGCTTTCCCTCATTTCTTTATGCTATTTATACAATTTGGTTAGCATTCTCCCTGGAAAATGCTTCTAAGACAGGCTAAGTTAGCAGATTTCAGTTGCTTGTTTTTTTGTGTAGCTCTCTGAGCCCTCACTGAGCTGGAGAAAGCTCATGCTCTGGTTCCCTTCCTGGTAAAGGAAATACATCTTTATAAAATGAAGAGTAAGGGAACGAACGGGACACTTTTGTTATGGACATAAAATTTGTCACACGGTTAACTAGTTTGTGTGATGATAAAAGACTTCAGTGATTTTTCCCTTCGAGGCATTTGAGCATATTGTACTTTGGGCTGCAGGTATGTAATAGGAGTCATCCACATTTACATCTAAAGCTTTCACCTGTTAAAACGTCTTAGCATTTTGTCTCCTTTCCCTAATTGCATGTTGAGCACTTGAGTTGAATTACTCCTATAAGAAGCTATGTCAAGATTTAAAAAATCTGAATTCGGGCAATCCACTAAAAACCTAGCCATGTCCTGGCCTTTTTCCCATGTTTTTCATAGGATAGCTCAGGGATTTCTACTGCAACCAACCTTCTGAGAATCTCCTGGGTGGCTTATTTTTGAGCAAGGAGGTGAAAGGATAGTGCGCTTCAGAATGCCATGGGTGATCCTTGCTCTGCTGTCTTTGAATTGTGTTGCTATTACGTGCTACAAACTTAAACTTGTTAAAATCAGCCCTCTTTCCCCTCAGCGGTCTGAGTATGGTCCTCTTTTCTGAGGGATCGCTCCAACACAGTGCAACATTAGTTGCCGGGCGCGGTGGCTCAAGCCTTTAATCCCAGCACTTTGGGAGGCCGAGACGGGCGGATCACAAGGTCAGGAGATCGAGACCATCCTGGCTAACGCGGTGAAACCCCGTCTCTACTAAAAACACAAAAAAACTAGCCGGGCGAGGTGGCGGCGCCTGTAGTCCCAGCTACTCCGGAGGCTGAGGCAGGAGAATGGTGTGAACCCGGGAGGCGGAGCTTGCAGTGAGCTGAGATCCGGCCACTGCACTCCAGCCCGGGCGGCAGCTTCTTGTTTCTTGAAATCTGTCCCCTACCGTTACTACTCCTTGTCATGGGGATAAAATGACTCCATCTGTTTTACCAGCCCTTTCTGAGACTTCCTAATTTAAATGATTGACTTCTGGTTCCTGAATTATCTGCAAAGGAGTGAGGGAGTACCTTGGGATGTGTCCCTTTTCACCTCTTTTACTCTCAGTCATATTTACCTGAGGTCCACTGTAGGTTGAGTTGCTTTGCAGACACGCATCAAGTATCAAACAGGAATTGGAAGATTTTGTACAGCTCTTCTATTTATGTGTTGCTGTAATACAAATGAACTTGCTCAGTTTTCCTGCTCCTTTCTCTGGAGAAGATGAAAACTGGAGGGGGTTGATTATTTTCTACCGTAGGTTTGGGTTAAGGAAGATGAGGCATTTTTCATTTCTAGCAATAGACATAGATTTCCAACCTGTCATTTTCTCCTGTCAACCAAGCGCACACAGGATGTGCAGTCAGCAGTGGGAGGTAACGGGGATTCTGGGAATAAGAACAATCTGCCTCATCTGGTCTTGAGTAGTGGAAGCACCATGGTGTCTCATTAAAAGGTCTTCTCCTCTCCTTCGGGTTTCTTCCAAGAGTGTGAAGCCAGATTGGCTATATTAGCATTGCTCTTCCGCTCGTGGTTTGTGTAAACAGATCTTAACTTGATATACATGTGCACTGTTTCTCTGATAGTTGTCTTTTCCAGAGTGGTTGCAGCTGCTCCCAATGCTGCTACAAAATACCTTTTAACAAAGAATACTGCTGCTTCCCTGCTGTAAGCGGGTGTGGATGGATGTGTGATTCATCAGCTGTACTCTGATGCTGTAGAAATATAGAGCAAAAAGTGAATGCTGCTTCTCCTTGATTCCATTATGGGATGCTGCACCACCTCACAGCTGGAAACAAATTAGTTTTTCTGATAACACGATGAAAGTGGTTTCCAAGTAAAGATCCTATTCAAATTATTCAGGATGTTTTCCCTTCTAGGAGTATGTGTCTTTATTTGCTAAATTAGATTGGTTTGCATTTAAATGTTAATAACAAAGTGAGTTCTTACATTATGCAAGCTTGGCCAAAGTGATGTGTTTGGGTGGTTATATGTGTACACCAACTGGCAGTTCATGCTTCAGTCTTGCAAGTTACAGGAGCATTTAAAAATCGTAATGATCCATTTATTTTAATCCTTATCCTTTATTTTAAAAGTTTTATTTTAAAAGTTTTAAAAGTTTATTTAAAAAGTTTTAAGTTAAAAGTTAAAAGTTTTATACCTCTGTATGCATTTCTTTTCCCAAATACTCCTTTTCTCTTGTATGTCAAATTTCTAACTTTGAAAATTATCTTTTGTTCTTTTACCACATATGCTTGAAATACAATCATGGAAAGCAAACACTGCTTATTCCCAAGAGAACTAAAGGCCTTTCCATCTGATGCATATTTCTGTGGTCTGTCATCTTCCCTCTTTAAATTAGAATGAAACTCTAAAATCAGCCCCAAGGTAAGAGCAATATTGCCTTTGGTTTTTCATATTGGCTGAAACATTTTACTGGCATTTGGCAACACAAAACGCACAATGAACTTCATAACTCCTTTAGATCTGTCATACATTTGACCTCTTTGCTAATGGTTTTAATTTTTGCTCTTCCAGAAAAAAAAAAATAGATAAAAACATGGCTTGCATAAGAGAATGCAGAAACTATCTAAAGGAGTTTCCCTCTCTCCTTTCCCTCAGTAAAATTAACATTCAAAGTGCACCTGCTGAAAAGGTTAGACATGCATTGAGGCATCTGTTATAGTTCCCCGCCCCCCCTGGCTGCCACCGCCATATACACCCTCATCGACTTGGACTTGAGTGCTGAGAGTCAACCTGGTTTATCATTCTCAGCTGTTTCTTACTGGATGTGTATGGATGTTAAATTTTGAGTTGAGAGCATTCAACCCTAAATTATACGAGTCTGGTATATTAAATGTTTTGAGTTAAAGACTCTTGAGAAACAGCAGCTGGAAGAACACTCTGACTTTCCTTGGATTTCTTGAGAGATGAAATTTCTTTTAAATCTCGTTTATCTTTTATGTTGAGTTTACTTTTCAAACTGGGTATAGTTCATTAAGCTCTTAATAACCATACGTTATATGACATCCAGTACACTAGGGGAATGATTGGTAACCAGGTCTGGAGTTCGCACCTCATTCGTTGGCTCCAGATTCAAACACGGCTGTGTCTGAAACTCTCACATGATGGTTGATCGGTGACCCAATGAAACGAGTTGTGGAAAACATCATTTCTGTTCAGAGGAGTTGTGTGTGTAATCCATGATGTGAATGATTACGCGTAGTATCCTTGCTGGCAGTGGCAGATAGGAGGCCAACAGTTAATTGCCCGTGGAGATTGAACAACCTGTATCCCCAAAGACACTCTTTGTAGGGCAAATATGAAGTGCAATGGTGGAAAACACGAGGCGCTTTCATCACCATTGCCTCTCGGCCTATTGTGGAAGTAGATGCGTTTTATGAATCCCAGCTTCATGGTTTAGTGTTTTTTTTCTTTTCTCACAATTTTGTGAAAATATGTGTTTGCAAAATAGTGACTAACACTATTTACATTAAATGATAATATGCTTGCACTTCACCTGTTACATCTATAAATGGAGAGGTGGCTGAAAAATATAGCCAATCTCTTTATTAAAAATAGTTACAATGTCTATTCATAGGCTACTTAACATGCACTTGATACTGTTTATTTTGTAAGTGCCTTTTAAGCATAGTTTTTAACTAATATAGTTTAAGTATCTCATAATTTTATATGGTGGGTATTACAAATATATAAGAGAAAACCATGCCAAGTAGAATCAATAAAAATCTCATCGGGTCTATACGAGTAAGTTGAATCTAACAAGGTAAGTTTTAGAGCGGATAAAAGTGATGGTGCTGCATATGAAGCCCCACAGCCAACTTTTTAAAAATTAGCTGAAACAGTACAGGATTATGAAGTGGCTAAATTGTGTCCTAAATTTCCTCGTTCTCACCTACATTTTCAGTAGACAGCAGTCAGATTTCTCTGTGCTCTCTTACTAAGCACTCTTGGCCTTGAGACTGCCGCAGCACAAAGTTCCTGCCCTCAAGGATCTCGCATCCTGATAGAAGGAGGCAGATATTAAACTCGTATGCAAATACGTAAAACAACTTCAGATGGTGGCAAATGCCATGCATAAAGTACAGTTGGGCAATGGACTGGATTGGCTGGGGTAAGGGGAGTTGGCTGCTTCATCATGGATGGTAGGAGAAGGCATCTCTGAAAGGCACCATTTGAACTGAGACCTGAATGATAAGATTTGAGGAAAAGGTGAGAAAGGTAGTATTAGAAGTGCAAAGCTTTGACATAGGTAAAAGCCTGGGTGTTTACAGAAAGGAAGAAAATGTGACTGGAAAATATTGAGCTAAGGAAGAAATGAAAAAGATGATACCAAAGAAATTGAGTCCACCTCAGGCACCAACAGAAGCAATGTTTGAATATGTTCTGGGCATGTGGTCACTGTGTGAGCCCTTATTCCTTCTCTCACAGCTGGCCCATGTGAAACAGCACAAGTGTGGGAGTGAGGAGCCTTTAGGGATGAAATAGGGCCCTGCTGCCAACAGCGTTGTGCTGCTGGAAGCGTCATTTACCATTTTGGGCTTGCAACTGTAATTATAAAAAATTAAATGTTTTCTCAGGCTCATTTAAAAAAAAACCCTCTACTTTGTACATTTCCAAGACCATCACAAAGTTTCAGGAGTGATTTGGAGACTAGAAGATTTTTTTTTTTTTTTGAGGCAGAGTTTCACTCTTGTTGCCCAGGCTGGAGTGCAATGGCACGATCTCGGCTCACCGCAACCTCCGCCTCCCAGGTTCAAGCAATTCTCCTGCCTCAGCTTCCCTAGTAGCTAGGATTATAGGCATGTGCCACCATGCCCAGCTAATTTTGTATTTTTAGTAGAGACGGAGTTTCTCCATGTTGGTCAGGCTGGTCTCGAACTCCCAAACTCAGGTGATCCACCTGCCTCGGCCTCCCAAAGTGCTGGGATTACAGGCGTGAGCCACTGCGCCCGGCCTTGGAGACTAGAAGATCTTTCAACATTATTCCCCCTTGCATGACGTGATGGCAGAACTTCAGTTTATGGATCTTTCAGAGGGAAGGATGAGTCCTGGACTGGTGGCTTTTCATTCATCAAAGGAGCTGATACTAACACACAAGGGCACACCAAGTAGCCAATAACCTTTTCAAAAGATATTACATTTATTTATTTTTAACTTCCCCCCACTCTGTAGATTTTTATATTTTCAAAGGTTAATTTAGTATTTATCTCCCTCTTGCCCACACACAGTTTAATAGCTTTCCTCCAAAGAAGTAACCTCTGAGCCAAGTTTTAAAATAGTCTCAAATGTGCCCAATTATCTCAAAAATAATTTAACACATGTAACTATCTGAAAGAAAACATAAGTTGATTGCAGCAAACCATACAATTAAACAAAAATGACAGTTGGAAGTAGAATTCTCAATAGATTGAGAATCATTTTATTGCCATGAAGATAAACTCATGTGTATTTACAAATTGCTGAGCAAAATGTAGTCATTAAAATATCAGAATTTTGTTTATCTTAATATTTCTGTGTTTCTAATCACCAAATAATGTAGTGAAATAATTTGCAAAATTTTTTGCAGAGCAGTTGATTGGCTTTTCTAGACACAAAGACATTTATTTTGAAGTTGTTCAATGTTATGCCCTTTGTCATGAGTCTCCATTCTGCCATGTTTCTTAGGATATTAACGTAACAATGTCAAATGGGATTGAAGCTGAGAAAAATTACCTGAGGGCATTTTTGTTTTGTACTTAAATTTTATTTTGTCACTTATTCTTATTAGCAATCATTAAGCAATTTAATAATTATAAGCTCCATTAACATTTTAATGAGTCTAGTGGCCATTGCTAAGTGTAATTAAATTAGTTTTATTGTATGATATTTTGAAGCTGTGATTAAATTAAGTTTTACTGTGCTTAGAAGAATAAACCTATAGAGATTGCTATTCACCAAACATCTTATTAACTTATAAAATACTGATAAAATAGATATTAATGGAGACAGGAGAAAAATATAATTCCCTATTGAGTCTATTCATGAGATAAAACTTTAATCATTCAGTTTGGAATCAATCTAATAATGACAGCGTAATTTTATTTAAAAGTGTTTTTCAGGTGGAGGTAGAGAAAAGGGAAGAAAGGCTGGGTTCCTTTAGTAATGTTCTCCTCCTCCCCTAGTTCTTGCAGGTATAACCCACAGATATGAGACTAGAGGAAAACTGACAACTAATGATCTGGGAGCAGATACATGTAAACTGATGTTAAATGTTTTGTCACCAAATAAAATCTCATGTATTAACTTGGAAACTTATTTTAGAAATGAAAAAGCCATTATGGTTTATTTAATAAGTGTTTACATAAACACAAATTAAGCGTACTAAAATGAAAGTCAATGGTAATTTTCATATGTTGGTATTTTTGGTGGTGGTGGTGGTTTTTTACTGTAAACCAGTTTGAAACCTCTTTCTTTCTTGCTATCACTTAAAGTTCCTCCTTAGAAGCTATTTGATTATACATGAATTGGAAGATGATCACACATTACGTATTCCTTGTGCTAGTCTTTGGTCTTGAATGAATTTGGAAATTTGAATCTTTATTGCTATTGCTGTTACATGATAAATTCTGAAATGCTCTCAAGAGTAAAATGAGATAGTCTTATTTTCTGATGAATTGCCTTACATAGAATGCAATTAAGCATTTTACAGGATAGTAATTTGTATAGCATGTACAGCACATGTTTACTTAAGGGAATTATGTGGTTTTGCTGTAATTATTAGATTCTATTGATTGTATTCCATTATGTTAATGTTTCCAAAATAAGCATATCAAGCAATTTATGTCATATAATATTTCAGAAGCCTTGGGGATATTAAACATTTTTTGAATGCCATGGAAACATTAATTTTATACTGTACATTTTATTCCTCTTTTTATAATAGTTATGTGGATATAAAATATGAACTCTTTAAGAATAAGAGGCAAGGTATTAAGAAATACTATTATCACATTACCATCATACTTTATATATATATCAGTGACGAAAAATGAAAAATTAACTTCTATCTTTTTTAACGTTCTATGTTGAACTAATATTCATTTTTAAATCTGTACTGACACATTTTGAGAAAGTCTTAACCATAGCTCAAATAAATTTCTGAATAACCAATATGTATCCCTACATTTTTCTTTATATGTCTAGAGTAAAACAAAACACAACTTACTGTCACATAAAGATCACCAACAAGAGACTTTTATGTTAACATCTTTTCTACTAAAACTTTTAAATTTCCCATTGGAGAATTCAGTAATGATGTGGAGAGGGGAGTTCACTTTGGTTCTTACCATTACTAGGACTCTCATTTCAGTCACTTGTCATTATGTGTTTTTGTTTTTTGATTTTTTGAGATGGAGTCTTGCTTTGTCACCCAGGCTGGAGTGCAGTGGTGTGATCTTGACTCACTGCAACCTCTACATCCCGCATTCAAGCAATTTTCCTGCCTCAGCCTCCCAAGTAGCTGGGATTATAGGTGCCTGCCACCACACCTGGCTAATTTTTGTGATTTTAGTAGGAACAGGGTTTCACCATATTGGCCAGGCTGGTCTTCAACTCCTGACCTCAGACGATCCACCTGCCCCGGCCTCCCAAAGTGCTGGGATTACAGGTGTGAGCCACCATGCCTGGCTCTTGTCAGTATCTTCATTCTCTCTCTGGATAATCTTAGTCATTTCAATTGCTTTGAAACGTTCTTGGGGAAAAAAATGAATAAACTCTACACTGAGTTGACCATTTCTACATTTGTCCACTTGACTGTTTTACTTGGGTATCTCTTAGACATTTCAAACCTAACTTGCTTTGATTCTTTGCCCTCTCTTGTAAGGAACATGACCATCTGGGAAGTAGTTTATCAAATCAGAAATCTTGGTGTCATACTGATTCCTTCCAAACAAAATGTAAAGTTTCTTTTCTTCCTTCTCCATATTATAAGCTCCAAGAGGGCAGAAACCATCTCCAGGCTTACCACAGAATACCCTCTGTGCCCTCCACAGTGTCTGATAAACAGTCGATATGAATTCTTCACTCTACCTTTGCGTTTTTGTAAGACTAGCTGATTTTCATTGTGAAGGTCTTGATTTTCAGACAGGCATTCCCGGCTAATCCTATTTAGAATAGCCTTCCCTCCATAAACAATGTAACCTCTCACAGTGCAGTTTGAAGTTCATCACCTGCAGGTCACGCTCCAAAATTGTTTCCTGTCTGTTTTCTCCACTAGAATAGATACTGCATGAGGTCAGGGACTGTATTCATTTTGATCATCCTGGTATTCTTGGAATCCACCTGTGCCTGACAAATAGTTTGCATATAAGGAATATTGTTAAATGAATGACTCTAGCAGAGGATTTCAATGTTTTTAAAATTGTTATTAAATGTATAAAGCATTTCAACTGATGTGATGGGTTTCCTATGTAAACTTTATTTTCTTCCCTACAAAAAATATTGATGACTTTTGCATGTTCAAAAGCAAGTTTCTAGATCTGATCTTTTGCACAGTCTTAACATTCTCATATTTTAAATCCTGAGAGCTCACATTTTAGAAGAGTAACAATTGATAGTTTATGTTGAATATGTCCTATTGTGTGGCAAATATTAACTTTTCGTCTTCAAAAACTCTCCAGTATGCAACATTATCTTTAATAGGGAGTAAGGAGGTTAAAGGCACAGTTCATTATATAAATTTTCTAGGTTGATCCTGCCGGAAATTGGCAGACCCAGAACTGAAACCCAGATAGAGGTTTCAGAGCCTGTGTTCTTATTACTAATTATCCTACCTGAAAGACTATGGATCTAATAACACAAGTTACATTTAAAAATATATGTATACTATTTGATTTTATAATACTAGAGTCTTGTAAAACATCTAATGTACTTTGGTTAAAGTACATTTTTTCGTTATTCATTGAATTCCCTTTCGATAAAATATACAATTTTAATGTAATATTTATAGAATGTCTTAAAAATAAAACGGTCAGGGAGCAAGTATTTTCAGTGTTATGATCAAAGATGTACCTATGACATGCTCTGTCATGTTCCCCCCACAACCCCCGCCAAATTGGGATGGTTTGTTTCTAAATTAGCCAAGGTCAAGTCCAGTAGTAAAAATCACACATGGCTATATGTTGATTTATATTTGACTTATTATTTAGTGGTTGGAAGAGATGAAAATGAAAGCTTTGCCAAGAAGCCCCAGCCGCCTGTGCCGAGGCCTCTCTGGAGCACCTTCTCTGCCTCACTCATAGTTTTGTTCCTTGGCATTTGTACTTGGTCAGGCTGCAGTGCTTGAGGTTAATGCCCAGCGGACAGGTCTGCGTGTCCATTGGATCCCATAATAATCATGCTTGCTTATGAGACACAGAACAGATGAAAGTTCCACCCTGCCTTTGCCCAAGAGCCTTCAGGAAGATGGAAAAGGATGAATCAGTCCCTTGTTTGCAAAAAGTGTGACATTAATCATCCGACATCGTGAACTGCTAGACAGGTGTCATTTGTTTTTTAAAGTTATGCTATGTTGTTTGTGGAGCTGCATAAATCTTCCAGTTCTTTTAAAGTAGTCTCCATAGGTACAGCAAATGGGAAGTGAATCTGTCATTCTTGAAAATGTTAGAGATCAGCAAGTGCAGAGTTACTGTAGAGCTGACCTTCCTCCTTCATTACTGGCTGCCAGAACTATAAGCGGAGACAAGATTGAGGATGTAAAGACAATAGAGCAAACTTCAGATCATGTCCGGAAAGGGTCACACTCATAAACCACAGCATGTATGTAGGATTTTCTTTTAAGCAGTGTGTTCAACAGGACCAGATAGTGCCGTTTTTTTGATCCTTTGTGTAAAGGCATATATTGGGATGTCACATTCTGAGTAATTTGTTATACAATAGTGCTTTAGTGGTGGAGAAAAACACCCTTAATAAATGAGAAGAAAACACGTTCCAGAGAAGAAAGGCTGACTCAGTTGATCATTATTAGTTGTAATCACCCTGCGATTTCAGGAATGCTCTCAAATAGTGTTGGTTCCAGTCCAGAGCACAGAATTGTCATTTGGGCAGCACGTGATCCAAATGTCATGAGGGACAGGACTTTGATCCTTTGTGTGTCATAATATTAAATTTGAAAATGTCTGGTTAGTAGGAAGAAATTGAGGATGGATCTCTGAAAAATAATAACCTTAAAGAATACCTAAATTAGACTGGCTTGGTGAGAGGCAGGTGGTGGGGCCTGTTACTGTGTATTTGCACAGAATTCTGGATAGACCTAATTCATTTTATTACTGAACACATGAGTGGAAACTAGAGTTCAATTATCTCATTACAAGATGAAAACAACCAAATCTATATTTCCATAGAGAATAAGAGCCTGGCAATCCATTCTTTACAGTATAGTTAACAGTGGCAGTTAAGGTCATCTTCTCGGGGGAAAAAAAAAATCTGATATTTTTCTTTCAAGTTCTGTCATGTACATTTCCAGCTCTGTTAATCATGCTGCAATGGATCTTTTAGGATGATAGATGTAAATTTTATGATAGCCTATCTTATATTCGAATTTGCAGTCCAAGGGCTTGTACTGAGTGGTTTTTGATTCTTGGTTTATCTGTTAACTTGCTGTGGCTGCAAGTTACATAAACTCAGATTCCAACTGACTCAAGCAACAGCGGATTTATCTCATACTTAACAGGAAACCTAAAGGTAGAGCTTTAGAGCGCTCTTATTCATCCACCCAGGGATGCTATGTTGCTTCCTTCTTTCACCCTGCACCCCCCACCACACACATACCCTCTGGGTTTAGTTCAATCTAGTATCAAGATGGTGGGAGTAGATACAAACATCAATTCCAAACACTTGATCACTTAGGAAGAAGAAAAAACATATCTTCTTGTTTATCTCTCCTGGGGGGAAAGAAAATACTCCTAGAGCCTTACCCCCGAATACAACCCTTGCTATACCACTGGCCCAAATTCCATCACCTGCCAGTCTTACACAAGTGAGTTGGCTAGAGGCATTATATTAATCTTAGAAAAATCAGGAACTACACTGGGGTAGGAGCTCAAGTTAGTTTACTCAGATGCATTTGGCTCTGTGGGGAAAGAAATATCTGAGGTTCTGTTTGGAAGAATGAAAAAGGGATTGGATGGAAGGTAGACCATAGTATCCATTATATAATCGTATTTGCTCATGTTATATGTGTATATAATGTCTATACAAATAGGTAATGTAATCATCAATCACATTTGCAATGCATTGCTGGACGTTTTGCGGGGGGGGGGGGGGGGGGCTGACTTACCATACTGATGATATGTGTTTATGTTACTATTGCAATACATTTCTTTATTGTAGACTGCATTAAATAAGCCTACTGGAAAGCAGTAGGTGTCAGAATGTAGCAGTCTGGGATTAAATATAGGTAGGGCTTATCCACAGTGAAATCTTTTTATATGGATAGTAACAAATTGATGTTAACATGTAAAGACTGTAAAGATGGGTATGTAAGCATGTTTATGTGCAACCAACTACCTCTCCTGCATTGTGGGGGCAAATACTGTGGCCCATTACTATACAGAGTGCTGTGTACTTGAGAATTTACATGCCAGTCACACCAAGACTCTCCTCCTTTAAATACAACTTGACTATTTCACCCTACCATGTGTGTAGGGATTCCTGAAAATTTACTACTGTCTCACGGGAGAGCAGTTTATCCTGGTTTTCTCCATGTTATGCTAACTACAACGAAGGAACACTGGCTTCTGACCAGAAGTCCATTTTGGTCAGAAAGCTCTGGCTGTGAAATCCGGGAAATGGATCAGCCTGGGACAGGCAAGGAAGCTGAGTAGCAGCATCTGGACACAGTGCACATGCTTCAGGGAGCTGGGGGATGCCTTCTGTAGGTGTGCACAGAAGTATAGGCAGCCCCTTGTCAAACTAACCAGTCCTCTACTCTTCCACTTCTCTCACAGTTCTTTTCACGGAGAGCCAGATGGCCCTAGGGTGGTGGAAGTGGAGGATAGAAAATGTCCCTGTATTAGTCTCTTTGCAGGTGCCTGATGGAAATGTCTAGACTAATGTCACTAATAGTGAAAAGACTTATAGCCTGAGTAACACCTCTGCAATGCAGAAATGGAAGGAAAGGACAGCTCAAATGGAAATCCGTTCAGAGATGAAGTGTGCATTATAGGGCTAAGAATAAAGATTGTAGGGGGAGTAAATATCCTTTTCACACTCCCTTGAGAAGATTGGTGCCTTCAAAGGACTGAGTTCCAAGTGTTTCCATGTTCGTGGACACTTTCCAGGGTACATGATAACCTCAGCACCTATCTTAGCCACCTCTTGGGCTTAAAATTACACTCACACCTGTAATCTCAGCTACACGTGAAGCTGAGGTGGGAGGATCTCTTGAACTCGGGAGTGTAAGTCTTCAGTGAGCTATGATCACACCTGTGTACTTCAGCCAGGGCAGGACAGTGAGACCCCATCTGTGGAAACAAACAAAACTGTAATCCCTTATTCCTGTCTGTAAATTCCTTTCATCTGTCCTTCTTTCCTTCCTTTGTTTCTTTTTAGCATTAACATCACTTATTTGATCTGATCTTACTCTTGTTAGGCAAAGGAAGAAATAAGTAAAACATTAAGAGACTGCTGCTTCTAGAAACAAAAAAGAGGAAGAAATCTCCTTCTACAAAACCACAGAAATGTTGGATAGACTGTAACAAAATTGTTTTAATGGCATTGCTGAGTTTCAAGAAAACGAAATTCCCAGACCCCCAAGCGACAAGGAAGCCAAAAAGCAGAAGTGAGAAAATGCTGAACTATGGCTGCCCTGAGGGGCATATGCCAGTCTCCTTAACTAGGAGGCATAGTTTTAAGGACTATGTAGGGAAAACATACAAGCTTTGGAGCATTTCCAGGTATAGAGGAGGCACTGAGAATTCCAGATGTGCAGCTGTGACCCTTGAAATGTATACTCTGAAAAGACTGTCTTCGAAAATAACCTGCCGGTCTGAGAAAGGAAATGGCAAAGAAAATGTGGCTGCCTGGACTCTAATTAGGGGGAAAAAATGCCTCTTCCATTCTGCACAACATAATTCCTGAACATTCCCTGTCTTCAAATGGGTTTAGAGTTTGAATTTCTCATGTCAATGTCCAGGAAAGCCTAAGCTGAGAAATGAATTTACGTGGTCCCAGGTTAGAAGTGCTGGAGGAAGCAGATGCCAATGCTGCTGGAGGCCCGTGCACTCGATTTCACTTGAACTAGGTATCCACAGTAAAGATGGGCCCCAAATATGAAATTAAAAAGTACAAAGTAAAGCTAGTCACCACATGTAAGATCCAGCAGAAACAGCCAACCAACCAACCAAAATTACCCTCTTCGAATCCCCCCAATAATAGATTCATTTGTGTGAAGTACAAAATATGTGTCCTAATAATTGAAGAAATTGAAATTAAATACAGGAGAAAAGGGCAAGTTATAATTTTTTTTAAAAAAAATCATCCCAAGCTACACAGGATAACATGGTGCATGCATGTCATCCCAGCTACTCGGGAGACTGAGGTGGGAGGATGGATTGAGTTCGAGAAGTTGGAGTTACACCTGGGCAAAATAGCAAGATCCTGTCTCTAGGTAAATAAATGAACAATGCATTTAAAACATGATTCCAAAACACCAGAGTGTTAAAAATAAGCTAAAATGAAAGGAGGTCTGTCCGACCTATAACCTAAACTAGTATTCCATATATATTTCTAAAATATCAATGAGAAGATAATAAAATAGCAAAACATACAGGAATGTCACTAAGCCTCAAGTGGCCAATATGCTTAGGAAAAGGTATTCATCCTCATTAGCCATCAGGGTAATCAAGTTAAAATCACATTTTCGACCAATGATGTTGGCTATAAAGAAAAAGTGATTTTTTTTTTTTTTTTTTTTTTTTTTTTTACAAGAAGGCAGAACAGCAGGCACTTGTTCTGGCATTATTGGGAAAGTTGCAGATGTGTTTGTTCTGTGACCTAGCTCTCCAGATAGACACATATGGAAGATGTGTACAGAAATGTTCACAGAAGTCATAACATGTAATTTAAAAAAAAATTGGAAATACAAATGTTGACAGAATTGAAAAATTTTTCCATATTTATATAGTAATGCACTATACACCAGGAAAAACGAATGACCTACCGCTCAATCTCAAAAATGTTGAGTAAAAGTAGCAAGTTCCAAATAAATGCATACACTGTTTCTTTTATGTAAAATACAAAAATGTGAATTAAAATATTAATCAGTGATAAATCCACATATATTAAAACAAGGCAAGTAAGAGAATGATGTACACAAAATTCATAGCAGAGTTACCTCTGTAGTGGAGAAAAGAGAATGAGGGTTTGGGAGGGACAGTCATAAGGCTTCAAAATATTGATAATTTTCTGTTAAGATGCCTGGACGTGAACATGGAGTTTTTGTTCATGTATTTCTCTTTGAAGCATACATTCATTATATATATTCCTTTATATAAAAGGTAGTATATAGGCCGGGTGAGGTGACTCATGCCTGTAATCCAAGCACTTTGGGAGGCCGAGGCAGGCGGATCACTTGAGGTCGGGAGTTCAAGACCAGCCTGACCAACATGGTGAAACCCCATCTCTACTAAAAATACAAAAAACTAGACAGGCATGGTGGTGGGCCCCTATAATCCCACCTACTCAGGAGGCTAAGGCAGGAGAATCCCTTGAACCCAGGAGGCGGAGGTTGCAGAGAGCTGAGATCACGACACTGCACTCCAGCCTGGGCAACAAGAGCAAAACTCTGTTTCAAAAAAAAGATAGTATATATAAATAAAAAGTAATACCATATAAAAGTAAAAAGCCATTGAAAACATAGTAAAAATACCAAGCTGAATTGAAAAAATCACATGGAATTTCTAAAATATAAAAAATAAAGTAACTATAATTAAAACAGTTTTAGTTATTTTAGCCACTTGTGTCAGGAATCTGAAAATACAATACTTTAGTTTTATCAAGTAATAAAGCTCCAGAAATTTAAGTCCCTTTTCCTAATCATAGAATAAAGTTAGTTATTTCCATAAATTGATCTATCTTGATGAGTTAGGCAATTCTAAATCAGCTTTTTTTTTTTTCTTTTAATTTTTAGACTATTTCATAGATGGTAAGTCATCTTTTTTCATTTTAGGCTATTAGATGATAGTGGCGCTTTTATTCTAACTGACTTTAGATATTGGCTAAGGCAACATTTTGAGACAATTTTACAAAGTCAAATTCTTTTTCTAATTGAAAAGTCATAGTTGTCTACATTTCTGGGGTACAATGTGATGATGTGTATAATATGCTATGATTAAATCAAGCAAATTAACATATCCAACATATCCATCAACTCACCTATTTATTTTGTGGTGAGACATTTGAAATTTACTCTTATTTTGAAATATGCAATACACTATTATTGACTACAATCACCCTGGTGTGCAGTGAATCTCAAAATTGATTCCAAAATCTATTCCTCCTGTCTGTTGGAAATTTTGTCCCCTTTGATCAGCAACTCTTCACGTTCACTTTCCCAACTCCCCCAGCCTCTGGTAACTATTGTTCTACTCTGTGCTTCTGCATCAAGTTTTCATTATAATAGTTCATAAGCAAAGAAACTTTTTACTGTAATACTTAAGGGAAGTTGTGCTAGAGTGGACTAAAACTTTCATGTGGTTGCAACCTTAGATAAGTGATTTGATAGTCATGCTGGTCTCTTATCTCTTCTCTATGCTTCCTTGCATGTGAAGTCCAGTCATTCAGTGCCTGCCCTTATGTGCTTCCATGGAGATGGGGAAGCCTGCAGGATGGATCTGAGCGAGACACACGGTTATGGATATTTGTGATTCAGATTTCACAGTCTCCCTCACAGCCTTCACATTCAAATGAAAATGCACATTCAAGGGAGCTATTTTATTGCATACAGTCTGCAGTATCAATGGAAATTTGATAGAAGAATGAAGTCTAACAGCAAGCGTATTATAGTTTATGGGATTATGAGTGGATTTTCATCATATGAATAGAATAGAGAGACATAAACAGATTTCTATTATGCTTTGCTAGAAATTTCATGTTAAATTTTTCCCTGTGAAGACATAGGTACACATAGCTACTTATGTATTTAAAGCTTCCAATAAGTAGAGGAAACAGCAATTTTATTTAAAATTAATTTAGAAAAATTATGTGAAAGAAATATTTTTTTTTTGTCTTTTTTTTTTTTTTTTTCCTTTTTGAGGAGAACGGGGTCTCGCTGTATTACCCAGGCAGGTCTCGAACTCCTGGGCTCAAGCTATCCTCCCGCCTTTGCCTCCCTGAGAGCTGGGATTACAGGCGTGAGCGGATATTTTTATAATTGCATAGTCATATAAATGTGGAATAGAACTTGCATTCGATTTATTTATAATATTTGCTTATATGGAAGTGATTTTGCATATAAGTTTTAAAATAATTACAGATATACAAACCTCACAATGAGGTCTTTCATGTGTCCCCAACCCAGTTAAGGAGAGATTTAACAATGCGATTATCCTTAGATTTTTTTATGTGAAAATCAACAATCCTCACTTATATTAGTCCCAAGAATGTAAGTTGATATTTTCTACTGCTATATTTAAAATACAAATAAAAATAGCATTAAACTCTTTTAGAAAGCTATTAATAATAGGCCTTGGATTAGCGTTCTTGAGATCAAATGTAAAGCTGTTAGATGGTTTCCTGGCATACATTTCAAACAGAAATAAACAGTCTGGATCGCTTGAGAAATTGAGGAAGGGAAACCCAGAACAGGAGAGGCATTGGGAGGTGATGTTTATTAGCTGAGGGACTATTTCTTATGATTATTGAAAATAATTGTGTCCATGTTACTCTTTGTTTCAAGGTGATTGCAATTGAGATGACTGGATGGATTTTACCCAATATGACTGTGGTTTTAAAATGACTTCAGTCTTTCTCACATCTTACAAATAAGGTGAGGGCATATATGTTTTTGCAAAACTTCGTGCATAAGGAAAAATAGCAAACAGCACAGCTTAAGGGAGACATGCAGGATATGTAATGGACAAAGGACACTCTAAAAGGAAAAACTGTTCTCCTACTCACATCACTTCTGACACCAAACGGAGCAATTTTCCAGCAATTAAAGTGTGGGACACCAACTGGTGTCCGGTGTTAGCAGGGAACTGACCTACTGCCAGGTGAAGGGCTCAGTCCCACAAGACTGCCTACACTTGAGACATCAGCTGTGAGTCTGGAGTGCTCATAGTACCTACACTTCCGTTTATCTTGGCTGTAAATGTGAGATTCCCACAATCCCTCCCCAGTTTTGAGAGTTTGCTCAAAGGGATCAGAGAACTCAGGGAAATACTGTACTTAGGTTAACCAGTTTAGTGTAAGGGATTAAAAACCTGATGAAGAGGCACAAAAAAAAAAAAAGTATGGTGAAAGGGTGCAGAGCTTCCATACCCTTTCTGGGCATGCCACCTTCCTGGAACGCCCCTCCCGTAGCACCCTGAAGCACAAGCAAGTGGACCTGTTGGTGACAATGGCAGTGAGTTTGTCCTCTCCCATTCGAAGTGTGCCATAGCCCATTGGGGTCATTGTTTTCTCAGATCCTGGGCATAGTTCCATTCCCAGAGCCTGGCAAGGCCCTACAGTACCAAAGCAGGGAGAAAATAAAACACTTTTCTATATACCTTGCCTGAAAATTCTTCCTTAGAGAATGCTATTGAACAAAGGAAGGAAATCCTCCTCCTACTGTGTGGTAAGTGCTTTCTGGCTCCGATCTTTTCATCAGACACTTCCCCGTGGCCATTTCTTTAGATTCAGAAAGTACAGATTGAAATAATGCCAAACAAACAGGCACAGAAGTAGCTAGGGCTTGCTTCACCCTAAAATGTGAATTTGGTCATTGAAGGAAGCAAAAACTGGAAGAACCAAGAGTACTAGGCTCCCTGAAGAATGCTGGCTTTCATGTACTTTCTCTGGCAAGGGAAGAATGGCTGACTTCAACTTATTCACAAAAAATTCCACTTGGCTTGGTTGTCTAACCAGGGAGCAGGAAAAAGATTTCTCTCTAATCCAGCAAAACCCAGATACATGATTGGTTTAGAGCCATTCCTGATAAATGATTGACGGAAACTGGCTATTTGGTCATCCACATGGACGGACTGCTTTCTAGGTTATCGTTTGAAAAGAGGATTCTAACAGTTGTAAGAAGGAGGGTTGTAAGAAGGAGGGAAGCTAAATAGAATCTGCCAAAACTATTTATGGGTGAACAATATTCTTGGTGTCAACTGAATCATGAGGTTCATAAATTCGGAGAGCTTTGTCATAAAAGGTCATAGCCTGTAGGGTGACCATCTTGCAGGCTAGGATGTATAGCCTCTGGTCAGTAGCTGACAGCAAGCACTTCCAGGGAGAGGTAAAGGGTACAGGAATTTATGGTGAATGGGTTGGTTAAATCTATGTATTCAACAGGTTATAGGAGGATCTATGAACATTCATGGAGGGGAGGCTCGTGCATGTGTAATAGAGTAGGCTAACCTATACAACATGCATCTCGTGTTCACTTTAGGGTGGAGACTTAACATTTAAGCGCATTATAGTTAGGCCCTATGCATCAAAAGGTGAAGCAGGAACACAAAGGTCCTCTGTGCGCAGCCTCCGTGGTCTGGCCAGAACCGCTCCACGGTTAGTGGTCTTTCATCAGGATGGAATGCTGGTCAATTGCTGTGTAAAAACCACCGAAAGGAGAGGCAGCATCAGGCAGTTGGTTGATGTCAGCAGTGGAGTGTGTCTTTCAAAAGGACTAGTTTCTGTTGGACCCTTAGGGAAGAAAGCCTGTTGGCAGCAAGGGAGAGATGTGTCTGACCTATTGCTGGATGTTTTTGAGGTTTCTCTGGGGTCCTATCGGTCAAGAGAGATTCTGTTCAGTCCATTTAGGATTTTATTTTTCTCTCTCAACTGGCCACAACTTTCCCTACTCAAAGTGAGAACACACAGATATAGCAACTACAAAAGACTCCGCACATAAAGAGGACACTGAGCACAGGATAGTATAGCAAAAGAGTGTTTTATGAAGACAATCTGTTGAAGAACGTATATAAAATGAAGGAGCATCAGCAATTTCTGTTTAACACTTTTTTTTGAAAAATCAAAGTGTTACATTCAAATATGAGCAAATACTATAGGACAGAAAAACTTAAGGAAAGCAACACAACCATGTTCCTCCATTCCTGTTCCCATCCCACTTCCCAGAAGCAAATTCTAATACCCTTTCTGTCCTTCTGTATTTCTGTGTTTCTGACTTCAATTTTAGACACTTATGTATTTACTCTTATTTATAAAAGAGGATTTAGTTCCTCCTTATTACTTGCCTCCCAACGTTTGAAATATGATATAGTTTGGATCTGTGTCCCTGCCCACATCCCATCCTGAATTGTCGTCCCCACTGTTGGAAGTGGGGCCTAGTAGGAGATGACTGAACCATAGGGGTGGTTTCTCATGTTTTAACACCATCCCCCTTGGTGCTATGTTGGCGATAGTTCTCCTGAGATCCGGTTGTTGAAAAGTGTACAGGACCACCCCCCTCCTTCTCTCTTCCTTCCGCTCTGCCTCCCCTTTCTTTCTTTCTTTTTTTTTTTTTTTTTTTGAGACGAAGTCTTGCTCCGTGGCCCAGGCTGGAGTGCAGTGGTGTGATCTCGGCTCCCTGCAGTTTCCACCTCCCAGGTCAAGAAATTCTCATGCCTCAGCCTCCCTAGTGGCTGGGATTACAGATGTGCACCACCACATCTGGCTAATTTTTGTATTTTTGTATTTTTTTTTTTTTAGTAGAGGTGGGGTTTCGCCACATAGGTTTCTTGAGGCTTCCCCAGAAGCCGAGCAGATACTTTCTGGATCGCCTACAAAATCATGTACAAATTAAACTTCTTTTCTTTATAAATTAGCCAGTCTTAGGTGTTTCTTTATAGCAATGTAAGAACAGACTAATACAATATATTATCACTAAGATATTGAAAACATTAACTTCTTTTGCCATACACATTTAACAGTATCTCTTGATAATCGTATTAGTGCCCTTGCCTTTTCCTTTTTCATTTTCTTTTAACGTCTTGTTTTCTGTTACTTTTATGCTATCAGGATTATTTAATGTACATTTTGCCTTGCCACACAGTATACATTTTGCATTCTGTCTGCATATTTTTGTGTATACATTTATGTAAATATGTGTACATAGTCTCTAAATCAATAATTTACATTATCAAAAATATGTTAATATTCATATCAGGACAAGAAGTATACTAAGATTTTCTTTATGGTCTAATATTGTGTCATCTTTTAAGTTTTTTGAGACAGAGTTTCACTCTTGTTGCTCAGGCTGGAGTTCAATGGCATGGTCTTGGCTCATTGCAACCTCTGCCTCCTGGGTTCAAGTGATTCTCCTGCCTCAACCTCCCAAGTAGCTGGGATTACAGGCACCTGCCACCATGCCCGGCTAATTTTTGTATATTTAGTAGAAATGGGGTTTCACCATGTTGGCCAGGCTGGTCTCGAACTCCTGACCTCAGGTCATCCGCCCACCTCAGCCTCCCAAAGTCCTGGGATTGCAGGTGTGAGCCACCATGCCCGGCCTGTGTTGTCTTTTATACATCAGTGCTTTAAGTCACATTACAATTTTGTTTGCTTTGTATGTGGACTAAAATATCCTTGTACCATTTTTCCCCCTTAAACTTTCTAATTGCAATTAAAGAAAATATGCAGAAACACTAAATTCAGATAGTGATTTCTGCTATAAAGAGAATAAAGCATGGTTAGAAGAAAATCAGTGACTGTTGGAGGGGCTCCTTTAGATTGAGCCATCAAGGAAGGTGTCATTATAAAGCTGGCATACTGGTTGAGACATGACAGATCACAAGAAGAAGGCACCCGTGGCAAGATCTGGTGTGTTAAAGAAAAAACTATCCGTGACACTTGTTTGTAAGGCAGACTTGACTCAAGGGTGTCCCTGGTGATAGGTAGAGGGAACATTGCAACAGTGTCTTGAAGCGAGAGAGAGAGACTGGATTTGACTGGAGATCCAACAAGAACAAATGAGGGTTTGAACCAAGGAGCAGGGTGGGGTCAGTGCATGGAAAATTCCTAAGAAGAAACATCGAAGATAAGGGGTTTCTGGCTAAAGAGACTGGACATGACAGGCATACTGCTGAAAGCAGGCCAGGGCGATGAGCGATCTAGGGTGGTCAGATATAAAAGATTCGGAGTTTTCACTTGGATTCTTTTTCAAACCAAATTCTACAAGATCAAGGAGAATTGAGAGAGAAGCTGAAGGTCGGGCCTACTCAGAAAGGACTTGGGGGGATTTCTAAAGTACTGGTCAAGGGAGAGTTTTTGTCAGGGGGAAGAATCCTCCAAGTTGAGGAAGCAGTAATCGAGGTCCAGTGTGGGAGGTAAAAGAAAACAAAAATGAAAAGGCCATGCATTTTGGCTTGGGTCATTGGGCCAGGACATTTATAGATAGGAGAAAGACTTGGGAAAAGTAGATTGGGGAGTGTTTGGGAGAATATTGAGAAACCTGAAAATTGAAATAAATGTGGATACAATGTAGGCAATCAGATTTGTAAGTCTGTGTTTCAGAGGAGGGGGTCAAAAGTGCAAAGGAACAGTTGAGAGTCATGAGTGTGTGTATGTTACTTGGTGCCGTGGACTGGATGTGATAATTTTGGGGAAAGGTATAGAAAAAGAAGTGAAGAGACAGGTGTCTAGTACCAAGCCCAGGGAGCTCCAGTATTTGGAGATCTAGCAGAGAAAAATGACTCTGCCAATAATATCACCAAGAAGCAGTCAGTGAGAATTTTTGAGGATTTTAAAAGTCCTGCTTAGTTGATAAGTATCTTTCCCAATATCTTTCTTTTTAATATCAGTTTAGTTATGTTGGTCTTATCTTTCCTGACGCTGGTTGCACACGTGTTCAGCAGTTTTGGTTGTGTTCTCGTATTTAAGACAAGAACCAGATAGCGGGTGTAGGTTTCCTCTAATTCTCTAAAAGCAGGTCTGTTGTATACTTGGGGCAAGATGGAGCACATAAAACTGTGAAATAATAACGTATTCTGGGATATTCTGGGATTCAGAATAATTCTCTTTTATTCCAGTTATGCTTCTCTGTTTATTAGACTGTTTCTCTCAATATTTAGGTTGCACTTTCATGAATCATATGAAGTTGAAATATCTACATTGCTTCAGATAGAGCATGTAGTGATAGGGAAATAAGAACTTAATTTTGTCTATTGTCTATAAACATTCTGACCAAAATAACTAATTTAGAAAAAGCCACAAATACAGAAAAAAAACAGTAAACAAAACATCATAGTTGCAGCTGATTTCATTTGCTGATATTTTTATACTATTACTGATAAAGATGCAATTTAAATGATTTTAGCATTTCGCTTTGATTCTGAAAGTAAAGTAAAAAAACACAAATGGGGAAAAAAGCAAGTAGAGAGAATTGAGTTACTGCTGTTGACTCGCTCTATTTTCTTATCAATAGATTGTCATTTTATGGAAAAATTCATATGTATTTAAAGCAGCAGAGTGATGGAATGTACAACAGGGGTTTTCAAAACAGTCAATTTGAATGTATTCCATTAGTGCTATTCTTAATAGAAACATACATTACAACGTTAATCTTGCCCAAAGTTGTTATTTTGGCATTTTAAAATTTCTGCTTTGTCAAAACCTACTATTTCCTTTCAAAACAAAAAACAAAACAAAACAAAATCTTCTTGCAAGACTAACCTGAAAATAAAGTCGTGTCCTTAGGTACCAAAATTACATACTCAGATGCCTATAGATTTCAAGGTTAGTCTTTATTTACAAGGATCATTTTCAAAATGAGAGTCTCAAACAATAATCTCAGCAAACTTGTTTCCAGTCTAATGATTGTGCTAATCCAGGCTAAGCAGATGAGAAATAAGGAAGCATGTCTCCCTGTAAACTCAGGTTTATAATTCTAATTTCCAAGTTCATTGTTCTGTTGATTTTTTATTTTTGGTTTCAAGCCCTGTTGTTAAAAATAAAGACACAAAAAACTTGACACCATAGCACTTATGATAACCACAAATAAAGGCTTTTCTTGGTGGGATATCTGAGTGTTTGAAATATTTATATAATGACTCACTGTTATCATTTAGATCACCTAGCAAAATCGGTGGCATTCTTCCAGGTCTTTGACCTTTGAATAATCATTTACTTATGATCCTCTTATTTTGGCATTGTCTGTTTGATTAGTCTGAAAAACACCATGTCAAAGATAGGAAATAGGCAGGCCACAGGCCATGTTTGACTACACAAATGTTTCTGTTAGCCCATCAAACTCCTTTGAAATTTTGATCCAACATTACATAATAATCCAGATTTCCGTCTTTTTAAAAAAACTGGAAAGAAGTGGCGATGCATGGCAAAAAATCTTTAGAAGCTACTCAGTTGGCAACCCCAACTCTTACTCTTCCATCCAATACAATCTCCAAAATTCTTAAAATATTTACCTCTGCTACCAACCTGTCCTCTCCAGGCATGTAAATTTGCCATTTTTATCATTGGTTCTTGTGTCTTGGAGATCTAAGAAGGAAAAACACAGTTATCATCAGTCCCTCCTGAACAGGTAATACGCAATGGTGAGACAAGGACAAGACGATGGGGAAAATATTCCCCTCTAGAAAAGAAAAGAAGGGGAGGACACAGCAGTCACCAGGCAAGGCAATGATGAAATCTTTCTAGGGGGGTAGCAGAGCGGTTCTCTTGACCTGGTGGTAGGGAAAGTCCCTTGATTGGTTCCTGATTCAGAATTCTGGAGCAATTCGCTTGTGCATTGTTCTGTTTTGCCACCGAGACTTTCCTCGTTGTTTTTTATTGTGTTCTCCAAAGGCAGGAATCTGTTTAGCACCATGTTCTCTTCCCAGGTTTACAGTTTTCACAATCTTTCTTGTTCATGCAAGAAGGCCTGAGGATGTGATTAAAATTCAAAGAGTCAAAGGCTAGTTTGAGCCTGGATTTGTGGTTTCTTTGGTCATGCAATTATCTTAGTAACCAATAGACTTCTCTGTTTGCTTCCAGTAATTTTTATGTACCAGCAACCAAACCCAAAGTTCCTTCTCAGGCATAATTCTCATGACTGATTTCTCCTTTTGCCTTTCTCTCTCTCTCTCTCTCTCTCTCCCCCTACTCCACCTCCCCTTCTCTCTGCCCCTCCCTCCCTCCCTCCCCCTCCCTCTCTCCCCCTCCTTCCCTTCCCCCTCCCTCCCTCCTCCCCTCCCTCTCTCCCCCCCCCTCTCTTTCCCCCCTCCCTCCCTCTCTCTCCCCCTCCCTCCCTCCCTCTCCCCCCTCCCCTGTCTCTCCACCCCCCCTTCCTTTCTCTCTGCCCTGCCCCTCCCACGTCATTTAGCAGTCAACCTGAGGCCATTGGACATAATGGACTTGGTAGGAGTCCACACATTTAATCCTATTTGTGCCCTCGTCAGGGTCTTAATGGACTTTGTTTTTCAAAGCCTCTTTAATCCTTACCTTTTACTGTTTGAAGTCTAGAACAATTGGCTTTTCAAAATCTTATAGCTCCCATATTTATCTAGACTCTCTGAAGTCCTTTACCTACCTGCTTAGAATCTGCCTTAACTCATCCTTTTCTTATAGTACTTTGCTAAAAACTGAAAGTAATGCCAACACATACCGTGACTCTGCCTTCTTCCGTTAGTTTCATCCAGAACTATGGTTATTCCGCCTTCCAGGGTACCACAGACTACTCTGTAACACGGCTCTACATCTTTCCAGCCTCCTGTTTTTGTTTCTTGCCAGGACAACGCCAGGTACTTTTACTTTACCATAATGCTTTGAAGGTATCAATTTCTATGTTGCTTAAGATATTACTAGCTTCTGGAAAAGACAATTTCCAAAATCTCAGTGGCTTAACGAAACTACAGGTATGTTTTCGCTTCACATTGAATCCAAAATAGCTGCTCCTGGTCATAGGAGGACTCTCCTCAAATGGTGATTTGGAAATCCAGGCTCTTTCCATCCTGTGTCCCAGTCACATTCAGTCATATTCAGCATTTGGCTTGGAAGGTCTCCATGCTTGTATCGAGCAGCCAGTGAGGAAGAACACAGGTGTTGTTGTTGTTGTTTTTAAAGAGACAGGGTCTCACTCTGTCACCCAGG
The DNA here is from genome assembly GCF_002776525.5 of Piliocolobus tephrosceles. Lineage (NCBI taxonomy): Eukaryota > Metazoa > Chordata > Mammalia > Primates > Cercopithecidae > Piliocolobus > Piliocolobus tephrosceles. Next base: position 8,952,629 of record NC_045436.1, on the reverse strand, counting down.
CTGGAGTGCACTGGCCTGATCACAGCTCACTGCAGTCTCTCCTGGGCTCAAATGATCCTCCTGCCTCATCCTCCCAAACTACAAGTGTGTGCCACCAAACCTGACTACTTTAAAAATAAAATGTAGTAGCCATGGAGTCTCACTGTGTTGCCCATCCTCTTGTTGAACTCCTGACCTCAAGCAATCCTCCCATGGGGCACTATGCCTGACTGTAAGATTTTTTTTTTTTTAATGGGTCAGGTATGTACATGGTGTACATTACTTTTACTCACAACCTATTATTGCACCTTGCTGCAAAGGAGAAAAGAAAATAAGATTTAGGCTTCATTTCCAGGAAGGAGATATAACACCTTTGGTGATTCGTTAGCAGTATCTGTCACAGACTCTGTGTCTCAGTTCATTTGTGCTGCTATAGCAAAATACCTGCATAATTTATAAATAATAACAATTTATTTTTCATGGTTCTAGAGGCTGGGAAGTCCAAGATTGAGATACTAGCGGACACAGTGTCTGGTGAGCTTGCTCTCTGCTTCCAGGATGATATCTTGTTTCATCCTCATAAGGGAGAAAGGCAGAAAGAGCAAAAGGCACTAGGATGCTCTAGTCAACCTCTTTTATAAGAGCATTAATCCATTCACGAGGGTGGAGCCCTTAGGACCTAATCAGCTCTCAAAAGGCCTCACTTTTTAATACTATCATCCTGAGTATTAGGTTCCAACATAAGAATTTTGGAGGGCCATATGCATTCAAACCATAGCATGCTGTATTCCCAAGTACTGAAATCACTGCACTAGGGGAAAATAATGACCATATGATTTCAATGTTATTGACTGAATTTCCTCACATTTATATTGATCTCAATGAGTATTTAACTCTACATATGCTGCAGTTATATATTAAAGTAGCTAGTTTATATTAACTTGCTGGATTTGATTGTAGATGTGATAGCAAGGTCTATATGTTTAAATAGGTTCTCTATTTTTAACCTCTGATTATAATGAGTCTGAAGGCATCCTTTAAAGGGAAATAGTAAAAGTAAATGAAGTTATTTTGGTTTAATCATGTGCTAGTCTCTATCTTTAATCTGTGGGATAGGCTCCAAGGCCTATAGCTATGGAAACATCTGAGTGAATTGACAAGTTGGATTCAAAATATACTATGAATTTATGTAAAATTTGTAAATATTATGTTTTTAAAAGTAGAGACATTTTATTACCTTGAAGATATAAGACTGCTATCTATCTTTTTAAGCTTTTGTAGTTTTTGTTTTAGAATAAAGGCTCAGATTTTTTTTTTTTTTTTTTTTTTTTTTTTTGAGACAGAGTCTCACTCTGTCACCAGATGGGAGTGCAATGGCACCATCTTGGCTCACTGCAAACTCTGCCTTCGGGGTTCAAGCAATTCTCCTGCCTCAGCCTCCCAAGTAGCTGGGAGTACAGGTCCCTGCCACCACCCCTGGCTAATTTTTGTATTTTTAGTAGAGACGGTGTTTCACCATGTTGGCCAGGATGGTCTTGATCACTTGACCTCATGATCCACCTGCCTCGGCCTCCCAAAGTGCTGGGATTACAGGCATGAACCACTGTGCCCAGCCTCAGATTTCTTAAAAGTTTAAACTGGCTTCTGTTTTTAAACTGGCTTCTATTTTTAAATTGCTTTCATAACTCCAATGCACTATTTCATTAGGACAGTGATTTGTAAATGTTATCTTTGATTTAAAGTGGTCTTTGTGGTTTTTACTTTTTCTAAGAATTTAACCTAAATTTTCTGGTAAAGAAGGGAAGCTTTGTAAGGCCTAGAAACATGTCTTTATTTTTATCAAGTAGATAGGTTCAAGACAAAATGAGGAGAAGAAGATGGAAGGAAGGAGAGAAATCGTACTATCTTGGACTAAATATAACATTTGGTGGGCGCAGCCGCCACATGCCTATAATCCTAGCACTTTGGGAATCAAGGCAGAAGGATAACTTGAAGCAAAGAGTTCAATACCAGCCTGGGCAACAAAGTGAAAACCCCTCTCTATAAAAAAATAAAAAATTAAAAATTAAAAATAAAAAACAATAATAAGAAGCAACAAGGCATGGTGGCGTGCACCTGTAGTCCCAGCTACTTGAGGGGCTGAGACCTGAGTATTGCTTGAGCCCAGGAGTTGGAGGATGCAGTGAACAATGATTATGCTACTACACTCCAGCCTGGGTGAAAGAGTGAGACCCTGTCTCTAAATAACAACAATAATAATATGCTTTATAAAAGGGAAGGAAACAAGAGCTGAAAAGAAGCATCTTGGGTGTTCATTCTCTTTCCCCACCACTTTTCTTGTGAGCATAGTCCATAGTTAGTAGGAAACTGACATGCAACAGACATGTGGGATGCTGAGTGGTCTTGTCACCCAAATTCTCCATTTTCACAGAGGACTAAAGATGCTGCATGTCTTGTTTAAGGCCACACATATTCTTAGTTTGAACCAAATTGCATATTTAATCTAAAGAAGTGTTAAATCATTTTTCTTAAAGCCAAGGAAAAAGAACTTGGTAATATTTAGAAAAAGTATATTTTGTATTTGTACATAAAAATTCCTACACCTGCCTATAAGCACTCTGTCACTGTTTTTCCCTTACTGAAGAATTTAGCTTTTGCTAGAATTTCAAGAGCTATATAATTATATCTGCACACAGGGTCTTGTATCTTGGAACAAATGTTGCATGAGCTCAGATCTGCCACCGCTGAGGACTGAGCACTGAAGTTCAGACACAGTCCAACACGTGAGGTGACTCCTAGGTCAGAAGGAAGCAGAAGGGACGAGGCTGCATATGCAGGTCCCAAGGATCTCCCCGTGAGGTGACAATCTGGGTGATGCAACAAGCAATGGTTGAGATAAAGGGTCAGAGGGATGCAGGACACAGCGTGAACCACTCTCCTCTACCACGTGGAAAAGCTCTCACTTTCACTTTCCCAAGAGAAGAGGGAACTGTCACATCCTTCTTTCCAACCTGGTGTTTCTCCAATTCTTTGCCCCATCCTGTTGTATGTTTTGTGTGTCTTATCCCCAAAACTGTTCCCACAGCAGCATGTTTAGCTAGTGACTGAGCCCAGTGGGGATGATAATGTCTCAGCTCCTTTGTTAGAGAAAGGAAGGGTGGGGAGCTGGCAACCAATTTCCACTTGGGAGCACTGTCATGGTGAGTAGACAGGATAATGACTCAACAGTTATATATGATTTTTAGGTTCTGTATCCTGAAATTGTCTGAATATGCTGAAACACATTGACGAGGGCTTACTGATAGACACATAGCTTACATGTACAGTTTCTATTCTTCCCAGAACTTGTCTAAACATTGGAGTCATTTGTTGCCTTGGGCCTCACTGCCTGAAGCATCTGTCTTCCCTCTGATTTCCTGACTCCACCTCCGTCTGGCTGCAGAGCAATCCTGGGTCTGTCTCCTTAGGTGTTCAATTCCAGCCGAGACCTGACAGAACTTCCTGACTTCCAGAACCTGCTATGTCAAATACACATCATGATTATTTTATTGAAGGGGTTCCAGCCACCTCCACACATTGCGCAGGCTGAGTAAAAAGTAGAGACCATTAACTACGTGTGTACCGTATTACAGAATTAACATTTAATTCGTATGCAGTGTGTGATAAAATGTATTTCACCTCCAGAATATCCCATATACAATCTTAATTTTAATAGAAAATGCTCTGCTTTGTGAAACTTGAGATCCTGGGACACACAGTAATATGCAACTGATATATGCTGATGTGGCAGATATGTTAAATAATTCAGATACTTTTACAGCAAAATTAAAGCAAATTAATGAAAATTAGTATCTGAGGTTTGCCAATCCTCTTGTATAAATAAAATAAACATGAGGAATATTTACCTTAAATGGAACGTCGAATATATCACTGGTATCACTTGCAGAAATGAGAATTTGTTAAAATACAGGGCCTATGTCAATGACAAGAAAAAATAAAATTTTACATTTCTACTTGTAAGAGCATAATTCCTTTCAAGAATAAATATGTAGCACATTGTATCTGGACAACTAGGTGGCACTGGTGTATTATCCTTTCAATTCCCGGAAAAGCAAATTCAAAAATCATCTTCTATATCCCAGCTCAGTGGTCAAACATGCATACGATCCTCAGCTGCATGTTTCGGTGGTAATTTAGAAGAGACTCATGAGTGAATATTGGAAGCGCCGTCAGTCTTCAGGGAACACTGACTACTCTCTAGCTTCCCATTGGCATGTTGCAGATACAGACTTTGAGTTCAGAATCTTATTTTTACAATTTCTAGAAAATCTGGTATTCTTCTGAAGGTAGGAAGCATTTTGAATTAAAAATGTCTCTGGAAATGTGGATCCTTACAGATACCAGAATATTTCAAAGAGATTATTCAAAGCAATTTTGTTACCATCAGAGGTTTAAAAATGAAATTTCACAGGACACAGCCAAAGGGACCCATGTAAGTAATTAGATCCTACATAAAGACAGTATTTAGATTTCAAATGTAGACTTACGAAATTGAATAATGACATCCGGTATTTGTGTCATTCTGATGGTTTTAGGTGCTGTTTAAGTAGTTTGCATATATTAACTCAATTATTCCCACAACAGCCTTTGAAGTATTGGATGAAGTTACTGGGAAACAGAGAAGCAGTAACTTACCCAGTGCCAAGCAGCTACAAGCTCTGGGACACAGCTTCAAATACAAGATAATTTTCTGTCTTGGTCACTATTCTTTCTACATTGCCTCTAAAACAGCCTTCACAAACACTCCTTTAAACAACTTTAATGTGACACAGATGCTTATGGTACAAAATTAAAATAAACTTGACAGAGAAATTAGAATTGGACATTTGTCTGATAGTAACAGGATAGTTAGAAGATCAATAACTTTCCATCACAGACATAATATAGAATTTAAACTTTTCTTGCACATAATCTAGATAGAAAAAAATTGCATGTAAGAAAAAGAATGTGAGACACATCAGGAAATGTATCAATATACTGTTGAACTGGCTCATTTAAAACCTGAATACCCAGGGGACATCACCAATATTGTCCTCAGATAATGATGCAGAAATACATTTCCTTGAATATTTGCTTATCTTTATTTTCATCAGTAGGATCTATGAGAAATAATGAAAAGGAATCTTTTCTTAAAAGACAAGTACAGGTGTCTTCGAAGTAGTTCAACATTCCATGGGCAGACCTTTGCTGAGTACTTAAATAAGCAGAGATTATGCCATGGAAAGCGCGAGAACTGAAAAGAACATGGCTGTCTTCGTTTTCTATTGCTGCATAGCATATCATATTTAGCAGCTTAGAACTGCACCCATTTATTAGCTCACAATTCTAGAGATCAGAAGTCCAGAAGTCCTGGACCCTCTGCTTAGGGTCTCACATAGCCACACTCAGGGGTTTGGCTAGCCTGAGTTCTTATCTGGGAATCTGGAGAAGAGTCAGTCAATTCAGTTGTTGGCAGAATTCAGTTATGTGCAGCTCTAGGATTGAGGTCCCTGTTTCCTTGCTGGCTAGTGACCAGGAGCTGTTGCCAGCTTCTAGAGGCCACCTATATTCCCAGGCTTGTGGCCTTTCCATTTTTAAAGCCAGCAATGGCACATCAAATCCTTCCTATGTTTCGAATCTTCCTGACTTCCCATCATGCCACTGTCATCACCTTTTAAAGGATGTGTATGCTTAAGTGAGGCACATGCCAGTTAATGGTCATATTTTAAGGCAACCTGATTTGAGACTTTAGTTACAATAACAAAACCTCTGTAGTGCATAGATCAGTGTTTGAGTTACCAGAAGACAGGAATATTGGGAAGTCATCTTTGGAATTCTGACCCACATCATCAATGGCTGCACCATCAAGAGGCACATTTTGTTCATCTTATGATTCCTTGTCAGTGGAGACACTTTTCCTAATGTCAAGGTGAGTATTGACATAGATAATAAACTTGGAGATTAAATAAGCCAGAATACAGTAATAACCACCACAAATTAAGTACATTGAATATGCTTGGTGTCTTAAATATATTTTCTCCTTTGATCCTCACACAACACTTCAAGTATAAAGCTGAGCTTCATAGACTTTCTGCAACTTGCTAACATCAGACAGCCAGTAAATGAGAGAGCCAAACTTCAAGAAAAGAACTGTATGAACATAGCGTCTGTGCTTTTTGCAGCGCAGCATGAAGGAAAAAGGATCTGAGAGTCTTGTCCTTGAGAAGAAAGTTACACTTCAAGCAGAAAGATTAAATAAAATTTGTTATGCAACATCAATATGATTAATGATTCATTACAGATAGTATAAAATGTTTTATATGTATGTACCTATTATTCCATGTTCATTTTTATCACACTAATTAAGAAGGTTTTATATATAATGTGTATATGTGTATGTTTTGTATATAAATTATACAATGGAAATTAAGTTTAATTCAAAGATGATAGAAGCAGCTATAGAATAATTATTGAGATGGGATTTTTTCAGGAATGGGGAAGCTTGAAGGGAATCGAAAACATTTACTTGCAGACATGGTGACCTTAAATTTGTTTACTCTACCTTCAAACACCAGTTTGAAGGGCATCATTTTAAATTGGGGTATCATATTTAGAGCTCATTTTTAAAGAAAGCATCTCCGATGGTTAATTTCTAATAAACTTTTGGAACAACTCATACTGATGGATAAGACTATCCTGTCAAATGTATGAACTACAGAACCATGAATCTCCTACCAAAAGTAGTTTTTAGACTGGTGCTAATGAATTTAATCTTACCACTCATGATGTGGTTCTCAAAAGTGATGCTGGTGAGAAGATCCTAAGAGGGGTGGAACTTAGGAACTCCAGTTGGGAATTTAGGTTCTAGGATAAAATAGGAATACTCATTGTCTTACTTCATTTGTGCTGCTGTAACAAAATACCTTAGACTGGGTAACGTATAAAGAACAGAAATATATTTCTCACAATTCTGGAGGCTGGGAAGTTGAAGACCAAGATGCCAGCAGGTTTGGTGTGTGGTGAAGGCTTGCTCTCTGCTTCACAGGTGGCCCCTCCTACTGAGTCCTCACATGGTGGAGGGTGTGAATGCTGTATCCTCACGTGGAGGAAGGATGGAAGGGCAAAAGGGGATGAAATTGCTTCATCAAGCCCTTTTATAAGGCTATGAATACCGCATGGAGATATAAGAAGCCCTCGTTATATAAGACTACTAATCATTTCTCTAAGGCCTTGCTTCTTAACACCATCACCTTCGGGGTTATGTTCCAACATATGAATTTTGGAGGAACACATGCATCCATATCATAGCACTGGTCATGATGACTGCCACTACTAATAGTATCATCTATTAAATATTCATGTTGGCTAGTCAACTGAGTTAGAGAATATTTCTAGACCACTAGGTAGAAAATGATACTATCCCTATTTCAGAGATGAGGAAATGTGAGATCAAGAAACTCACTTTCTCAAGTTCTCATGGCAACTAAGTGACAAAGCTGGAAATGGAGCTTAGCAGGGTAATTGTGTTTTTTCAAAAGTGTTGATCTTTCTCCTATGTCATTGGGCCTTTCCATAATTTAGCTTTGTCCAGAAATATCTGCCATCCTGAAAGTGCTCTGTGGTTTATGTGCGACTCACATAGGACATACACAATGTCTTGCCTTTTTTTCCTACTGCCATTACTTTTAAATGAGCCCAGCCAGATGCCCTGTATGGCCACCTGGTGGGCCGTGTGTCAGTGACATCTGAGAGCAGGGTTAATACTTGATGGTGGAAAATAAGTTTTGTGCATGTGAAATTAAGTAATCAAATTGGTGATCTTGTTGATGAACACAATACTCGTCCTTATATGATTAAATAGTCCAAAGTGATTGAAAACTATTTGTCATACTTTAGTAGTAGACAAAGAGTGGTGAAATGATTTTTTTTTTCTTAATGATTCCAAATCCACATATGAGATATGAAGAAAACAGATTTAGAAAATTCTGAGTAAGGTGAGGAGAAAGATTCTTAGACATGAGAAACTGGCAACCTGGATCTCCCAGGTGAGTAAGACAAATATCAGTGTAGGACAAGCTAAGTGAAAGAAATATATCTATGGGTTAGAAACAATCTAAGAAAATTAAATATAAATTATGCAGAGGAACTAATTGTGTGGTTTAATAAACTTAGGATATAATAGTCTCAGTTGGTAAATCTTTATATGCTTATTTTCTAAGTTTTCTTGCCACCAGACATACGAAGTAATAAAATAACTAAATGTGGTGTAAAAATCCTTAAAGCGTTAAGGAGGAGAACATTAAAAAGAAGCTACAGTGAAGTGCTGATTAACAAAGCAATCCTGTTTGGTGCTTGTTTTCCACCATCATCTACATACCATAGTCTCTGGGAACATTTTGATAATTCAGTAAGCTCTTTGAAGATGAATTTTGGTAAGTGAAGTAACTTCAAGAGGAGTATCTTGAGATCTGGAAACTCGGGGGAAAGTAGGTCTCTGTTAGAGAGGTTGTGTTTGCTTCCCTTAGCAGGGGAATAAGAGGCATCATTCGTTTGACGGGGCAGTAGGAGAGGGTGTCTAGGAAGTCGTGAGAGAGACCATCACTGTTCCAAATATCATTGTCCTCTGTTTCGTCCATCGTGTAAAAAATTTTACTGTTTAATGGATTTTTAAAAATATATTCAGTAATTTAAATATTGCATATTTTAAAGCCAATAGCCTTTGCTTCTTAGAGTAATGTTAGGTTTACAGAAAAATTGAACAGAATATAGATAATTCCCTCTTTCTCTTCCTTATCAGTTTCCTCTGTTATTAATATCTCACATTGGCATGGTACATTTTTTTTTTACAACTGAGGAACCAATGTAATAAATTATTGCTAATGGAAATTCATAGTGTACATTAGGTTTCACCCTTTGTATTGTCTGCTTCCATGGGTTTTGCCAAATACATAATGTTATACACCTGCCATTACAGTATCACACAGAATAGTTTCAATCCCGTAAAAATCCCCTCTACTCCACCTATTCATCCTCTCCTCATATTCCCCTCAATCCTGGCAACCACTGATCTCTTTACCTTTACAGTTTTGTGTTTTCAGAATGTCACAGAGTTGGAATCATAAAGAATTTAGTATTTTCAGAGTGAATTCTTTCACATTAGCAATATGCATTTATGGTTCCTCCATGATGTTGTATGGCCCAATGGGTCATTTGACTGTTGAGTAGTATGTCTGGATTATTGTCTAGATGGCTCGATGGGTCATTTGACTGTTGAGTAGTATGTCTGGATCATTGTCTAGATGGCTCGACGGGTCATTTGTTGAGTAATATATCTGGATTATTGTCTAGATATGCCATGATTTCTTTATCCATTCACCTATTGACAGACATCCTGGTTTATTTCCATTTGGGGCAACTATGCATAAATCTACTATAAACATATATAGTCAGGTTTTTGTGTAGATTATAAGTGTTCATATCATTGAAGTAAATACCTACAAACAAAGATTGCTGGACCATGGGATAAGATTTGTTTAGCTTTGTAGACTAAAGCTTTCTTCCAAAGTTGACTGTATCATTTTGCATTGCCATTAGCAATGAATGAGAATTCCTGTTGCTCCATCATGGATCATTTTCAACAATGACAAATGAGAGCTGATTTTACATACTGGAAGCTTTAATGTGCTTATAGGTATGGGCAGAGGAGAAATATCTTCAGTAATAGACATAATTTTATACTATGGTAGCACTATATCATGTCTGAAAATTATAACAATAACAGATTATTTACTTTTCTTTGACCAGAGGCCTTATTTTAGAATAAGCTAATGAATAAGAAAAACATTTTAAAAATATTTAATGATTACACACATTTAAAGTGTTGAAATACATTACTTTATATAAAAAGCTCATTTCACAACTATACAAGGCATTTTAGTTAATGTTCTACAAATATGAGTACTACATAGACCCTCAATTTGAGTGGCATATCCTGGTGACAAAGAAGATGGACTTTGGAAATGCACAATATGGACAAATTACATAGCTGAAACTTCAATTATATTATCTGTAAAGTGATTATAATAGTACACTCTGATTAAGCATGGACAAAGCCCAGAAATCAGGAAAGCATAGGGTATATTTGGTGGAGGATGAGAAGTCTGTTTTGTATTATTCTTGTAGGACAATACTGTGGAGGGTCCTTAATGTCACTCTAAAGAGTTTGCACTTTATTTAGTGTATGGAAATCCACTGAAGAGGTTTTTAAAGGTTGTTCACAGAAGGTGGTCTATTCAGAGTTTTACTTTAAGATTATTTGAGAATAGAGTTAAAGTTTTTGAAAGAACTAATGTATCTGGACAAGTCTTCAGAGCTGCACCATTACCAATCTGTTACTCTTTTCTGTGAATTAGAAAGAGAGCTCCTTTCCTCAAGGACTTGCCATCATTTTCTGGATAATTTTCTGGTCTATCCAAAGTCTTACCATCATGTCGTTTAATAACTGTGCTGGGGCTGACACCCCACAGCATTGCGCAGTGCACAACAGTGCAGTTGTATGCAGGAGTCTTCTTAAAATCCTGTTATTCCCTCCATAGTTCAATGAAACAGGACTAGCAAGGTTCTTTTAGTTTCTTCCTTTTTTTTTTTTT
>NC_045436.1:8674751-8941862 GCF_002776525.5 Piliocolobus tephrosceles | reverse complement strand
CCCAGGCTGGAGTGCAGTGGCCGGATCTCGGCTCACTGCAGGCTCCACCTCCGGGGTTTATGCCATTCTCCTGCCTCAGCCTCTCGAGTAGCTGGGACTACAGGCACCCGCCACCTCGCCCGGCTATTTTTTTGTATTATTTTTAGTAGAGACGGGGTTTCACCATGTTAGCCAGGATTGTCTCGATCTCCTGACTTCGTGATCCGCCTGTCTCGGCCTCCCAAAGTGCTGGGATTATAGGCTTGAGCCACTGTGCCCGGCCAGTTTCTTTTTTGAGCTTTTTTTTTTTCTTCTTCTCATTTTGCTTAAATATACCTAATACAGCCATGCCCAAAATCTTTACCTCTGCTTCTAATATTTTTCCCCTTTTTGGAGCTTAATTCAGCATACTGGACTTCCCTATTTTGATATTCTAATGCTTTTTGAAACTAACTTAGCCAGCATTGAACTCATCATCTTCCAATTCCAAGCAGCTCTTCCTGATTACTCTCTCTCTCTGTTGACAGCAACACCTCTGTTTTAGCCACTCAGGCTGCAGGCCAAAGAGTTATCTATGGATTCCTCTTTTCTTCCTGTTCCCAACATCGCTGTTTATGTTTGTGCAGGTTGCGCACTGCCCAAATCTAAGGAGCACCATTCCATCATAAGCATTGTGGACTTACATAACCACTAGGACAATTTTCCATCACATCTTTTTGTTCAGAGCACTGTTTGTCCCTGGCATAAAAGCCTTGTATGGGTTAGTGACAGTCTTGTCAGGAGGTAGTGAGCAAATTCTTAAAAGGTGGAGGCAGCAAGTATAAAGTCATGCCTCAACTATTTGGTAGTTTAGCAGTCACAGCAATAGAGAAGATTGTGACATCTAAGAGTGGTAAGACTCTTTTGTGATTGGATCATCTATTCAGACAGAGACAAGAAAGTAATTAAACACATAGAGATCTGAGACGGAGACAAAAAAATGATAACAGTGTGATCTGATTGATTGGGCATTGATCATGTTTTATAATAGAGCTGAAAACACTATGATAAGATATATTGAATATAGTCCTGACTTTCTGCTTAGCCATTTCCTGTAAAATATTCTGACAAATATTCTCAAGGACAAAAGTGATCTTAGAGCCTGGGGATTGTGGGTCACTGAGATAGTCATAGTCCCTCCTCCCAGTTTTGCTCCAGTATGAATTTTATAGGAAGTTTGCCAGAGGACAAATGTGGGAGACGTTACCTTTCCTACTGCAGTGTTTTGAATCAAAATTGTAAACGATGGGAGTTGAATGACAGCTATCATCTTATCAGCACACAGGGCGGATGACACTGAAGATAACATCACCAGTGCTCCAGAGACGCAAAATGTTTCCCTGCATAGATCATTAGTTTCCCTCCACGGTGTTTGGGGGAATTTTAAGCTGATGTAGTTCTTTGAGTGGTAGGTAGTGGCAGTTGCTGCAGCCTGGCATGAACTGCAGATTGTTCCACATTGCAGAAACAGACTTCATCATTATAATAAGTCTGCAAAAGCCTGTTCATCAGCAAGTAGGATTATGTGACAAAGGGGTGAGAATATCGCCTGAAGGTGACTAGGTCCTCGAAGTCTCAAACATGTTAAAAATAGTAATGATTTGCGTAAACCAACAATCTTTGCTATTCCTCTATGTTCAGGCCTCTACCAAGATAATTATTATCTATTTGCTTATTACTTTACACTTGCTAAAGCAGTCAAAAGCAGCCTCATCTTTGGTTTTAGGAAAGCAAGTTGTATTACCCTGATTTTATGGAAGAGGCAACTGACATCAAGTGAGGGAAAGCAAGTTGTATTACCCTGATTTTATGGAAGAGGCAACTGACATCAAGTGAGATAAAATTGTGGAAACATCATTATTAACTGAGAACTGAATAGATACTCTGCCCCCATCCCTAGACTCCTTCATCTATGAGACAATGCCTCTTTAAAGGTAACTCTAAGTTATCTTTGAGATAAGTGGAGAGCATCTCCCACCACTGGGTCTGAGAATCAGTGTGATGACCACATGAATTTACTCTGTTAACCATCTAGCTGCCAGTGCAGTGTATTCTGATGTGATAAACTTACTTGTACATGTCTCTCCTACTTTGCTGTCACTGCACTCAGCTCTTGGATTCCAGCACAAAACATTATTACCCAAGAGCTATAGATACAGAGATTTTACATTATTAAACCCAACACTTTGCAATATATGAAGAAAAGCCTTCTTTAACCAAATCTATATGAGCAACTTTAGTTCAAATCAATCTTTGGGGTTTCCATCTTCCTCTGGGAATGTGAGAACTAGTAGGAGTTTACTGATCTTAGAGAGGAGTACGCTGGAATCACATTTTAAAACTTCCTTATAGATACAACCATAGTAGTGATTGCCTACAACAGAAGTCCTTTCTTTCTTCTGTAATTGAATTTCTTTGAATGGAGACCAAGGTGCAGTCTCCCCTTCCGGTATTTTCTCCAGGAATTCTCCTCTTACTGTGAACTGTTTTGTCGTGAGTTTCTGTATATATCTAATCTGACATCAAATATGCATACTATAAAAGATTTTCAATTAAGTTCTAATCTGAATTAACCAGACTCTGGTAGACATTTAATAAAAGGCAATTGTATTCATGTTTTTATTGGGATTTAGGTTAGATCTATATTTGTAAATGGGATCAGACATGAGCAATCTATTTTGTGATTTCATGAAACATTGTTTATTATGAGGTTTTCAAAATACGCTCTAGTTCTGTTTATTTATATGTATATGTAGATACTCTACAGTGCATCATAATGACAAATCTTTTTCTTTGAGCCAGTATTGCTGCACCCATGTCCTGTGTGTTTTAAAAAGAAAAACAAAAGTTTCCATTCGCCAATCACCTTATTTGATATAAATTAACAGTAATTCCTTTGTTACTGATTTGTTTTATAGTCCCAAAGGAAGCTGAACAGAGATTTACTTTCCCATCTTTTTTATGTAGTGTCTCAATAACTATAATTTTTGAAAATAAAGAGATAGTTAGCTATGATATAGTATTGGTATAAACCAGATTGAGAGAGAGACATACAATGGATAGGCATGGGCAGTATATATACTAAGACATCCTTAATCTTCAGCTCACGAATCTGTAATTCATTATCTGATGGAAATACATCTATGCTATTGATTTCCATAAGATGAAGACTTTTGGTTTCTCTAATCATGTCCATTAGTTTCCTCTAGACAGATTAATAATTGTTCACAATTGCTAATGGCAATTGTAGGCATTTAATTTTGCCTCTACCCTTGTGAAGTTGCTACTTGGCAGCATATTTGTGCAGTAGTAGATAAAGAATAATCCTGAGGCAATAAAACAGTCTCCATTTGTTATAGTGCTTTGTTTACAAAGGCATCATTATAAGCACTTCGGAGTATGAAACTGTCCACCTACTTTTTTTTTAATTAGAAATTTATTTTAGACTTTAAGACAATTTCATTACCTAAGGGACCAAAAACTGATTTCTAAAACGGATGTTACCCAAAGAAGATGAACTTCTTTTTTTTCTTTTTACTGGTAAATCTGAACAATGCAAATCTAAACAATGAATCTTTTTAAGAGAATTGCAGTTATTTTTAAGTCCATATGTAGAATTTTTATACATTGATACGATAGATTTTTTATTGTCTCATTTCTTATGATTTAGAGTGGATTTTGAATCTGATATGTGTTAATTCTTTAAGAACATCTTAAAATGTTGCTCTATAATTATTTTATATTAAGTATGTGTACCCTCAATTCTACTCAATGGCATTCAGTTGCTGAAGAATTGATCAATCACTTTAGAGAAGTTTCTATTGTGGCACAGACCTCAGATAGATTTCTATGGCAGATGTATAAATCCTCAACGTTCAGAGTCAAAATATTGCAAAATGACTTTCAACTCTAAACAAGTTTTGATTTAAATGATAATATCTTCCAATTGCTAAAACTAGATTCAACGTTCGACATACCTAAGCATAAATCATTCTTCCATCCTATAAATATTGCCTAAAATTAAGGAACTTATTAGGTAATATAATAATAACATATGTCAACATACTCATTGCCATAGTTTCTAAACAAGTCTAGCGTTAACTGGAACGTAGTCAATGTGGTATTGAAGAAGTCTCTTTTTTAGTTCTATATACATTTTAAAAGTTTTTAAATAGAATTATACCCTCTTGATAACTTATTCAAATGTTGCTGTTTCCCTTCCAGCAGTGGGTTTATTTGAATTTTTGTAGGAATAAAAGGTTACATTAAGGATGTGTGGTTAAATTTCTCAATTTTTCTCATTATGTGGTGGTAGATGCATTAGAGTATCTAACAATGAATTTGGAAGCACTTAATTGGAATTATTATCATTTTGCTTTACAGTATTTATTTCTAAGTCTTTAATATCAAAATAAGTAACAAATAAAATTTATGTAAATATCCAAATAGAAAAGAGCAGGGAAATTCATTTTGTGCAATATTGTTGTATTTGGTATGATTCTTTTTTATTAAAAATATGTCTTTGTGTGAACAACATAAAATGGAAGATTTAGTATAACATTTGCCTTATATTTATTTCTGCTGTTTAATGCTAATGGCTATACACTATGTGCTTTACACATTCTTTAGCAGGGACAAATTGTTTAGATTTATTTCTCTATTGAGAACTTTGAAGCTATAATATTCATATTAAAAAGAGTTTATCTTTTTTCATCCTACAGAATAGATGTTTGACAGTTAATTCCTCTTTCTCTTGTTTTTGTTAGTGGTTTCAGTAATGATACATCTTTCACCTAACTTTGAAGGACAAATGACACAGCTGATCTTGAAATTTACATACCAGATAATACATACTGTCATGTTACAGCAAGTTTCGTGGGTTTTAACATTGGAGAGCCTGATTATTTCTGTTCTTGGTTCAAGTTTGTTGCTTGGCCTTAGTGATGGTACTAGTCAGGGTTCTCTAGAGAAACAGAATCAACAAAATGTTAGAATATGTATATGCGTGTGTGTGTGTATACACATACACAGAAAAAAGAGATTGAGAGAGATTTAGTTATTGGCTCACAGGATTGTGGAGGCTTGGCAAGTTCAAAATCTGATGTGGTAGACTGATAGGCTGGAGACCCAGGGAAGAGTTGCAGTTTAAATCCAAAGACAGTGTGCTAGACACATTCCTTCTTGCTTAGGGAAGTTCAGTCTTTATTTTATGAATGTCTGTAAGTGATTGGGTGAGGGTCACTCACATTATGGAGAGCAATCGTCTTTACTCAAAATCCACCAATGTAAAGGTTAATCTCATCAAGAAACACCTTAACAGAAACACCCAAAATTGTGTTTGACCAAATATCTGGGCACCACGACCCAGCTACATGGACACATAAAATTGTGTTGCTGACGTCATGGCGCCCTGTCCTGTGCCTGTGTCTCTTCAGTAGCACTCATACATTCTACTTGTAGGAGTGCTGCCCTCTTCTGCTTTCTCAGAGGTCTGCAGGATTTTCTTCCCCACCTTGAAGCACTAAAATTATTACTACGAATAATCACTACCATTATGGATAATTATCATAGTAGTTTCCCTTTATCCACTGAAACCTCAGTTTCAGTTAGCCACAGTACGGTACAGTAAGATATTTTGACAGGAGAAATGAGACACCACATTATTGAAGTATGTGATAATTGTTCCATTTCATTATTGTTAATCTATTACTGGGATTAATTTCTAAATTAAACTTTCTCATAGTGTGTATGTATAGGAAAAGACATTGTGCATATAGGGGTTGGTACTCTCCATGGTTTCAAGCATCCCCTGGGGGTCCTGGAATGTATCCTACCAGGAAAAGTGCTGTACAATTACTATTGCTACTACTACTCATAGGAAAAATTCCTCAACACCTTCTATATGGTTGGCGGTGAAACATGAGTTATACTCAATTTTTTTATCTCTAAAACTCAAAACAAAACAGGAAGGTAGTTATAAATATTGATGTTGTAGATGAGGGACCAGACATTTATGGAGTTGCCAAACCGGATCAGATCCCATGAATCTGTATCTTCTTGATACCGCAGCTTTAATTAAAGGCATCATTAGGTTGCACACTGTAGAGCAGGCAGCTACAGTCAGCTGTTATGATTTCACAGTGACAAGAGGGGCTTTAAATCATAAGCCAAAGCCATTAAGTAAGATATATGAACAAGTTTTGCCACAAAAGCCCCTTCATCAAAGATTATTATGATAGTTTATGTCATCTTTCTTTGAGATTTTTAAAACAGAGAGCCCTTTATTTTGGATAATTCTCAAACCGAGCCTGGCTAGAGAGATGGAAATTGAATACATCAATAATGTTCTTTCCCCTCTCTGTCACTTCTGTCTTGACTTTCATGAATTGATTAGGGGTGATGTTGGAGAGAATCAGATTTGAATTACTTGATAAAGAAGATCAAGATCCTCACTGAGGAATTTGGATTTGGTTTCATTTGGAATAGGTGTGCTATAGATTCAAGGGAATGATCATTTTAGAGCCAAATGGACCGGGCATCCTCTATGATTCTCTAACCGCACTACCTCCTACTTCTGAGACAATCTTTTAGTACTTCCTATGTTATGGTCCACTCAGATGTCCCACTGATGTTTAATGTCACCATGTTGTATCCAAGTAGTGTTTCTTTATCATAGTAAGTATTCCATTAGACCCAGAAATGTTATCCTTCTCTAATAGTTCTACTAATTTTGAGAACTGATATTATCTATTTGAGATCACAATTTAGAGCACCCTTAACAATATGGGAGTCTCTATTGACAGTGATAGTCAGGGAACAGAACTCACAGAACTCTTTCCCTGCAATCAGAACAATCCCACTAGAGGCGGAAGTGGCTCTGCCCTTGAATTTTGGAGCCCTGTAGGCTGAGCTACTTGAAGTATAGAATATAGAAGCATCAGATGCTGACATACATAGAGTTTTCCATTTTGATACAACTTTGTCTTTCTTTATAAAACTGGTTCTCTTCCAACCTCACAGGATCTTTTAAATTTTTTTGATTTTTATTTTTGGTGGGTACATAGGTGAATATATTTATGGGTTACATGAGATATTTTGATACAGGCATGCAATGTGTAATAATCATATCAGGGTAAATGGAGTATGCATCACCTAAACATTTATCATTTCTTTATAAGCATTCCAGTTATACCCTTTTAATTATTTTTAAATGGAAAATTAAATTATTTTTTACTATAGTCACCCTGCTGTACTAGCAAATAATAGGTCTCATTCATTCTTTCTATTTTTTCCACAGGATTTTTTGAGAGGTTACAAATACTTCTATGTCTTCAACAGGGAAATGCACATTTTCCTGAATTTTATACAGCATTCGCTTTTTAATTTTAAAAACTTCTTATTTATCAAACTTCTTAGAATTGAGAGAATCATTCACTTCATTTTGGTATATGATGATGGTAACTCATTTTGTTACATCACAACCAGTGAGTGTAGCTATCACTTTTGTTTCTTTTTTTTTCCTTAAATAGGCCTAAATGCCACAAAATTACAAAATTAACCTTCATTAAATTGTTTAAAACATTCATAAAAATTATACAATCGAGGGATTTCCTTAGAATGTACTTTTCACATCACTGGGGAAATTTGATAAAAACAACACAATTTCAGGCCTGGAAAATATTTTGGGGGAACTGATTCCAGTTCCTATAGTTGCTGGTGGGTTCACTACAATTTTAAGCTGGCAAGCTACTTAAAATTTTAAGACTCACTTTTATAGCCAGCACTCTGTCTAGCACATATTTTGACACCCAACACCTAGCATACAGTGAATGCCCAATAGTTGTTTCTATTATTTCTAAAGTTATGTTATTTCCTGTAGACAACTCTATCTCTGAGAGTTATTATAGAATCAGAAGTACAGGCCACGTGCAGTGGCTCACATCTGTAATCCCAGCACTTTCCAGGCCGAGGCAGGTGGATCACCTGAGGCCAGGAGTTCAAGACCAGCCTGGTCAATGTGGTGAAACACGGTCTCTACTAACAATACAAAAATTAGCCTGGCATGGTAGTGTGCACCTGTAATTCCAGCTACTTGGGGGACTGAGGCAGGAGAATCACTTGAACCCGGGAGTTGGAGGTTGCAGTGAGCCAAGATTGTGCCACTGCACTCCAGCCTGGGCAACAGGCTCAAAACAAAGTACAAAACTGTGACCCTGCAGGAGCTTACAGTCCAATAAAGGAGATAAGCCTCGATAGTCAAATTATAATTTGAATCTCATTGACTTTTTTTTTTTGAGACGGAGTCTCGCTCTGTCGCCCAAGCTGGAGTGCAGTGGCCAGATCTCAGCTCACTGCAAGCTCCGCCTCCCGGGTTCACACTATTCTCCTGCCTCAGCCTCCCGAGTAGCTGGGACTACAGGCGCCCGCCACCTCGCCCCGCTAGTTTTTTGTATTTTTTTAGTAGAGACGGGGTTTCACCGTGTTAGCCAGGATGGTCTCGATCTCCTGACCTTGTGATCCGCCCGCCTCGGCCTCCCAAAGTGCTGGGATTACAGGCTTGAGCCACCGCGCCCGGCCCGCTCATTGACATTTTCAAAGCACAGAATTATTTAGTCCAACCTCCTCAATTTAGGAGTGATGTGTTTGAGTTCTGGGAAGTGTTATTAGATATGATTATGGCCGAGAAAGGACTCTTGTTCTCGTTCTTGTTCTGTACCATTCAGCTAAAGAGCGGTGCATGTAATCCAGGCTGTACTACTTTGGTACAGCCGGTGTATTGGCACCGGCTCTTAGGTTAAGTTTTTAATGGAACATTTTCATGATTTAAAAAATGTATTAGTAAAAGTACTAATGGTATTTGTCAAAATGCCGACTCTGTGACAGTATCTGTTCTAAGTGATTTATTTCTATTTCCTCATATAATCCCCAGGGCAACCATATGAGTAGGAAAAGTTTAATTCCTGTTTATAATGATGAGGACACAAGGTTATAGAGAGCATCTTTCCTACCTTTGTAAATCCAAACCTGAATCTTATTCTAGAATCCATGGGATTAATGTCTGACCATCCTACCTCCCTCATTAATAATGATAATTGTCATCAGATAGCATTGGTCATTGCCATTTCATTTCTTTTAGTTCTAGACCTTCTAAAATTACCTCATTAATATAGTGTCATTGACAAGTATTGAATATTTTGGATGTTTTTGATTGAAAGACTGACAGATCGCTTTTCTTTTTTTTCACAACTTAGAAAATTGTTTTATTTCTTGACATTGATTTATATTTGTATATTTTATTTATTACATCAAGTTATATATCCTTATATAGATATCATTGTGAATATTTTGATATCAGTATAGAAATTACTATTATTTTAAATATTTAATACTTTAAAAATTTCTTTTTTAATGGAAAATCTCAATATACATAAACCAGTGTATACAATGTACTACTGGTTATGAATTACCACATTTCTTCAAGTTTCTTTTTTTTAATAGGCTATATAGTCTATCTATATTTAGAGATGGGGTCTTGCTCTGTCACCCAGGCTGGAGTGCAGTGGTGCAATCACAGCTCACTGCAACTTTGTACTCCTGGGCTCAAGTGATCCTCCTGCCTCTGCCTCTTAAGTAGTTAGGACTACAGGCATGTGGCACCAGGCCCAGCTAATTTTAAAAGTTTTTGTAGAGATGGGATCTGCGTTTCTCAGCTGGTCTCAAACTTCCGGATTCAAGTGATTCTCCTGCCTCAGCCTCCCAAAGTGCTGGGATTTCAGGCATGAGCCACTGTGCTCACTGTGTCCTATATTTTTAATAGTTTCAGGTTCACAGAAAAATTGAATGGAAGAAATGAAGATTTTTCCATATATCCCTGTCTCCATACATGCATAGCCTCCCCCGTGGTCAACATCGCCCACCAGAGTAATAAATTTGTTGCAATGCACCTACAGTAGTACATCATTGTCACCCAAAGTCTTTTCATTAGCCTTCACTCTTGGTGTTATATATTCTATGTATTTGAACAAAGATATAATTCCATGTGTCCACCATTATGGTATCATAATGAGTAGATTCACTGCCCTAAAAGTCCCGTCTTCCACCTATTCATCCCTCTCTCCCTGCAACTTTTGGCAACCACTGATTATTTCACTGTCTGTTCAGAATGTCATATGGTTGGAATCACACACTGCATAGACTTTCTTGATGAGTTTCTTTCACTTATTAGTAAACACTTAAAGTTCCTTCATGTCTTTTCATGGTTTCATAGAGCAATTTTTGAAAAGTTCTTAATAGTATTCCAGTGGCTGGCTGTACCATGTCCATTTATGCATTTACCTACTGAAGGACATCTTAATTGCCTCCCAGTTTTGGCAACTATGAATAAGGCTGCTATAAACATCAGTGTACATGTATGAACATAAGTTTTCAGCTCCTTTGGGAAGGGAAGTATCACTGCTGGATTGTATGGTAAAAATATATTTGGTTTTGTCAGAAACTAGTCGCCTATCTTTCAAAGTGGCTGTTCCATTTTGCTTTCCACCAGCACTGAGCGTTCTTGTTGCTGCACATGCTTCCCAGCATTTGGTGTTGTCAGCGTTCCAGATTTTGGCCATTCCAGTAGGTGTGTACTGTTATCTCATTGTTTTGTTGTTGTTGTTGTTGTTTCAGTTTGCATTTCCCTGATAACATATGATGTTGAGCATCTTTTCATATGCTTATTTGCCATCTCTATATCTTCTTTGGCGAGGGGTGTTTTAAAGTCTTTGGCCAATTTTCTAATCAAGTTTCCTTTGTCTTACTGTTGTATATTACTAAGTCTTTGGATATTTTGGATAACTCCTGTATTAGATATATCTTCTGCAAATATCATCTCCTAGTCCGTGGCTTGTCTTTTTATTCTCTTGACAGTGTCTTATGGAGAGCATACATTTTTACCTTTAGTGAAATGCAGTTTACCAGTTCTTTCAATCCTAGATTTTGCCTTTGTGATTTATCCAAAAAGTCATTGCCAAACCTAAGATCATCTAGATTTTCTCCTATGTTATTTTCTGTAGTTTTTCATTTTACACTGAGGTCTGAATTCCATTTTTAGTTAGTTTTTGTGAAGAATGTGAGGTCTATTTCTAGATACTTTTTTTTTTTTTTGCATGTGGATGTTCAGTTGTTACAGCACCATTTATTTAAAAGACTATTTTTGCTCCATTGTATTGCCTTTACTTCTTTGTCAAAGATCAGTTGAGTATATTTCTGTGGATCTATTTCTGGGATCTCTGTTCTGTTCCGTTTATCTATTTGTCTATTACTTCACCAATACCACACTGTCTTGATTACTGTAGCTTTATAGTAAGTCTTAAAGGAAGGTAGTGTTAGTCCTTCAACTTTGTTCCTCTCTTTTAATATTATGTTAAACTTTTATTTTTTAATGACCAAGCTCTACATTTCTTTCATTAGAGAGAAGCAGCTTTGATAGTACTATGAAACATATATGCCAAAGTTTGTATTGCTTTCCATTTAAGTATAATTTTCTTGAATTTGAATAGTCAACATTAGGTATACATTCTCATTTGTTTCATATTGTAAAATCCATATAATTTCCTACTTTGACATCTATTAAGATAAAATATTGAAAAAGCAAACACCTACCTAAAAAAAATTGAACTACCCTATGATCTAGAGATCTCACTACTGAGTATATATCCAAAAGAAATGAAATCAGTACATTACAGAGATACCTGCATTCTCATGTTTATTGCAACATTCACAATAGCCAAGAAATGGAATCAATTTATGTCTATTAATAAATGAGCAGATAAAGAAAATGTGATGTATATATACAGTGGAATACTATTCAGCCATTAAAAGCGTGGCACCCTGTCATTTTCAACAACATGGATGAGCCTGGAAGACATTATGTTAAGTGAAATACACCAGATGCAGAAACTCAAATATCACACAATCTCACTCATATGGAATATAAAAAGTTAGTCTCCTGGAAGTAGAGAATAGAAGGGTGGTTACCAGAGCCCCAGAAGGGTAAAAGAGGGGGTAATGAGGAGAGATGGGTCAACAGGTAAAAAGTTACAATTAGATGGGAGGAACAATTTCTGATGTCCTTTTGAAGACTAGGGTGACTAGTTAACAACAATGCACTAAATATTTTAAAATACCTAGGGGAGAGAATTTTTAATGTTCTTACTACAAAGAAATGATACGTGTTTTAGATGATGTTTATCCCGATTTGACCATTACACAAAGTATACATGTATACAAGTGTTGCCCCTAACTTGGTCACTGTACAATGTATGCATGTATGGAAACATCACATTGTACACCATAAGTATATGCAATTGTGTCAATTAAAACATACACTAATAAAATTATGTAAAAGTGACCCTTCTTTTATAGAGATTAAAAATAATTTTTTTTAGAAGAAGTTTCACTCTTGTTGGCCAGGCTAGAGTGCAATGGCACCGTCTCGGGTCACTGCAACCTCTGTCTCCCAGGTTCAAGCGATTCTCTTGCCTCAGCCTTCTGAGTAGCTGGGATTACAGGTGCCCACACCATGCCTGGCTAATTTTTTGTATTTTTAGTAGGGACAGGGTTTCACTGTTGGCCAGGCTGGCCTCAAACTGCTGACCTTCACGTGATTCACCTTCCTTGGCCTCCCAAGTGCTGGGATTACCGTCCCTGGCCATTAAAAATAGTTTTAGTGACCAAATGTGATTATTCATTATTGATTCCAATGAATCAGTATGCCATTTTCAAGGCTTAATTTTTAAAACATTTTTAAAATGATTATTTAAATTGTAACTTTATGGAGAAGTAGAAGAAAAATATACTTATTTATACCTTAAATGGGGATACTGATTTCTGTCTTATGTGTAGGGAATATTACAGATTTCTTGTTTTGTGTATTTCAAATGTTATAATACCAAATTTGAAATAATAAAAAAGGTTCATTATCTTCAGATGCACTACAAGTAGCTCTAACTTTCATTTAATGTGTTTTCAAACTTCAAAACTAATTAATGTGTCTCCAATTAAAACAATCTAAAGGTAAAAGTATCCTTTATTTAAAATAAACGAACTTGCTAGTGTTTTCTTGGTGTCTCTGCACTTCCTCGTGGTTGACACTTGTCCATATGACTTACAACGAAAATTTAAACACAACTGGGCATCTTCCCCAGATTTGCATCCAAGTTCCTCAAGGTTGAATATGGTTACTCTCAGATGACCCCTCTTTTACTTAAATTATAAGACTATTGTGATGTATTGTTTGATCATGCTTTGGATATCATTTGTAAAATATATGTAATATAAAACTCTGAGTTTGTAAATTCAGGATTCTCCTTAAATACTAATTACCATTTTCTAATGCTCGTTTAGAGTTGAAATGTATTACCTAAAAGTTAATATTGTACAAAAAACAGCAATCAGAAGAGTAACAAGATAAAACATAAAGACATTTATTAGACCTGAACGAATTCTTAGAGAAGAAAACCTATTCTATTGTTAAATATATTGGATAGATTTGATCCCTACACTCTCTCAGTTGAGGTAACTGCATTCTGTTCATGCCTGCTTCCCATGTGTGTTGGATAAGGAGCACACCTTGTTTATTTTTTGTATTTTATCAGCTTAGCACAGGGGAGGCATTTGGTGAATGTAGGAATTAGCAAAGAAGGTAAGAAGAAAGAGTGGAAGAGCCAAGAAAAGGGGTAAAGAGAACATGATGTTAGCTGTTGCCAGAAGTCAGGGACTCCGAATGGAGGGACCTTCTGAAGCCGTGGCAGAAGAACATAAATTGTGAAGATTTCATGGACATTTATTAGTTCCCCAAATTAAAGTTTTAGATGGGCCCTCAAAATTTTTAGGGCATGGTTTTCTTGCAGGTTTATATTGAAACAATGGGATATCTCCCATTAGTTAGCTAACCAATAAATACCACTTTTTTTTTCTTTTTTTTGAGATGGGGTCTCACTGTCACCTGGGCTGGAGTGCAATGGTGAGATCTCAGTTCACTGCAACCTCTCCGCCTCCCAGGTTCAAGCGATTCTTCTGCCTCAGCCTCCCGAGTAGCTGGGATTACAGGCATGTGCCACCACACCCGGCTAATTTTTGTATTTTTAGCAGAGACAGGATTTCTCCATCTTGGTCAGTCTGGTCTCGTACTCCTGGCCTCAGGTGATCCGCCACCTCGGCCTCCCAAAGTGCTGGGATTACAGGCCTAAGCCACCACGCCAGGCCGATATCACATATTCCTATTGAAACGCTATTATTTTACATGTACTATTTTTAGCAGGAGAGAGGCCCTGTTCTCTGAGATTTCTTATTAATGATGCTAAGGCCAAAACTATGTACTTTGGGATTAGGAGAAGGAACTGATTAAATGAAAAAATAGATTACATGTCCCCAAAACAAGCAGGAAAGATTATTAGTGTGAAAGATTTGCAAGAATTCAAATAAACCCAGAAAGGGATGATAAAATAACTTAGTAGATTATGGAAAATGTTAAAAGCATGATAAATGACAGCCTAAGATAACAAAGTAATATATTAAAGGGGAAAAAATGTTGAGAAGTGACTGAACTAAAGGAGCACGGAGCACACGGAGCTATGGATTCTCTGAAGTAGCTAGCAGCTATGTCTCTCACCTGGCGAGGCCTTTCTTTGTGGTTTGCCCTTTCAAAATGCCACCTAGACACCCCACTGCAAAACAGAGTGGTGGCATTGGAAAAAGGGGTTCCCCTTTTTCACTGGGGGTGAGTAGTACACCCCCAGTGTTGATACTGAAAAATGTGACCAGACATTGCCAAACTTCCCCTGGGGTCAAAATTACCCCTAGTTGAGAACCACTGTCCTAAATAAAGATTATCCTTATTTTCCCTCTTCATCCAATAGTATGCTTTGATTTATTTTCCAGTGTATTTGCTGGGCTTGACCTGATTCATTCTCATTCTCTCACTAGAACCACAGGAAAGAATTTCAGGGTAGTTGAGTTCTTCACTGTGGAGCCAACCAGTCCCAAAGCGGGTTGACCAAATTACTTTGGCCTCATCAGCATAAAAATATGTCATCAGATTTTTAACTGTCATATTGCACACCACAGAAAAGGATTACTCCAATAGTTAAACACTGAACATGTCAAAATGTAATGATATAGTAGTAAAAATATGGCTGAAAATAATAGAAGGTATGTTGTTTTTCACTGAAATCATACGGGAAAATATTGGTTAAAAACATTTTTTTGTTGTTAGCTTCATTCTATCAACCACATAGTTATTTCCAGCAAACCTTGTCTTTGAAAATGACTATACAAAGAACATTGTCAAAATCTGGAAGTTTTTTTTTTTTTTTTTCTGTTTCCCGTAATGGGATATTGTAGAAAATGAACATTAGGGATTACATTCCTAATCCACTCCCCAAGTCAATGGTGCAACATGGGACTGTGCAATGTGTCCACTTTCATGCAGTCTATTTTAAGCACCCAAGTTTGATGATAAAGAAGTTAATATGGTTTCCAGTAGTGCCTAACGCATCCTCAGGGAGTAGCTCATGCTGGGAGAACCTGGCTCATTATGGATTATTTTGTAGCATCAGTCACGCTATGAGATGACAAGGCTTTATAAGACAAATATTATGGATCAATCTTCAGAGGCTAGCACTACATGCAGCCAAAAATCCTCATTGGCAGAACAAAACTGAAAGCCCTTAATGAATTCTGTTACTGTGGCAGCATACTGTCAAATTATGCACTAATAGCAAAAGAGCTACAAAACCACACCAAGAAACCAGCATGCCTTTTGGCAAGCCGGAAGTCAGAATCTGGTGCTGAACTTCCAAACATTCTAAAGAAGAGAATTAACATCGCAGTAAGCCAAAATCTTGTGCATACTCTGCAGGTATTTGGGTGTGAATCCTAGAGTAGCTACTTGAATGATTTTTTTCCTTTTTTGCTTTCTTTTCTTCTTCCAAATGTAATGAGATGTTAGTGGATTTAACAATAAAAGACATGTCAAAAGGGTAATGACTGTCCTTGGGACCAGAGTCACATTTGAAGGAACAGAGTTCTACTTTAAGCATCAATTCCTATGCTGTATTAACCTCTGGAGTTTATGAAAATTATTCCAGGATGCAGAAGAATTTTAAGGCAATTCACATATTGGAAGGGTGACCAGATGTCCTCGATTATTTAGGAATCAGCCTGTATTTTAAAATGTTTGCCATTGGAATATAACTGTATTAAAATCATTCTGAAACTGAATCATGTTGTAAGTCACCTAACAGAAAATCAGGTTTAAATCATATATGTGTATATACACACACACACACATATAGATATATATACACACACACATATATATATACACACACATACACACACAAAGCATCTGGAAGAATGAAGATACACAAGTTCTCTGTAAAGTTTCATTTATCCATAGTATTTTTCTCTTAAGCATCTGTTTCAGGGTTGTGTTTCCCAACCAGTTTCCTAAAGCTTTGGAACATACATTGCAAACTTTGTCTAAAACACAGCTCTTTCCTCTCTTTCCTATTTTTCCTCAAGTTCTCCACATTGTTTCTTCTCTTGTATTTCCCCCTTGTTTCCCAGCAAACTTGCAGCTTCTCATGTCTCTTCTCCCTGTGTTTTGAAATGAAAGAGTATGGAAATGCAGAAGTGGATTTCAGACTTTGCTCCCTGAACACCTCGAGATCTCACAAGGTGGCTCTGAAACCACAGGTTGGGAGGGAATATGAAGAGAGGAAAGGGCAGGGCCCTAGGGCCTCCATTCCAACTTCCATGACAGCCATTTTCAAATAATATATCGTTTAATGAAATACTTTTATAACTTCAAATAGCTCAACAGTAATAGCCCAACACAAGGTTACCAAGTAAAGCGTGCCTCTGGAGGGTATTTGACCACAGGAAAAGCAACCCTGTAGTGAAGAATAGAAGTATGGAGAATGTTGAACTTCACTGTCGGGGTGTTTTATTTCATGATTACTCTTTCTTGAACCACGCTGAGTACAATCGAAATCTAAAAATCGGAAACTACTTATTTCCTCCCATTTAGTAGTAGCTTCTACTCTCCAAATACCTCTAGCAAGATGGAACACCTTATACTGCCTTAACAGGAGCAAAGCATGGGTGGTGCTAGAGTATTTCCACGGAGTAGGAAGATATTTTTAATTACGAAAATACTAAAGATGTAATTATATAATGAAGCTAAGAAACTAAAATTTATCTGAAATGTTACTTCTATTGTCCCAAAGAAAGACTATATATCTCAGGAATTTCTACAGAAAATTTTTGTATGGAGAGAAATAAGGTATCTTTTAAGATATTTTAACCTGAGATAGCTTCATTTTCACTTAAAAGTTATACTTTATATGTATTAGATAAAAATTATAATATTAAAAAATATAACAATAGATTTTAAAGAGTTGTTCTACATTAAAAAAATGAAGTTTGGGATTTATAGGAAATGTTGTCAAACTGCTAACATTTTGGTAAAGAGCAGAAGTCAATGATTATTAATTTTTATTCAAGTCCTCTAAGTTTAATCTCAAAATAATGACCATTTAATAGCTTTTTGAATAAGGGGCTTCATGATAAAGAAACCAACTTAGTTATTATTTACTTTGGTATCTTTCTTGAGCAAATACCTCTTAAACTCTAAAATCTGTTATTTTGCCTGTATCATGAAAGACTACTTCTTAAATTTATTATAGAAATTTTAAAATATTTTATTTTCTTTTAAAAATATTGATTTCTTTAAATCCAAGTTGCATGATTTAAAAATTAGCATAGTAGATAAATGTATACAATATTTCAGGTTACACTATATCAGCAGATTTTTTTATTTGTTTGTTTTTGTTGTTGAGACAGAGTCTCACTTTGTTGCTTGGGTTGGAGTGCAGTGGCGCGATCTTGGCTCACTACAACCGCCACCGCCCAGGTTCAAACGATTATCATTCCTCAGCCTCCAGAGTAGCTGGGACTACAAGTGCACACCACCATGTCCGGTTAATTTTTGTGTTTTTAGTAGAGACAAGATTTCGCCTCCTGGCCTCAAGCGATCTTTGTGCCTCCCAAAGTGTCGGAGTTACAGGGGTTAGCCACTGAGCCCTGCCAGTGCTGTCAGATTCTGATTATCCAAAAAAAAAAAAAAAAAAAAAAAAAAAACCTTGTTAAACAAAATAACATGGTTCCAATTCTGAACTAAATACTTCCTTTTCTACTGATTAAAGTAGAAAATATTTTGGCCTGATGTACCTTTCAAAACTGTTTCAAACAGATTACTGGAAAAAGATTTCAATAGCTGCCTTGTGCTCTTAACATTAGCTGGGAGAGGAACAGAAATTAAAATGAATAGAGATAAAATGAAAATGCACAATTATGATGAAATTATATTTCTGTCCAAATCAAGTCTTCATATAATTAGAGGATATTTTAGATATTTTCATAGAAATAAAAACATCTCTTAAGAGTAAACATTTGTTTTATTAAAGCGTATTTTCAGATGATTTTATTTGTGATTTTAGATGTCTAATGCAAGCCACGTTGTTGCTTTCCGTGCTTGGTACATTACAACCACAAAAAGTAAAATTAGCATTTAGGAAATAAGAAAAAGATTCCTCCAATAATATGTGCCCCAATGAGCTGGGTAATTCTTGTAAATTGGTCTTTTGGCCTGAGTGATTTAGATAATTACTGAAGTTCTCTATTTCAGGTTGAATATTCAGATACTATTCAACATCAAACACATGATAAATGATTTATTTTTTCTTCAGAAAATTGATCAAATATTGAGTGAAAGAATGTACTATTTTCTAATTCTTCAAAAATAGTGTCTAATTTGATTGGATCTAATTAGATTTTGATTACCTATTTTTTACTCTTGGTTATTTTCAAGTTTGATGAATTAAAGATTTGTTGAAGCAAAGGCAATTTTGGATAAACATTAAAACATAAATCTCTAATGAGAATGAAACTAAAACTTCTTTATCCCCTCAATATAAACCAATGATCAGGTTATTTATAAACATCATAGGAAAAAATGAATGCATTCTTTATACCAACTAAGATATTTTTGTTTTTCTGTAATTTAAATTTTCTTTTTTTCTCAGTGTTTAGTCTTTTTAACTTCTGTAGTACATTGAGAAATAATTTTCACTGCCTTTTGTAGTTTTTAATTTATGAAAATAAACTAAAACCTTGATAATATAGTTATAATATTTATGAACATAAAATAATCTTATTAGCTATTGTAATTTAGAGTTTATTGTATGTTAAATTAACCTATTCATGTTTTTGTGACTTTTTAACAGGCAACTTCAAGGTGTTGTGGTGGATGTGGATCTTTGCTGCAAGGAGATAACAGTAAGTGTTTATGTATATGCAGTAACTTTTTAAAAACTACAACTTCTGAATATTTGGAACTTTTATATGCATGAAAAAAATTAATATGATTACTTAAATTTTATAATTTTGATGAAATTTATTTACCATAATGATATTTCTCATAACATTGTAATAGATTAAAAGAAGGTCATTTAATAAGAAATAGCAACCCGTAGCCAAAACTTTCCATTTTGTTCACTTCATGTGAGTTTTGCTACATAAATTTCACTTGTGCATTTACATCGATTTTCTCTTTGAATAGCTGACTTACAGAGATTTCTCAGTTTTCTATGGGGAACTATTTCACGATTGATTTTCAGATTTTGGATTGGAAATACTTATTTTGCATAACAGCTTCTTTAATTTATGCCACTCGAATCTTTAATCTTTCTGCATGTTAAATAGTTTTCATACAAATACAAGTCAATAACTCATATTAATTCCATGAAAAGTGAGAAAGGGGCATCTGTCTCCCAGTTAAACTGATGTGATAAAGTGAGGTGGAACAGCTTCTCGGTTTCTCTAAAATGTGATTTTCATAATCCCTTAAATGTATGTTTATTTCAACTGTAAAACATGGGTAACTTTTGTTTTACCTGCCATCTCAGGTTATCTTTTCACTTCCTTTTCATTAATGTAATTACTTGGGAATTATCTCTACTCCAAATTGAATAGGGAAATATCATGCTGCAGGCTCTTTCCTCATTTAGGAATTAAAGCAATTTAAGATAGGAGGTTTAAAATGGAAAATCTCTTTGAGGGAGAAGATGTGAATCATTTACACAGGTATCTGTTTCACTGAAATTTATAGAGAGAAAACAGTGTGCTCTAAATTCTGAATTACTGATTTTTAAAATAGTTCAGATTTCTGTTATCTTGTCTACTTGGGTTGCTGGTGAATGTTCTATCTGGGATGTGCCCTGGCTTCTGCTCCCTACTAATATCATTTCCTGAGTGGCTTCTTGATTCAACAGTTGAACTCTGGCAATATTCCTGCCCAGTGATCTGTACCTTTACATGACATCCCTGGGCCATTACAATATCTTTCATGATTACAATAAATTAAATTTTGTTATTTTGTAGAATAGACAATGATGATTATACTTACAAAATACCTACATGGCTCATTCGGAGATATGCTGTATTATAAAGAAATGACTTTCTATTTTGGGGATTCTAACTTTGCTATTTGATTAATATAGCTGGAAATAAGGGCTTTGGTGGATAAATTATTTTGATTTTTAGACAGTATTAACTGGCACTAGCTTTGTGAGAGCCTTAAACGGAATGTAAAATTATTGGCAAAATAACTGAAACTACTTCTCCGTCTTACTGTGTGTAGGGAAGATAAGAAAGGGCAGAGAAAATACCCTCATAAACAAGAAGTGTGAAGAAAATCATCTCTTTTGTTTAAGATTTAATTGCCTTTTAATTGTCTTATCTCCTCATTCCATTTCTTCTATTATTATTATTGTTATTATTATACTTTAAGTCCTGGGATGCATGTGCAGAACGTGCAGGTTTGTTACATAGGTATACATGTGCCATGGTGGTTTGCTGCACTCATCAACCCATCATCTTACATTAGGTATTTCTCCTAATGCTATCCCTCCCATTGACCCCCAACCCCCTACAGGCTCCAGTGTGTGATGTTCCCCTCCCTGTGCCCATATGTTCTCATTGTTCAACTCCCAGTTATGAGTAAGAACATGCAGTGTTTGGTTTCTGTTCTTGTGTTAGTTTGCTGAGAATGATGGTTTTCAGCTTCATCCGTCTCCCCACAAAGGACATGAACTCATTCTTTTTTATGGCTGCGTAGTATTCCATGATGTATGTGTGCCACATTTTCTTTATGCAGTCTATCATTGATGGGCATTTGGGTTGGTTTCAAGTCTTCGCTATTGTGAATAGTGCTGCAATAAACATTACGTGTGCATGTGTATTTATAGTAGAATGATTTACAATCCTTTGGGTATATAGCCAGTAATGGGATTGCTGGGTCAAATGATATTTCTAGTTCTAGATCCTTGGGGAATCACCATACTGTCTTCCACAATGGTTGAACTAATTTACACTCCCACCAACAGTGTAAAAGCATTCCTATTTCTCCACATCCTCTCCAGCATCTGTTGTTTCCTGACTTTTAATGATCGCCATTCTAACTGGTGTGAGATGGTATCTCATTGTGGTTTTGGTTTGCATTTCTCTAATGATCAGTGATAATGAGCTTTTTTAAATATGTTTTTTGGCCGCATAAATGTCTTCTTTTGAAAAGTGCCTGTTCATATCCTTCACCCACTTTTTGATGGGGTTGTTTATTCTTGTAAATTTAGATCCCATTTGTCAATTTTGGCTTTTGTGGCAATTGCATTTGTGTTCTAGTCATGAATCTTTGCCCATGCTTATGTCCTGAATGGTATTGCCTAGGTTTTCTTCTAGGGTTTTTATGGTTTTAGGTCTTAGGTTTGAATCTTTAAAACATCTTGAGTTAATTTTTGTATAAGGTGTAAGGAAGGGGTCTAGTTTCAGTTTTCTGCATATGTCTAGCCAGTTTTCCCAACATCATTTATTAAATAGGGAATCCTTTCCCCATTGCTTGTTTTGGTCAGATGTGTCAAGGATCAGATGGTTGTAGATGTGTGGTGTTATTTCTGAGTCCTTTGTTTTGTTCCATTGGTCTATCTGTTTTGGTACTAGTACCATGCTGTTTTGGTTACTATAGCCTTGTAGTATAGTTTGATGTCAGGTAGTGTGAGGCTCCAGCTTTGTTCTTTTTGCTTAGGATTTTCTTGGCTATGCAAGCTCTTTTTTGGTTTCACATGAAATTTAAAGCAGTTTTTTTCTAATTCTGTGAAGAAAGATAATGGTAGCTTGATGGGAAGAGCAATGAGTCTATAAATTACTTTGGGCATTATGGTCATTTTCGCAATATTGATTCTTCCTATTCACGAGCATGGACTGCTTTTCCATTTGTTTGTGTTCTCTCTTATTTCCTTGAGCAGTGGTTTGTAGTTCTCTTTGAAGAGTTACTTCACATCACTTGTAACTTGTATTCCTAGGTATTTTATTCTCTTTGTAGCAATTGTGAATAGGAGTTTCTCATGATTTGGCACTCTGTTTGTCTATTATTGGTGTATAGGAATGCTTGTGATTTTTGCACATTGATTTTTTATCTTGAGACTTTGCTGAAGTTGCTTATCAGCTTAAGGAGTTTTTGGGCTGAGACAGTGGTTTCTAAATATACAATCATGTCATCTGAAGAGATAACTTAACTTCCTCTTTTTCTCTTTTCCTCTTTTAATATCCTTTATTTCTTTCTCTTGCCTGATTTCCCTGGCCAGAACTTCAAATACAATGTTGGATAGGAGTGGTGAGAGTGGGCACCCTTGTCTTGTGTCGGATTTTAAAGAAAATGCTTCCAGCTTTTGCCCATTCTGTATGATATTCGCTGTGGGTTTGTCATAAATAGCTCTTATTATTTTGAGATATGTTCCATCAATACCTAGTTTATTGCGTGTTTTTAGCATGAAGGGGTGTTGAATTTTATCGGAGGCCTTTTCTGCATCTCTTGAGATAATCATCTGGTTTTGTGATTGGTTCTGTTTATGTGATGGATTACGTTTAATGAATTGTGTATGTTTAACCAGCCTTGCATCCCAGGGCTGAGGCCAACTTGATTGTGATGGATAAACTTTTTGATGTGCTGTTGGATTCGGTCTGCCAGTATTTTATTGAGGATTTTTGCATCGATGTTCATCAGGCCTATTGGCCTGAAATTTTTTTTTGTTGTGTCTCTGCCAGGTTTTGGAATCTGGATGATGCTGATCTCATAAAATTAGTTAGGGAGGAGTCATTGTTTTTCTATTGTTTGGAATAATTTTAGAAGGAATGGTACCAGCTCCTCTTTGTACTTCTGGTAGAATTTGGCTGTGAATCCATCTGGTCCTGGGCATTTTTGGCTGGTAGGCTATTAATTACTGCCTCAACTTCAGAACTTGTTATTGGTCTATTCAGGGATTCGGCTTCTTCCTGGTTTAGTCTTAGGAGGGTATATGTGTCCAGGAATTTATCCATTTCTTCTAGATTTTCTAGTTTGTGTAGAGGGATTTATAGTATTCTCTGATGTTAGTTTGTATTTCTGTGGGAACAGTGGTGATCTCCCCTTGATCATTTTTTATTATGTATATTTGATTCTTCTCTTCATATTAGTCTGGCTAGTGGTCTATCTATTTTGTTAATCTTTAAAAAAAAAAAAAAACACTTCCTGGATTCACTGATTATTTGAAAGGTTTTTCGTGTCTCTATCTCCTTTAGTTCTGCTCTGATCTTAATTATTTGTCTTCTACTACCTTTTGAATATGTTGCTCTTGCTTCTCTAGTTCTTTTAATTGTGATGTTAGGGTGTTGATTTTTGATTTTTCCTGCTTTCTCCAGTGGGCATGTAGTGCTATAAATTTCCCTCTAAACACTGTTTTAACTGTGTCCCAGAGATTCTGGTATGTTGTGTCTTTGCTCTCATTGTTTTTTAAAGAACTTTGTCATTTCTGCCTTAATTTCATTATTTACCCAGTAGTCATTCAGGAGCAGGCTGTTCAGTTTCCATATAGTTGTGCGGTTTTGAGTGAGTTTCTTAATCCTGAGTTCTAATTTGATTGCACTGTGGTCTGAGAGACTGTTTGTTATGATTTCCATTTGTATGCATTTTCTGAGCGTGTTTTACTTCCAATTATGTGCGTCAATTTTAGAATAAGTGTGATGAGGTGCTGAAAAGAATGTATATTCTGTTGATTTGGGGTGCAAAGTTCTGTAGATGTCTGTTAGGTCTGCTTGGTCCAGAGCTGAGTTCAAGTCCTCAATATCCTTGTTAATTTTCTGTCTCGTTGATCTGTCTAATATTGACCGTGGGGTGTTAAAGTCTCTCATTATTATTGTGTGGGAGTCTAAGTCTCTTTGTAGGTCTCTAAGAACTTGTTTTATGAATGTTTATGAATCTGGGTACTCCTGTATTCTCCTGTATTGGGTGCATACATATAGGATAGTTAGCTCTTCTTGTCGCATTGACCCCTTTATTATTATGTAATGCCCTTCTTTGTCTTTTTTGATCTTTGTTGGTTTAAAGTCTGTTTTTATCATAGACTAGGATTGCAACTTCTTCTTCTTCTTCTTCTTTTTTTTTTTTTGCTTTCCATTTGCTTGGTAAATATTCCTCCATTCCTTTATTTTGAGCCTATGTGTGTCTTTGCATGTGAGATAGGTCTCCTGAATACAACTCACCGATGGGTTGTGATACTTTGGAGTAGAACGGGCATTCTGGTTATTGGAATTTTCAGCCTTTCGGTGCTGATTTTTCCTCATCTCTGTGGATTTATCTACTTTCGGTCTTGCTATTGGTGACCTTTGGATAGAGTGCTTGCGTGGTCATCTGTTTTGTTGATGTTGATGCTATTGCTTTCTGTTAGTTTTCCTTCTAACAGGCCCCTCTTCTGCAGGTCTGCTGGAGTTTGCTGAGGGGCTACTCCAGACCCTCTTTGCCTGCATATCACCAGCAGAGGCTGTAGAACAGCAAAGATTGCTGTCTGCTCCTTCCTCTGGAAGCTTCGTCCCAGAGGGGCACCCACCAGATGCCAGCTCGAGCTCTCCTGTAAAAGACGTCTGTTGACCCCTGCTGGGAGGTGTCTCCCCATCAGGAGGTGCAGGGGTCAGGGACCTACTTGAGGAGGCTGTCTATCCCTTAGCAGAGCTCAAGGACTGTGCTTGGAGATCTGCTGCTCCCTTCGTAGCCAGCAGGCAGGAATGTTTAAGTCTGCTGAAGCTGGGCCCACAGCCGACCCTTCCCCCAGGTACTGTGTCCTGGGGAGATGGGAGTTTTATCTATAAGCCATTGACTGGGGTTGCTGCCTTTCTTTCTGAGATTCCCTGCCCAGAGAAGAGGAATCTAGAGAGGCAGTCTGGCTACAGCAGCTTTGTAGTATTGTGGTTGGCTCTGCCAAGTCTGTACTTTGTTTACACTGTGAGGGTAAAAACACCTACTCAAGCCTCAGTAATGAGGATGCCCCTCCCTGCCACCAAACTCCAGCGTGTCCCAGGTTGACTTCAGACTGCTGTGCTGCCAGCGAGAATTTCAAGCCAGTGGATCTTAGCTTGCTGGGCTCCTTGAGGGTGGGATCCGCTAAGCAAGACCACTTGACTCCCTGGCTTCAGCCCCCTTTCCAGGGTAGTGAATGGTTCTGACTCACTAGTGTTCCAGGTACCGCTGGGGTATTAAAAAACACTCCTGCAGCTAGCGTGGTGTCTGCCCAAACGTCCACCCAGTTTTGTACTTGAAACCCAGGGCCCTGGTATAGACACCAGAGGGAATCTCCTGGGCTGCAGGTTGTGAAGACCATGGGAAAAGTATAGTATCTGGGCCGGCGTGCACTGTTCCTCACAGCGCAGTCCCTTATGGCTTCCCTTGGCTAAGGGAGGGAGTTCCCCAACCTCTACACTTCCCAGATGAGGCGATGCCCTACCCTGCTTCTGCTCACCCTCTGTGGGCTGCACCCACTGTCTAACCAGTCCCCATGAGATGAGTTGGGTAACTCACTTGGAAATGCAGAAATCACCCGCCTTCTGCTTTGGTCTCATTGGTAGCTGTAGACCAGAGCTGTTCCTATTTGGCCATCTTGCCTGGGAACCGTCTCTTCATTCCCAGAAATGACTGCTATAGAACCAAGTGCAGATCACCAGCAAGGATGCATATTTTATAACATTGTAACTGGTTTAGTTCCTTCTTCCAAGAAAATGTTTCTGGCATGTTTATATCTTCAAATCATGTTTACATGCTTTCCAAGAACAATCGAATGTAAACACATGTGTATTTACATATACACATGCACACACATACATATATATATATATATGATATGTATATATACACACACATATAAGCAAAATCATGTTGTTTTAGGACCACCAAGTGGGATGCTTTGAATACACAAAGAATTTTATTTATCTTTGGATTATTCTAATTTTTATTTTATCTCTAAATCCTCTCAGTTGGTTTTAATTATGTAATTTATTCACGACAATGACATGAATGTCAATGACAATGACAATATTATGTCAATATTATTCATTATTCATTAACAGCTCTTGAGTAGATAGGTACATGGTCTCATGCACCAGAAATGTAGGAGGAAATATTAAGTTCCTGTTTCCTAGTTGCCCACAGGCTGCTGATGGGGATATAAGAATTTAACAATTTCAGTTGATTGTGGTAGAAGTCTGAATATAATGAGTAGGAAGTAGAGAGGTGGGAACCCATGTCATCCTTGAGGGCTAAAGCCACATTTTCTGCAGAAGGCATTTCTTGAACCACAGTAGATGTATATAACTGAAATGGTGGTGGTGGCGGCAGTGGTCGTGGTAGTGCTGTTTGTGTTTGTGTCAAAGTGGCAGCAAGGAGTGAATGGTGAGGACTGGGAGGAAGAGGCTGTAGCATTATGGCTATATAGGAAAGGAAGGCTATGTATCTACTACATAGCAAGATCAAGATGACAGGAAAGCATTACATGCTCAAGGAGCGTAGAATAAATGTTGCAGAGTGGCAGGAAATGAGAGAATTAGAGCAGAAAATTACTTGTGCTGAAGAGTTTGCATTTTATTTAATTTTTTTCCCAGAAAACAAAAGGCAGTCCTAGTGGATTTTACAACAGTTAGGAACACTGATATTGCATTCGGGAAATACCAACTGAGCTGCAGTTTTGAAGAAGGATCAAGGAAGGTGGAGAGGAAGCAGCAGAAATGGGGATAGGAAAGCCAGTTAGGAAACTGTAGTAGTTGTTCCAAGAAATAAGTGATGATGGACTGATCAAAGGGAGTGATGTGGGGGTACAGTAGAAAGATGAGAAAAACTCTAGCTTTGAACTGTGTAGCCAGGGATATTTATTTCATTTTTCTGTCCTGTTTGAAGTAGCAAACCTACAGTTCAATTACTGATTGGGAATCCACTGAAAATGGGAATGGGTTGAGGGAAAAGGGGCTAATTTTAAAATTAATAATTGCAGGAGCAGAAAGATATATGAATAATTGAATTTAGGGTCCTGAACGCTTTCTCTTGTTCCCTAGAGGTACTAGGAGTGATTGTGAAGCCCAGTTTAGAACCCAGGCAGAACCAGCTGGCTATCAGGACTATGACCATTTGTCCCATCTCCCGTATACTGTCCCACACGGTCATCACTGGCCTCATGTGACTATTAAAATTAATTTAAATTAAACAAATCTGCAAAGTCCTTACTTGCACTTGTCACATTTCAAATTCTCAATAGCCACATGTGGCAAGTGGCTACCTGATCGGTTGTGGTATTGGACAACACAATTCTGGATGGTTAGAGCACTCATAAAAGAATACAGTTTTGAATCACAAAATTAAACACACAGCTAAGTGTATTTTTACATGTATATCTTTCTAACACTTTTAGAAGTAGAGAAACTTAATGATCATCTTCTCATTCCAGAGTCCGTCTGGTAAATAACATCTGAATCTTAAATGAGAAAAATTTAACTCCTTGAGTTCATAATTCAAAGATTTTTCTTTATCCTCAGTGCGGGGCATGACTAAAAGCTACCTGGGCTCCTACAGAGTCATTGACAAAAATCCCATGTAACAAATCAAAGGGGCCTCTGTAGGACAAAGCAGTTTTTTCAAAGTATCTTATTTTCTTAGTGTTTTTTCCGAATCACAATTTCTGTTTATAAATTCACTATTAACTCATTGATGCCAGCTGGGCGCGGTGGCTCATGCCTGTAATCCCAGTGCTTTGGGAGGCTGAGGAGGGCAGATCACGAGGTCAGGAGTCTGAGACCATCCTGACTAACACGGTGAACCCCGTCTCTACTAAAAATACAAAAAAATAGCCAGGTGTGGTGGCGGGCGCCAGTAGTCCCAGCTACTCGGGAGGCTGAGGCAGGAGAATGGCGTGAACCCAGAAGGCGGAGCTTGCAGTGAGTCGAGATTGCGCCACTGCATTCCAGCTCAGGCGACAGAGCGAGGCTCTGTCTCAAAAAAATTAAAAAAAATAAAAATAACTCACTGATGCCAGCTCTCAGCAAAAGATAACATTTGAAGTGACAGAATCTTATTACAGGACAATTTCTAGCACTCAGTGTGTAAAATATTGTTCACTACTCCTGACCCCTTAAAATATATGAGGCCAGGGAAATCCAAAATGTCAGTCTTTAATAACAGAGGTGCCAAATGATGAAATCTTTTATTTCTAAGGCAAATATACCTTGATCTTATAGGGAAAAATAAAGCTGTTTGTTATTTTAATCGCACACAACCCGAGTTCATTAAATGTTGTCTATAGGTTAAGGGATGTTTTGCACCTGGTAGTATGCTTGTTATAAACAGATTATTTGATGTTCCTTTACCCTTATTTGAAAATGAGATATTTAGGGGGAAGATCAGCTGGAAATAATGTAGTGAAGGAAGCAGTGATAGCTAGGGTTGATAACTCCACTCCTAGCCTATTCTTCACAGAACCCTCTCCATGATATCATTTACTGGCTAGAAGCTTTTTGCATTTGCGTATTTGTCTATCACTATACCTTTTATGTGTATCACATAATCTTTCAGACCAAACAAGTCTACATTGTGCTCTCTTTTTTAATTTTTATATATATATTTTGAGACAGAGTCTCACTCTGTCGCCCAGGCTGGAGTGCAGTGGTGGGATCTTGGCTCACTTCAACCTCTGCCTCCTGGGTTCAAGCGATCCTCATGCCTCAGCCTCCCAAGTAGCTGGGATTACAGGCATGTGTCACTGCGCCTGGCTAATTTTCATAGTTTTAGTAGAAAGAAGGCTTCACCATATTGACCAGGCTGGTCTTGAACTGACCTCAAGTGATCCACCTGCCTCGGCCTCCCAAATATCGTACTGTTTCTTATAATTGAAGAGAAGTTCACTAGTGTTTTTGTCTAATTCAATCCCAAAATTTTGAATTTCAATTCTTCTGTGTCAGAAATAGCTTCATGATTGGTCTCCTTGTTGATATGCTCCTCTTCTTCCTATGCAAATTAATCATTTTTTATCATATCATTTTTTTCTTTTTTTT
Source organism: Piliocolobus tephrosceles (assembly GCF_002776525.5). Taxonomy (NCBI): domain Eukaryota; kingdom Metazoa; phylum Chordata; class Mammalia; order Primates; family Cercopithecidae; genus Piliocolobus; species Piliocolobus tephrosceles. The sequence goes on along the minus strand of NC_045436.1, from coordinate 8,912,345 downwards.
CCCCAAAATCCTTCAGATGGTGCATTCAACTGGCAGACTAAGGTTTTGCCCTTAGCCTAGCATGCAAAACCCTTCTGCCCTGTCCCAGTCTACAGCAGTGTACACCCAGTCACTTCATAGATGCTTTACTACTGTTCTAGTTATCTTCAGCTTGGTAAGAGCACTCACTCCTACAACTGTCTCCCCTCGGCCTTTCTCATTTTACTCTATTTCAAGCCCTTCAGTCTTCAAATCACATTTTCAGGTAGCCCTGGTCTCTAGTGGTCTAATTTCACCCAATATTCCTCACTTTTCATGGAATCTGTTTATTTGATACATCTAAATGCTCCCTTGTGACCATTCTTGAAATGAAATTTAATTAATGATAAAGACTTATGTAAGTCTATTCGTCATGTCCCCCTTAGCTTGCTTGAGGGCAATTGTCATGTAATAAACTTGAGAGATTGTATTGGCAAGGGTGCACTGTAAGTATCTGTTGATTGAGAATTCAAAGAACAGATACTTTAACTTGCGTGCCTGGCCAGTTCACTGATCCGTACTGACCTTAGATGCAAAATAGACAGAATTAACAAAATACTGTTGTCCTTTTTATTGTGTTTAAGAATGGAAGGACAATGGATTTTTGTCTTTGAAAGGGCTCTGAGATCCATAAATATTCATACTCTATGTCTAAAGACCAGTCTCTTTCTAAAATAACATTCATATGTTCATGCACTTACCTTTGAAAGGAATGTGGATTTTTATTTACCTGGCTATAAATATTAAATCATCTGAAGTAACTAGTTCTTTCTGTGTTAATTTAAAATGAAAATTTCATTCTGAGAGAATAAAAACAACATTTTTATTTGTTTTAATCCCATTTTTTCAATAAAGAATGAGAGACTTTACACCCAATGGAGACTTCACTTCAGTGACTTCAAAGTTAATGGCAGTACCTTGAGAAGATCAACTTTTATGTCAAAAAATCACCACCACAAGGCAAAATATCTGTATTTATAGAGATCCATTCCTTTGGATTAAAACAAGCAAAACAACACAAAGAGATCAATAGATGAATCTAGATAATCAGACAGACATCACACTTTTTTCTCCTTTCCTGCTCTCACTATCCCAACACTCCTTCTGAATTACACTTTGGTGCAAAATTATTGTTCTGTGTGTATTTTTAAGAAATAATTCTTTCATAGGATCCTAAAGGTATTACTTTGCCGGCTCGAAATCTCTGTGACCAACAGCCCCTCAGCTTGAGTTTTGCTCACACTCACTGGGCTCGTTCTACCCACTTGGCTCAACAGGCTGCGCTTGGCTTGTGCTGCCAGCCTAGATCCCACAACTGCCAAGGGCGAGCAAGGTGCGGAGTGGCAAAGGGGTGTGTGAGCAAGCAAACGTGGGTTCTAGCCACTGCCCATAGCCAGGCACTGGCAGAGGTGCCGTCTCTATGTGGGGATGCGGCTGTTCCAGATGAACCGCAAGTGGCTTCTGCTGTGGGCACCAGCATCTGGACAGGAAGAATACAGTGGCACCCAAATGTCAGACACCAGGAACTGCAAAGCCCCAAAGAGAGGGTTACAGCATGTCACAGCCTTGGCTCAGGGAGCCCTAAGGTCTGGGCTCTCAGAAGGGGCACAGTTCTTCTCTCCTTCTTGTCACCTGCAGAGTGGCAAGGGGGTGGCGGGGGTGGGTGGGAGTGTTTCGGGGGGGGGGGGGTGTGTTTCAGCCCATTGGTGTCATAGTTCTTTCACTCCCAACATCCTGCTCCAGCCTGGGGCTCCTGGGCTGGCCATCCCCACCATTGCTTCCCGTTATATGGGGCAGCTGCCTCCTACCAGTGGAGGGTGGGAGGGGCTATAGTGTTACAGCATCTCTGGCTCAGGAAATCCTGTGGTCTGGGCCCCCACAAGGGTCACCACTCTTCACTCAAACAGTCCAGGAGCGTGTCATCACCCACAGCTTGGCAAGTCAGCCAGGAACATGTTACAGCTCTTTTCACCCCTGCTGTTCAGTGGGTCCTGAGTTCTTGTCCACATTCAGGAAGAATGTGGTTACATGGACAACTGAAGGGTGAGCAAGGCAGAGAGGAGCTTTATTGAGTGACAGAACAGTTCTCAGGAGACCCTAAGTGTGTAGCTCCTACCTGCAGGCAGGTTATACCAATAAGTGTCTTGAGGCTGGCTGAGTCAGGGGTTTTTATGGGCTTAGAATGGAGGAAGTACATGCTGATTGGTCCATGGGTGGCCATTGGGTGGGCCTGGAAAAGCACCATCTGATTGGCTGAAAGGTATCAATGAGGTTCTCACTTCAGGTATGGACTCCACCTTGAACTGGCAGCTTGGCCCTCAGACTTCAGGCCACTCCTGGCTTGAAGGTGAGGTTTCACTGGGGGACCCGCTCCTTCCTGCCTAGGAACCTGTCTGCCTCCCACCACTGTCAAGATGCTGTCCATGGTACCCACTCGGGCTGTCTGTGCCGAGGAGCACCCACAGGCCCACGCAGAGCTGGCCTCAGTCCGGTGGCCACCCTCCAATGCTCATTTGTGCCCACAGCCTAGAGGGCGCTGAGGCGGCAGGAGGTTGGTATGTCTGCAGCATTGCAAGCATGCACACACCTAGCTGGGTCGGGACAGTGCCCAGGTTCGGCCACAACGTTGCTCCACACTGGAGCAGGTCCCGAGAGTGGGGAGAGACCAGGGAGTGGGAGCAGGCACTTCTGAGCCTGCTGAAACATAGGGTTTCCCTGGCTCCCCAGTTAAGTATGCACCAGGGCACAGGGATGCCCAAGTCTGAAGCTGCAGCTAGGCTGCTTGGGAGCGTGGGCTCCCACCCCACCAACTCGGTAGGACACTGGGATCCCAGCCCCACCACTCAGTGGAGCACGCAGCCCCAGCCGCGCCTCTCCTACTGTAGCTGCCATCCTTGCAGCAGCTGCTCCAGACGGGCTGCCACTGCCATTAATTAGCTCAATAAAATGAAATTCAGTATTTATTATGTGGATACTAGTTATAAAAAGAGGATTGGAATCAGACATATTAGGCTTTAAATTAGGTCTCTAATTTCTAGTCATGCAAACTTGGAAAAGTTAGGTAAGCATTTTGAGCCTCATGTCACTTCCTTAGTAACAGTAATTACTTATCTTATATGGGGTTATAAAGATCAAAATAAGGTTGTATGAGCTGATTACTTAGGAACAGGTTAGTATACAGCATGTCCTAAACAAAATGTCCATGCAGACATAACTGCAGTTGTTAGGGACGTTGTTCACCTAGGAAAAGCTATGGAAGGAACTACTCTTGAGTCTCATTCTCAGGATTGGGGTTCAAGTCCTGACGAGCAGGTCTAATGTTAATTTTCTTAATACCCTGACTCCAGCAGCAGCTTTCTATAATTTTGTTTTCTCTTAGCTCCTATGAAAACATTGAGCCAAATTTTAACTCCCTGTAAACAATAATAGAAAGCTTTGGGGCATATAATTTTAGGTACTAAACCTGTCTTTTTCTTATTATTTTAAAATCCTATTTTATATATTTAATTATATTTCATATATTTATATTGTACATTTTCTAATTTTACACTTTATTTTACTTAAAATTTTTACTGTTTTTTAAGTGTCTAAGTTTTGGGTATAAATTATCTCTTACCTAGATGTATAGAATATTGATTTTAAAAGTAGGCATTATTCTTTGTAAGTTTTAGATAGATAGATAGATAGATAGATAGATAGACAGATAGATAGATAGAAAAAACTGTGAAGTTTGTGACAATTTGAGGAAATTCACAGGCAAATAACAGAAATATCGGAAAAATATCAAAAATTAAGAAATATCTTGAAATTAAGAAAAAGGTATGTTACAAATCCATAAAATATATGTGGACACTAGTCTATTTTATCATTTACTACATAAAATATACACATATCAATTATAGAAAGCTAAAACTTACCAAAAGTTATGCACACAAACGTAGACCATACATGACGTCATTGCAGTCAAGGTAAGACTTCAGTCAACGGTAGGCTATTAGTAGTTAAGTTTTTAAGGAGCCAAAAGTTGGATGCAAATTTCCGACTGTGCAAAGAGGTCAGAGCTCCTAACAGCTGAATTATTCAAGGGTCAACTATAGTTGGACACGTGGATTACACAATACCTTCTTCAATGCAATGGTCCACTGAGGGCTCATATTTATTCTTAGATTAGCTATCTTGATAGGCCCTTGTATGCTAAGAACCTATAGAATTCAAAATCTGCAAATAGGTACATACATACAAACCTTCTGAAGTATTGTATTCACTCAATTCAAGAAATATATTCTTCATTCAAAGTTTCCACATTTTTAGTCTATTTTGTATTCTTTTATAATGTAAATGATGAATTTATTGACAATGCCTAGCAGAGTGTGAAATTTCTATTATGAATAATATAGTCTAGCATAATCAGAACTGTAACAGGGAAAATGCTGTCCTAGTTGCTAGGGTACTGGCTGGGAGTATAATAAGCACAGATGATAATGATATAATTTTATGCCAGTCAGCTGATAAGTGATGCCAACATATTGTAATAATCATTTTGTAATATATTAATATAGCCATCAATAACCTAAAGCTTTGTAAAGCTCTAATTTCTAGATCTAAGAAGAAAATGTGTATATTTTAATTGGCCATATTTCTAAATATGAGAATGAGTCAATAATATTGATGCATTTGGAGTACGTTTTCCTATTTTCCATTAGAATGTTTCTAACATACTGCATGAAAATTGAGGATTCATAATTTTATTGTATTTTCAGTATATTTAGAAAACTTAAGTATGATTTATGAAATAAAGACCTAAGAATTCCAAACATCATTTTAAAGTCTTACTTTATTAATTTTGTTTGCCCTGTTAGAATTCTGCACAAGGCTTTCTTATGCTAAATAAATTATTGGGATATTATAATTTAAATTATAAATTTAGTTTAAAAAGAAAAACACATGAAAACATTTGGCCAAGAATAATATTGTTATTGTTGCTGAGAAAGTGTAATTTATTTAAGGTCACAAAATGAAAGATTTTACGACCTGTCTCTTTTCTTTCCAGTAAGCAAATAACAATACGACTCCTTTTGGGGGAAGGAATACTGGAGAACTTGTCTCAGTAAGTCTTCCCTATTGCTATTTGTAAAATAAAAGCCATAGCTTTATCTTTCTGTTTTCACTAGCTCTTACATTAAAATACATAAGTCATTGTACATTGAGTACAAGTATGTAAAAAAAATTCAAATCAGCATATTTCAAGTATTAGATTTTAGGTAAGAATTACTACTTCTTTTTTTCCCATAAGTTATTGGGGTACAGGTGGTGTTTGGTTACATGAGTAAGTTCTCTAGTGGTGATTTGTGAAATTTTGGTGCACCCATCACCAAAGCAGTATACACTGCACCATATTTATCATCTTTTATCCCTCGCCCCACTCCCAGTCTTCCCCCAAAGTCCCCAAAGTCCATTCTTATGCCTTTGCATCCACATAGCTTAGCTCCCACACGTCCGTGAGAACATACGATGTTTGGTTTTCCATTCCTGAGTTACTTCACTTAGAATAATAGTCTCCAGTCTCAGCCAGGTCACTTTAAATGCTGTTAGCTCATTCCTTTTTATGGCTGCATAGTATTCCATCATATACCAATTTTTTGTCTGCTCATTGATTGATGGGCATTAGGGTTGGTTCCACAGTTTTGCAAGTGTGAATTGTGCTTCCACAGATGTGTTTGCAAGTATCTTTTTCAAATAATGACTTATTTTCCTCTGGGTAGGTACCCAGTAATGGGATTGATGGATCAAATGGTAGTTCTACTTTTAGTTCCTTAAAGAATCTCTACAATGTTTTCCCTAGTGGCTGTGCTAGTTTACAGTCCCACCAGCAGCAAGGAACGGTTCCCTTTTACTGCATCCACACCAACATCTAATGTTTTTTGATTTTTTTTTATGGTCATTCTTGCAGGAGTAAGGTGGTATTGCATTGTGGTTTCGATTAGCATTTCCCTGACCGTTAGTGATGTTGAGCATTTTTTCATATGTTTGTTAGCCGTTTGTATATCTTCTTTTGAGAATTGTCTATTCATGTCCATAGCACACTTTTTGATGGGGTGGTTTGTTTTTTCTCTTGCTGATTTGAGTTCGTTGTAGATTCTGGATATTAGTCCTTTGTCAAATGTATAGATTGTGGAGATTTTCTCCCACTCTGTGGGTTGTCTGTTAACTCTGCTGACTGTTCCTTTTGCCATGCAAAAGCTCTTTAGTTTCATTAGGTCCCAGCTATTTATCTTTGTTTTTAATGGATTTGCCTTTGGGTTCTTGGTCATGAAATCCTTGCCTAAGCCAATGTCTAGAAGAATTTTTGTAGTTTCAGGTCTTATGTTTAAGGTCCTTGATCCATCTTGAGTTGATTTTTTTTTTTTTTTTTTTTTTGGTATAAGATGAGAGATAAGGATCTAGTTTCATTCTCCTAAATGTGGCTAGTCAGTTATCCCAGCACCATTTGTTGAAAAGGGTGTCCTTTCCCCACTTTATGTTTTTGTTTGCATTATTGAAGATCAGTTGGCTACAAATATTTGGGTTCATTTCCGTGTTATCTATTCTGTTCCATTGGCCTATGTGCCTATTTTTATACCAGTACCATGCTGTTTTGGTGATTATGGTCTTATAATGTGATGCCTCCAGATTTGTTCTTTTTGCCTAGTCTTGCTTTGGATATGCAGGCTCTTTTTTGGTTCCATAGGAATTTTAGAATTGTTTTTTCTAAACCTGTGAAGAATGATGGTGGTATTTTGATGGGGATTGCACTGAATTTGTAGATTGCTTTTGGCAGTGTGGTCATTTTCAAAATATTGATTCTACCACCCATGAGCATGGGATGTGTTTCCATTTGTTTGTATCATCTATGATTTCTTTCAGCAATGGTTTTTAGTTTTCCTTGTAGAGGTCTTTTGACTCCTTGGTTAGGTATATTCCTAAGTATTTTATTTTATTTTTTGCAACCATTGTAAAAGGGGTTGAGTTGTTGATTTGATTCTCTGCTTGGTCGCTTTTGGTATATAGAAGAACTACTGATTTGTGTACATTAATCTTGTGTCTGGAAACTTTGCTGAATTCTTTTATCAGTTCTAGGAGCTTTCTAGAGGAGTCCTTAGGGTTTTCAAGGTAAACAATCATATCATCAGCAGACAGTGACAGTTTGACTTTCTCTTTACCAATTTGCATGCCCTTTATTTCTTTCTCTTGTCCGAGTGCTCTGACTAGGGCTTCCAGTACTATGTTGAAGAGGAGTGGTGAGAGTGGACATCCTTATCTTGTTCCAATTCTCAGAGGGAATGCTTCCAACTTTTCCCCATTCAGTATTATGTTGGATGTGGGTTTGTCATAGGTGGCTTTTACTACATTAAGGTATGTCCCTTTTATACCAATTTTGCTGGGAGTTTTACTCATAAAGGGAGGCTGGATTTTGTGAATACTTTTTCTGCATGTATTGAGATGATCATGTGATTTTTGTTTTTAATTCTGTTTATGTGGTGTACCACATTTATTGACTTGTGTATGTTAAACCATCCCTGCATCCCTGGTGTGAAACCCATATTAATCATGGTGGATTATCTTTTGATATGTTACTGGATTTGGTTAACTAGTATTTTGTTAAGGATTTTAGCATCTATGTTCATCAAGGATATAGGTCTGTGGTTTTCTTTTTTGGTTATGTCCTTCTGGTTTCGGTATTAGGGTGATGCTGGCTTCATAGAATGAATTAGGGAGGGTTCCTGCTTTCTCTGTCTTGTGGAATAGTGTCAAAAGGATTGGTACCAATTCTTTGAATGTCTGGAATTCTGCTGTGAGTCTGTCTGGTCCTGGACTTTTTTTGTTCGTAATTTTTAAATTACCATTTCAGTCTCCCTGCTTGTTATTGCTCTGTTCAGGGTATCTAATTCTTCCTGATTTAAGCTAGGAGGGTTGTATTTTTTCAGGAATTAATCCATCTCTTCTAGGTTTCTAGTTTATGGGCATAAAGGTTTTCATAGTAGCCTTGAATGATCTTTCGTATTTCAGTGGTGTCAGTTGTAATATCTGCTGTTTTGTTTCTTAATAAGGTTATTTGGATTTTCTCTCTCCTTTTCTTGGTTAATCTTGGTAATGGTCTATCAATTTTATTTATCTTTTCAGGGAACCAGCTTTTTGTTTAATTTCTCTTCTGTACTTCTGTTGTTTCAATTTCATTTAGTTCTCTTCTGATCTTGGTTATTTCCTTTCTTCTGCTGGATTTGGGTTTAGTTTGTCCTTGTTTCTCTAGTTCCTTGTGACATGACCTTACTATGTCAGTTTGTGCTGTTTCGGTTTTTGATGTAGGCCTTTAGGGCTATGAACTTTCCTCTTAGCACCACCTTTGCTGTTTCCCAGAGGTTTTGATAGGTTGTGTCATTGTAAAGTTCGAAGCATTTTTTAATTTCCATCTTGATTTTGGTTTTGACTCATTGCTCATGTGGGAGCAGGTTATTTAATTTCCATGTATTTGCATGGTTTTGAAGGTTCCTTTTGGAGTTGATTTCTAGTTTTATTCCACTATGGTCTGACAGAGTGCTTGATATAACTTCAATTTTCTTAAATGTATTGAGGCTCGTTTTATGGCATATCAGATGGTCTATCTTGGAGAAAGTTCCATGCGCTGTTGAATAGAATGTGTATTCTGCAGTTGTCTGATGAAATGTTTTGTATATATTTGTTAAGTGAGTTTGTTTCAAGATATAGTTTAAATCCATTGTTTCTTTGTTGGCTTTCTGTCTTGATGACCTGTCTAGTGCTGTTAGTGTAGTATTGAAGTCCCCCACTATTATTGTGTTGCTCTCTATCTGATTTCTTAGGTATAGGGGTAATTGTTTTACAAATTTGAAAGTGCCAGTGTTAGGTGCATATATGTTTAGGATTGTGATATTTTCCTGTTGGACAAGGCCTTTTATCATTATATAATGTCCCTCTTTGTCTCTTTTAACTGCTATTGCTTTATAGTTTGTTTTGTCTGATATAAGAACAGCTATTCCTGCTTACTTTTGGTGTCCATTTGTATGAAATGCCTTTTTCTACCCCTTTACTTTATGTGAGTCCTTATGTGTTAGGCAAGTCTCTTTACGGCAGCAGATATTTGGTTGGGGACTTCTTATCCATTCTGTGGTTCTGTATCTTTTAACTGGAGCATTTAGGCCATTTACATTCAATGTTAGTATTGAAATATGAAGTGCTATTGTGTTCATGCTCTTTGTTGTCTGTGTACTTTAGATTTTTATTTTTGCCTTTTAACTTACATTTTTGTTTTATAGGTCCTGTGTGATTTATGCTTTAAAGAGTTTCAGTTTTGATGTGTTTCCAGGATTTGTTTCAAGATTTAGAACACAAGTACTCCTTTTAGCAGTTCTTGTAGTGGTGGCTTAGTAATGGCAAATTCTCTCAGTACTTGTTTGTCTGAAAAAGGCTATTATTTCCTTCACATATCATGCTTAGTTTCACTGGATACAAAATTCTAGACTGGTAATTGTTTTATTTGAGGAAGCTAAAGATAGGGCCCCAATCTCTTCTAGATTGCAGGGCTTCTGCTGAGAAATCTGCTGTTAATCTGATAGGTTTTCCTTCATAGTTTACTTGGTGCTTCTGTCTTACAGTTCTTAATATTCTTTCCTTCATCTTAACTTTAGATGACCTGATGACAGTGTGCCTAGGTGAAGATTTTTTTGTGATGAATTACCCAGGTATCCTTTGCGCTTCTTGTATTTGGATGTCCAGGACTCTAGCAAGGCCAGGGAAGTTCTCCTCAATTATTTCCCCAAATATGTTTTCCAAGTTTTTAGAATTCTCTTCTTCCTCAGGAGCACCAATTATTCTTAAGTTTGGTTGTTTAACATAATCCCAGACTTCTTGCTGGCCTTGTTCATGTTTCCTTAATTTTTTCTTTGTGTTTGTTGAATTGGGTTAATTCAAAGATCCTGTCTTCAAGTGCTGAATTTCTTTCTTCTACTTGTTAAATTCTATTGCTGAGACTTTCTAGAGAATTTTGCATTTCTAAAAGTGTGTCCAAAATTTCCTGAATTTTTTATTGTTTTTTTCTTTCAGCTATCTAATTCCTTGAATATTTCTCCCTTCACTTCTTTTATAAGTTTTTTTTGGATTTTGTTGTATTGGGCTTTCCCCTCCCAGATTAGCTTAATAACTAATCCCCTGAATTCTTTTTCAGGTAAATCAGGGATTTCCTATTGGTTTGGGTCCATTGCTCATGAACTAGTATGCTTTTTGAGGGGGTGTTGAAGAGCCTTGTTTTGTCATATTACCAGGGTTGGTCTTCTGGTTTCTTCTCATTTGGGTAGGCTCTGTCAGAGGGAAGGTCTGGGGCTGAAGGCTGTCGTTTAGATTATTTTGTCCCATGGATGTTCCCTTGATGTGGGAGTAGTATCTCTCCCATTTTTCTATGGATGTGACTTCCTGTGAGCCAAACTGCAGTGATCATTGTCTGTCTTCTTGGTCTAGCCACCGAGCGAGTCTACCCAGCTATGGTCTGGTACTAGGGGTTGTCTGCATAGTCTTGTGATGCGAACCGTCTATGGGTCTCTCAGCCATGGATACCAGTGCCTGTTCAGTGGAGGTGGCAGAGGAGTGTAATGGACTCTGTGAGGGTTCTTAGCTTTGGTGGTTTAAGGCCCCATTTTTGTGCTGATTGGTGTTCTGTCAGGAGGTGGCACTTTCCTGAAAGCATCAGCTGTGGTAGTGTGGGGAGGAACCAGCAGTGGTCAGGGCCCCAGAACTCCCAAGATTATATGCACTTTGTCTTCTACTACCAGGGTGGGTAGGGAAGGACCATCAGGTGGGAGCAGGGATAGGCATGTCTGAGCTCAGACTCTCCTTGGGCAGCTCTTGATGGGGTTGCTGTGGGGAATGGGGGTGATACTCCCAGGTCCCTGGCTGCCTCTGCTAAGTCATGCAGGTTGTCGGGAAAGTAAGGGAAAGCTAGCAATCACAGGCCTTACCCAGCTCCTATGCAAGCTGAAGGGCCTGTCTCACCCCCACTGTGTCCCCTTCAATAGCCCTGAGTCTGTTTCCAGGCAGAGGGAAAATGGGCTTGAAAACCTGCCCCAGGCTACCCACCTCCCAGCTGCAGAAGAAAAGGACTTGGTTCTTCCCTGGCCTGTGGAGCCTGCACACGGGATTTGTGTCCTCCTCCCCTGAGTTCTGGCCAGGAGGCTTCTCACCCCATTCAAATTGTTACAAAGTTCAGCTAGAGATTTCCTTCTCCCTGTGGAGTTTTATCCCCTGCTCCTCTCCCGTTGGATCCCTGGGGTGCCAGGCAGGAATGAGCTGATTGGAGACCAAGCGAGCTCCCAGGGCCTTTCTGCTGCTTCCTCTACCCCTGTATTTTGCTCAGCTCTCCAAAGTGACTTGGCTCCGGGTAAAGTTGGAAATTTCTCCCACAAATAGTGCTTTAGTTTCCCCAGTGGGGGTGTGTGTTTGGGAAAGGAAGGTCTACGATTCCCACTTCCACAGTCAGGGCACTTACAGTATTTGGGGGATCTCCCAGGTGCTGCAGGAGCAGTTCACTTCTTTCAGAGGGTCTGTGGGTCCTCACAGGATTGCTAGGTTGTTCTTGCAGTTGATCTGGAGCTAAAATTAGTGATGTGAGCCTCCACACACTGTTCTGTCTAGAGCTACAACCTAGTCCTGCCTTCCATCCACCATGATCCCAATTCCCCAAGAATTACTACTTCTAAGACAGGATGTTGTACTGGCAGAACAATGCCTAGCCACAAAGTAGGTATCATCTTCTCAGCCCACATAGAATCCTATCATTATCTGCAATTGCCCTATCACTCAAAGTAGCCAGCTCCACAGACATGCTTCTTGACTACATCATGATTTCCTTGTTGTCCACAATTTCAACTTGTCAACCATTTAAGTATGTCTAGGTTTTCTGGCTACTGTTTTATTTTTAACCTCATTAGGCACTCATTTGGTGGATTCTTCTCTTAATATTTTCTTCCTAATCAACTATGTCCTTTCCTTATGTCCCTTCTTTGAGAAATTAGATTTAACTTCCCAGGATTTCAAAGGAAACTGCTAATTCCTAAACTTGCACACACACTGATGCAGTTTGGCTGGCCCCTTCAAGTCTCATATTAAAATGTAATCCCCAGTGTTGGAGGTGCAGCCTGGTGGGAGGTGACTGGATCATGGGGGTGGTTTTCTCATGAACGGTTTAGCACCATCCCCTTGGTGCTGTCCTTGCAACAGTGAATGACTTCTCGTGAGATCTGGTTGTTTGAAAGTGTGTGTCACCCTCCCCTCTTCTCCCTTGCTCCTGCTCTTGCCATGTGATGCAGCTGCTCCCTCTTTACCTTCCGCCATGAGTAAAAGCTCCCTGAGGCCTCACCAGAAGCCAAGCAGCTGCAGGGGCCATGTTTGCACAGCCTGCAGAACCACAAGCCAATGAAATCTCTATTCTTAAAAATTACCCAGTCTTAGGGATTTCTTTATAGCAATGCAAGAACAGCCTCATACACACACACACCCTATTTTTTTAATTCCCTTCAGGTCATGGCCAGATCCTGTAAATATGTATTAATTAAATACTCTTCCATACTCACAAGAGACTTCTAGTCTAATTATCCTCTTTCTCTTGATGTTCAGCTTCTCCTTCTCTGGTCGGTTCTTCCCACTAGATTTTAAAACAAACAGTTTTAAAACAGTTCAACACAGTAAAGAATAGCAACATAAATCTTTGTTCAATTACTCCTCGTGTTTCAGTTACTTCCAACTGTGTTCATGTTGCTTTCTTCCGCTAAGGAGTAGATTCTGTTTTGACCCTAAAGGTTGATAAAATTCAGCATGACGTAATAAAAATGTAAAATTACGTGAAATACAAATAATAGAAGCACTGTACTGTCCTAAATATTTGTATACATAAAGTTATTTTTCTCTATTTAACCTTATTTTATGTAGCTGACATACATTAGCTGTCTTTTTGAATTGATGAAAGAAATGTATCTAATTGTGTGACTAATCTCTGAGGCTGTTTCTTCACCAGTAAAAATAAGGGTTTGCCTTTGGTACATGCAAGTTCTATTATACAAAGATGGTGAAATTTAAATCGTAAGTTTTCTTAGATCAGGCAAAAATATTTATGTTTTGATACTTTACTATGTGCATATTTTTCAAAGATGATAGGAGTTCTCTTCAATGATGTATGTTTCTGGGAGGCACTGAAAAATTTAAATTATAATTAATTCACCCTCAACTATTTTCTCATCAACAAAAGAGTCAGGCTTAGTGAATTAAAGTATAGAAGCAATCTGGGTTTATTATTTGGTTACTGGTCTGTATAATGCCATTTTTAAATATTGCATTTGAAGCAGTATTTATGCACAAATTTGTTGAATATAAGATTATTCGAACCTATACATATCAAGATGATAACCTTAGTTGTTGTATTTCAATATTTTGGAAAAAATGAGATTTATTTTTAAATTAGACATTTCACTAAAGTCTAATTTTTAGATGATAGTGGAACAAACTGCTAGGGGATAATTCTTGACACTCTTATTCTAATTATAAGTATAGTAAGGAAAATAATGTAACAAAGAGTAACAGATCAGGGTAACCATAGATAAATACGTGCTTGTAGGAGAAATGTTGAGTTTAAAAGGAAGCATGAAAAAGGTTTGATAGTGATTCACAACTTTGGAGTAAAATTGTAAAGTATTTTACTAGTCATGAACTATAGTTTTGCCAAGAGTCCATCAGCACTCACTGTCAGAGAAGAGCTGGAGAAAGTCATAATCAATCTGTGATTTTGTATCAACCAAAAAATGATGACAGATCTGAAATAGCATTCCTTATACAGGGCTTAAGATACAAATATATGAATGCATCACTTTAGTGATAATAAAAGCTGGCTTTGTGACCTTGAGTAATCTTTCAAGGATATTTCCGTGGAAGGCTAGGAAATTGCAACCTTATGTAGAATGGGTTAAGTTTGCCACATTTCTTTTATTCAGTTTTAGAGAATGAATTCAGTTATGCTATTTGCATTTGTATTTAAATTTTTACATGAGAATGAGGTCCTAGCATTGGAAAGGTATATATCCTATGTGAGATTTAGCCATCTCCTCTATCAGCTTGACCTTCTGCTATTCTGTGTATTTACTGGCTGGACATTCACCAGTTCCTCTTAGTGAAGTAAAGCTATAAATAGGAAGAAGAAGCAGAAAGGTTATCCGATCAAAATGCAGAATATGGATAAAGGTCAAGGTGGTAGGGCATGCAATTCTAATTCCCAATATACACTAGACAATAAACATCTTACACCTCATTCTTGTGCAAAAATTATAATAACAAAATTGAAAATACTGTGCAAATTATTTTTCATACAGGACTGTCGAGTTGAAATGAAGTAATAGTATTTATCCATTTTCATTAAACTTTTAGAATTATATTCTAATGCTTATGAAAAAGATGCCATATGTATAAAATAGAAAAACAACAAATATGTATTTGAAAGTTCCATATTTTTACACATTTTCTTTTTATTCATCATTGAATTTATAATTTGAATTATATAGAAAAAAATAAAGTATATGTGAGGTAAATCATAGAGACTAAGAAATCCAAAGTTTGAAGGAAACTGACTATGGCAAAAATTGCTAAGGTAATAAGTTAATTTTCCCTTCTATTTAAGTTATAATATTTATAGATATTTTGCACACATCTCAATACCTGGCATCTCTGATTGATACCTTATATGACCAAAAAGAAAAAGAAAATAAAAATAAAAAGACTCCACAGACATGATTAAGTTGAAGAATGTGCGATATGGAAAGCATTCTTGATTGCCCACATGGCCACTAAGTGCAATCGTATTATCCTTATAAAAGAGAAACAGGGAGATTTTGCAAATAAACATACAGAGGAGAAGGCAATGCTGTCATAGAGGCAGGCATCAGAATGATGTGGCCATAAGCTAGGGAATGCCTGCAACCACCAGAAGCTGGAAGGGTCAAGAAATAGAATCTTCCTATAGCCTCTAGAAGGAGCATGGCCCTGACACCATGCCGATATTGCCCCAGTAAAAGTAAATTTCAGATTTCTGGCCTCTAGAACTAGAAGAGAATAAACATACTTTATTTTAAGTCACCAAGTTTATGGCAATTCGTTACAGCAGCCATAGAAAACAAATGAAGGGGACATTTTTGGTAAACGAACAGAGTGCTTGGCATATTTTAGCTGCTCAGTATTTCCTATAATTACATAAAGAGGGGTTTTTTAGGTAGAATCACAACCAGTCTCACCACAGTGGAAATTACAGCACAGAAAAGTGGTATTGGCACCTTAAACCTAGCTTACTTCAAAATGGTTCATCTTCTGACATTTCTGTTAATGCAAATCACAAAATCCCCAGTAATAGTGTAAACACATCAATTACAACTCAAAGATTTCAGCTTATCCTAATGTGTACTAAGGTATTGGATATGCTATCCGTGACCTCATAGTACAGTGGCCTGAGCCTCACTCCTCACAGAACAGAGGAATGAGAACTGAATGGGGAAATGAAGAGCCTGGAAATGCATTCTGGCTGGCTGATAGATTCCACCTCCATGTGTTTTATTTTTCCAAGTGTTTAAAGGAAGGCAGAAATGCTATGTCACAAATCTCTTCCAGTGATCTGGGATATTTATTCTAAAGGAGAGAAACAGAAACATCAAAATGTAGGTCGTGTGAAGGAGGATAAGTCTAGTGGCATGCCTTGGTGAGGAATAATGAATGATGTGATACCCTGGGCATCTGGAAGAGGAAAGTTTAGAGCAGTAATTCTGGAGGATAAGGATGAGATAGCATAGAAAGGTGGCCACAATGTAATTTCACAATATTTTGAAAACATGCCTTCTCACTCTCCCTGCCCATATGCCCTAGATGTTGATGTTATTTATAGCCTGAAAACGTAGGAGATAGAATTCTGAGTGTAGCTAGAAAATAGAAAAGAGCCACAGACTGAGCCCCGAGGAACCCTAACTTTTGGGAATGGAGTGATGAGGACCAGAGAAGTAGGAAGAAAACTAGGAAAGTGTGATTTCCTGGATGTCCAGTCAAAACAATATTTCAAGGAGGAAAGAAACATCAACTATCCGAAGTTGATAGGTCAAGTAAAATGAAGACTGAAAACAAACTCTTGCTTTTATTAGAGTGGAGGCCCCTGGTGATCCTCATAGGAAACAATTTCAGCAGAGTTGTCTGGTGAATTACATTATAATGAAATCTTTTTCAAGGTATTTGTAGGAATTAGTTCTATGAGTTCAATAGGTACTCTATGAAATTTGGTGGAATTTCATGATTGTCTTAAGTTGCAGATACATCTCTTTCCCAAGGAACTTTTGTCCCTAAGTCAACACAAGAGTTAGAGAGAGGAAACTAACAGGCAGTCAGACTAAACAACTTTTCTAAGGAGCATTCTCATAAAGGGAAGAGGAGAAATGAGGCAGTGGCTGAGAGAGAAATTTGGATCAAGAAAAAAATATTTTAAAATATATGGGAGTAATAACAATAAGTTTATATGGTAATGAGAATCATTTGGTAAAAAGGAAAAATAAGTATTGGCACTGAAGAGATGGTGGAGAAAGAACTGCTGGAGCAAGTCATTGAGAAAGAGAAAAGGGATGGGGTCAGGAGCACAGCTGTGGGGAGTTGACCAGAGGTAGAGAGTGCAGGGACTCTTTGGAGATTACAGTCACCAACAGTTATGGAAGAAGTGGTGTCAGAGGGAGTTACGGTGATCCTGGAAGCTCAAGGAATGAGGTAGAATGACCCAAACATAGATGGGTAATACCGACCAAGAAAGTAGAGGTGGGATTTTCTAGTGACTTAAGATTCAAAACTGGCCTTTTTTCAGAATGATTTGTAAATATCAAATGAGCAAGGAAGATGTATGCCTGGGTCACTTAGAATCCAAGTAATACAAGGAATATGGGGGCCGGGGGAGTTCATAGCACAGGGGAGAGCAAGACAATGAAGTGAAGGATCAGAGAAGAAGGTGAAGTTCAGGGTACTTTGCTGATAATTGTGAATTCCAGGGGGCTCACTGGAGGAGCTTCTAGAATTGCAGAGAGATGGAGATGAGGTTGACCAAAGACAATCACAGTAGATGACCTGGGCTTTGGGTGGTAACAGACCTAATGAGCAGTAGGAGGCGTGATGCAATTACTTGTATGCTTCTAAGGTAGTTTATGGTGCCAAGGCTATGAGCGATACTGAGGGCAGGAGAGTTACAGGACTTACAAAAAGGCGATGGTGTTCTGAGGCTCCAACTTGATTACTGCTGGAAAGGTAGAGGCCTCTGCAGAGGCCATCTTGCGATAAAGTCACAGGACTCCTAAGATCCCTATTATCTCCGGCCTATGCAGGAGGTTAGCAAAAGCTTTAAATGCCTAGAATCGAAGTGCCTACTTGTCTCTACGTATAAAAGAAAGGGGAGTACCTTCTCCAAGTGTACATAATTGAAACCATAAAAAAGAACATTTAAATACAAGATCATTGAGATGAATGCCTTACTGGTCATATATCAGAGGCATGAAATTACTAAAGATAATCATTACAACTCTTGATTCATCTAATGGATGTGATTTTCAGAGGTGGTGTAGCGTATTCATCCTAGCTGAGCAGGGCTATAGCTAAACCAGGCCAGTCAGCTGCATTATCATGTGTAGAAACCATGGGTTATCTTTCCTATGGCTAAGAACATTTAAGAATTGACTAGCAATGCAGCCTTGACAGAAGTGGGAGATACAGAGTTGTACTTAAACATTTACATCGAATTTGATTACCAAGTACTGAAGTCATGCTGTCACAAACTACCACTCAAGTAAGAGTTATGATAAGGGACAAATTTAGTATATTCTTTTGTAATGCATTACTTCGATTGAGAAAATTGTCTTAAAAAATAAATGCTATCTCTACTCTTCTGCTCTTCACTTAGGAGGATTCTGCCTTTATGAGAGAAGATCAGCCGTATTAACTTATGTTTTCTTTGGCACTTCACAAACTCCCTCTTCTACTCCCCTCCCACACACACACACACCACAGCAGCAGCAGAGAACGCAAGGAGTGGTTAGCCTAGCACTACTTGCCGACACTCTACATCAGCTTCTCTAACACCAACTTGAGTAGATAAGCATGATGATTTCTCCACAGTCAATAGATGGACAGTCCTATGCAGAGTCACATAGGATCACTATATAATTTTAAAATTTTTTGTTCAGGTACAAACACCAAAATGAGAGACTCTTTTCAAGTATCTTGTCAGGTTATAATGCAAACAGCAAGGAAACTTTCTGTGGTGACAGTGAGTCACCAGCGTTAGGGAGCACCCAAGGGGACATCACTGAATCAGATTCCTGAAGCTTGATGGTCCTTAGTCACTATGACATGATAGCTAATGCAGGAGACAGACTTGAATAGCTAATGAGATTACCAGCAATGCTTTTCAGATTAAATTGTTCTGAAAACATATTGAATGTTAACTGAACATTACATATTGATATAAAATAAGGGCTTACAAAGTAGCAGGGTGCATCTCCTTGTATTTCATTTAGTAGAAACCACTGAACTGTTTTCACCGAACTATTGAGAGACTGAATACTAACGTGCTTCTAATTTTGATCCGAAATGAAAAAAGTTAGGGCTCTAATATTTGAATTTACAATAATTTGCAGAGTTTCTGTCTAATTAGTCATGTAGACAAAGGAAGAAATGAAAAGCAAATTAGCAAAACAGTTATGGATTATAAATTCCCTACTTTGAGAACTGAATAGAAAAGTAACTAAGAAGAATAAATAATGGGCCATCATCCCCCATATCAGCAGCTGAAAAGCCAAATAATATTGAACAGCAGTAAGTGGTGATTAGTGCCTCTGTTAAGTAGACAGGATATTGAGAATCTCTAAAGTGTAAAAGCAGAGTCCTGATAAGGGAAAGGTGGAGTTTTACGGACAGTTCAGTGCCCTTCCCCCAAGTAATGTTAGGAAGGAGACCAAGAAAGGGGAGGAGACAAAATCCTGATATTGCTTGTTGTAAAATAATGATCATAAAAATAATTAATTAAAAATGCATTAAAAATTAGAAAACTCATGGTGATGTCATGTCTTGAAGATATAGAGAAAGTACCACGTGGATAATATATTAAATATGCAAATGGGATATCAGAATGTGCATCTGACTATGAATATATTTTTAATATTTTCCTATTTTAATATAAAAGGCAATGTTATAGTTAAGTATTACCATTATATTGTCACATAAGTGATGCAAATCATTTTTTAACTAGGCAGAGTATAAATATATAAGCCAGCAGAGATTCGATATATTTATAGTGTTGCCATCAGGGAATTTATGTAACAGTACGCCAGTAATGTGCTCATCCACACTCTTACTTGATCCCAAATGAAAACAAAATACTTTTAAACACTTGCCCCCTCTCATATTTTCTTTTCTGTGCCATTGAAAAGATAGAAGTGAAAAATAAAGTTTGTTTTTTTAAAAATACTTTGAAAGAGTTCCAAATCTTACAGTTTTTAATCTATCCATTGTATTTGTAATTTCGTGTGAAGAATTTGATTAAATAAAACATTTTAAAGATATATCTATGGAGAAACGACTCATAAAAATACAGAAGAGGGAATGAGTTATTCCTTAAGCACATAGTATATTGAAAGTGCTGGCCTGAGATTAAGTTTAACATACAATTTGGAATTGAAGGAGTAAAGAGAACATGAGTGTTCTGTAGATCTGAGGCAGAGACAAGTCAATAGGTAAAGAGAAAAGAATCTGTTTTGTGAAGTCACCATGCTTAAAGAAGGTCAAAACCAGTTCAGGTCCTCATTCAGTTCAAGTTCAATGTTTTTTTTTTTGAGACGGAGTCTTGCTCTGTCACCCAGGCTGGAATGCAGTGGCGCCATCTCGACTCACTGGAACCTCCACCTCCTGAATTCAAGGGATTCTCCTGCCTCAGCCTCCAGATTAGCTGGGATTACAGGCACCCAGCACCACTACTGGCTAATTTTTGTATCTTTAGTAGAGATGAGGTTTTGCCATGTTGGCCAGGCTGGTCTTGAACTCCTGACTCAGGTGATCTAACCATCTCGGCCTCCCAAAGTGCTGGGATAATAGGCGTGAGCCACCTTGTCCAGCTAAGTTCATGTGTGTTCTGTTGGAGACATTTCTCACCTTTGCCCAGGTGGGGACTTGCAATCAAAGAGATGAAGCAGAGATTATATTAGGGAATCAAATATAAAACTGCTAATAAGAAAGGAGGATCAGCATCTATTGCTAGTGATTTACATGACGCTTGAGGAGAGGAAATCGTAAGGAAAAGTAATGTTCAGGCAGAAAGAGCTTCAGGCAGTCAAGAACCTCTTGACACTTGAGTGGCAAAAATCTGTTCCTCTATATTTCTCTGAAAATATGAACTTCGTTGAACTTTTAAAATGTAGAACTATACATGTCCTTTAATGATTTTTCAGCACCATAGTTTCTAATGCCAAAGCAATGTGGCAGAGACTGAGACAAGTAATAACTTCTGCTGCTGTTATGCTAACGATCTCTTTTCCAAGTATTATCAGGTAGGCAGGTAACTCAACTACAAAGACTCCACAAAATCCATTTTGCAGTTACTCAAGTCCAAGTACCAGGACTCACTCACTGCTGCCCATCTTTGCTTTCTGTCCCTGGGGCAGCATTTGCTTATTGAAGACTAGTACCTGGTATTATTATCTGATAGAAATGAAGTGTTGAAACAAGTCTGAAGTGGGGGGCTACAGCTTGCTGGAAAAATCTTAATGATCACAAAACAAATCCACCAAATAAGACATCTGATTTTGGTTATCAAATCACTTATAAGACATGTATGCTTTTATTTGAATTGATGAGCTTTCAAAAGACATTTGAAAAAAAGAACTAGAACTTGTGATTTTCAATACATAATATCAAGACAATAACTTAAACTTATCCCTGGGGAATTTTACCCTCAATTTGTAGCATAAGCAAGGAATATATACATTACTTGTCAATATTTCTTTTTTTTAATTATACTTTAAGCTCTAGGGTACATGTGCACAACCTGCAGGTTTGATGCATAGGTATACGTGCGCCATGCTGGTTTGCTGCACCCAACTCATCATTTACGTTAAGTATTTCTCCTAATGCTATCCCTCCACCAGGCAAAGAGGATCCTAAATGAGAACAACAATGGAACTGGCAGTACAATAAAAATGAGGAAGTAAGTATGGGCTCTATTGTGGATCACTGCAATTTATAGTCATTAAAGTCACTCAGCTTTGATAGCCTTTTTAAATATCAAGAACAAATTGTTAAAGAACTGTCACTATACTTTTGCCTACTTAGATAATCAGTTCCTTATTATTATGCTATGACATAGCATCTTGGATTTGAGTGAGCATCTGACTTTGTGGCTTGTGCAAGTAGTAATGATGCAGGTTCCAAGGGTTAATTCTTGAATGGTCTTGCATATTCACAGGTTTGTGTGGTCCAGAATCAAAAGGCAGTCTTGGTGAAAGTGAGCTTCACTCCATCTTGGGCAAAGAGTATGAATTAATGTAGATGAAGTCTGCAGTGGGAGTGGAGTTGAATGATTAAGATATCCAATTTTGACTGACAGTGGATCAGCCTGGATATCTGTATATAACCCAAACTCAACATTTGAGGATTGTATCTTCTTGTTACATGTAACTTCAGACATACCAAACCTAACCTTTCTTACAGGGCTATTATGCCTCTTCTATCAATAGTTATATGCATTGGTTCAACATAAAATATCTCTATGAGAGTAAAAGACAGAATCAGAAACCGTATGATTCATTCAATTATATGTGTTCATGGTTACAGGTTTCCAATAAACCTTGTTTTTAGTTTATATTTCAACGTCTAATATGAGGTAGGCATTGTTATTACTTCCATTTCCCAGACAACATACCTTTCTGAGACTCCTCAGCTAGACCAGAAAAGACCCTCTATATAAGGATCGTCTTCTTATTTAGAAACAGTCTGTTACTCTTTTTTCCTATGACACCCTTGATTTTCTCTTGAAAATAGCCCTCTAACTTTTGTTACTTAATTAAAAAAAAATTCCAACTTATATACGGGGCAACAAAACCCAAATGAGCATAGGAAATTCTTTTAACACATTTACTCATTAATTCTCCCCTCATTTACAAGATATATATTGGTGGCTTACTATGAGCTGGACACACTCCCATTTGCCGGCAATAAAAAAAATTGAATAAGCCACAAATCACTTTCAAAGATAATCAACTTCTTTTGAGGTATAAATAAAATATTTTAAATTAAGCAAACATTTTAAACTTTAGAGTAAACCTCATTGAGCATGGAGCAACATACATGTCAGTTTCAGGCTGATAAGAGGCAGAGACATTTGGGAAAATAGCAAATTAGCATTTGTTTAACCATCATTTATTGGCACCTACTTTATTTTGGTCAAGGTGCAAAAAGCTAAGGCTAACAAAATAAGTTAGAAACAAAATTGACTTGAGAAATTTTCATCATTCCTAAATTTGGCATCCCTGGAAGCTATTTTAAGTGGAAAATAGGTTATCAGTAGTATCCCCAAGTGCTATTCTGTAAAATTTTTATGTGTCAAATAGTAAGTGTGAAAATATTATTAAATATATTCTAACTGAACAATATGGTTCTACCCTCAATTATTGGCTAACCTCTCTCTATTCACAAGTTTCTGGAAATATAGTACTTGCTAATAGAAAATTATTTTACAAATACAGCATTTATGTAAAAATATATTTTTTCCAATGCTCTTTCTGATTCCTTCTGGCATAAACCTTCACTTAAATATTGATGTGTTGGTGGCCTTTTTTTTTTTTAATAGATTTTTTACATATGAATTCTTGCCTTTTTGCAACACTAACTCACTGAGTCAAGGAGCTGTTTTAAGAAAGCTTTAGCTTTAGCTTTTTAGCTATCCCCACAGGTAGAAGGTGAGGAACCAACTAGAAAAACCAACTAAGAGAACCAACCAAAGAGTGTATGTGTGTGTGTGTGTGTGTGTGTGTGTGTGTGTGGAGGGAGGTCAGCATGCAGGGCAGCTTCCCAGAGACTTGTTCTAATTGGGTTGTTTGTAATTAGCACGACGCCTTTGTGCTTTATGCACATGTGATTTTATTTATTTCTAATACTGGCTATAGGACACATACAATAAATATCAATTTCCATGACCTTCATTGTTTTATTCTGCTCTGCCTTTTCAGTTCTGGCTTTAGACCCACAGATATTACCTGGATTTTAATTCAGATCTTAATTTGAAGCTCAATTCTTAGGCACTTTGGCATTTTCTTTTTCAGTGCTCATCTTATAAAAGTAGAAAACTCTTCAGAATAAAAGTTCTGGCATCTAAACCAGAAAGGCACAAAAAGCACACTTCACATGCACATTATAAAACAACACAGTATACATAGGGTTGCTAGGTACTGGAAAACACACACACACACACACAGACACGGAACATAAACTAAAAATTTAGTAATTATATCTAGTTCAAACTTAATTGAGCAGCCAGTACTTTATCTGGCAATCCTAAGCATAGATTTAAATGCAGTAGAAAATTATGATAACTAGGCCATGCATTAATTCTCCTGACCATACACACAACTACCAAAAGGGAAGTTACTAATTCAATATATGACTTTATTTTTATATATTGAATTACAGCATGAAGTTAACTACCTTAAATTTCTTCCAAAAACAGAAATGAGGCCAGGGCTTATTCCCAGAAAGCTTTCCACAGAAAATGTCATATCACCTGCCATGTTTTAAGTAAATAATATTTGGCCCAAATTTTGAAAACTTTCATCACATTATCAGAGAAATAGCAGGTAGAGAATAAACTGGAATAGTAAGCTGAGGAGAGAAGTATAGCAAATTTTAATTTTTTTCTTTCATCCTTCATTTTCTGATTTCTTTACTTTTGAAAGTACCTTAAGAGCTAAGTACTTAGTCAACATAGTGAGACCCTGTCTCTACAAAAGAAAAATGTTAAAAAATAAAAGAAATTAGCTAGGCGTGGTGGCATGTGCATTCAGTCCCAGCTACTCTAGAGACTGAAGACGATGATCACTTGGGCCCAAGAGTTTGAGGCTGCAATGAGCTGTGATCGTGCCACTGCACTCCAGCCTGGGTGACAGAGTGAGAGCTTGTCTCAAACAAACAAACAAAAGACCTCTAAGTACTTAAAAAATTTAAAAATCTAATGAAAAAAATAAAAATAAATTCTAGGCCAAGAGTTATATATATATATATATATATATATGTGTGTGTGTGTGTGTGTGTGTGTGTGTGTATGTAGATATATACGTGTGTGTGTGTGTGTGTGTGTGTGTGTATCTGGTTGTAGTAGCAATGAAAAGTTGAGTGAATTATTTCTATCCTTTAACTCCTTTAGAAACTAAATGTGGCCAGGCATGGTGGCCCACGCCTGTAATCCTAGCATTTTGGGTGGTTGAGGTGGGAGGATCCATTGAACTAAGGAGTTACAGCCAAGTCTGGATAACAGAGGGAGACCCTATCTCTATAAAAATTTAAAAACTTAGCTGGAGTGGTGGTGCACACCTGTGCTCCTAACTATTCAAGAGACTGAGGCTGGAGGATCACTTGAGCCCGTATGGTCAGAGATGCAGTGATCCATGATCACACCACTGAGCCCCAGCCTGGTCAGCAGAGCCAGACCCTGTCTGGAAAAAAAAAAAAAAAAAAAAAAAAGAGGAAGTTAAATGTGTGTCCTAACTGTATGTCATTGGCCAAGATGCTCATCTTTTTTATTCATCAGTTTCTTTAAAGTAGAGATGGTAATACTATCCAACCCAAAAGGTTGTTTCAAGCATTAAATGAGTTAGTATAAAATGCCTGACTCATAACAAGTGCCATGTAAGTGTCAGTGGTAGTTATTATTATTATAAATTATTAATACTCTGGAGTGCAGTGGCACAATCTTGACTCACTGCAACCTCCATGTCCTGGGTTCAAGCAACTCTCCTGCCTCAGCCTCCTGAGTAGTAGCTGAGATTACAGGCATGGGCCACTGCACACAGCTAATTTTTGTATTTTTAGTAGAGATGACATTTCACTGTGTTGTCCAGGCTGGTCTTGAACTCCTGACCTCAGGTGATCTGCCTCCCAAAGTTCTGGGAATACAGGTGTCAGCCACTGTGCCTGGCCAAAATTATAATTTTATGCTTGTTTATTATTGTTTTCATTTTTGTTTCTCAACAATTAAGCTACCAATTGCCAAATTTAAGAAGATACTAAATTACCAGAAGTTGTTGCTTGATCTTTCTGGAAACAAACCCACGGAGAAGTTGAGGTGATGGGAAAGTGGAGCCCCAGAGAGAGTGCTAAGAATAACAACTGTGATTTCAAAAGTCTCCTTTAAAGGAATCTTAGCAAGTTCCACAAAGAAGTCTTTAGCTACCAGTGGCGACTTCTATTTCTGATAAACTTGAAATACAAAGAGCAAACTGTCTTCGTCATGTCAGGCTGCTGTAACAAGGCATCATAGACTGGGTGGCTTACAAAACATGGATATTCATTTCCTACAGTTCTGGAGACTGGGAAGTCCAAGAACAAGGTGTCTACAGATTCTGTTCTTAGTGACGACCTTCTTCCTGGCTTCAGGCAGCCACTTAATTGCTATATTCTCACATGGCAGAGAGAGGGAGCTCTGCTGTATTCCTTTTCTTATAAAGGCACTAATTCCATCATAGAGGCTCCACCCTCATGATCTCATCTAAACCTAATTACCTTCGAAGGCTTCACCTCTGAATACCTTCACTTTGGGGGTTAAGGCTTCAAGATCTAAACTTGAGGGGTGGGAGCAAAATCATTCATTCCTTAACACAAATCAATATCATCTTGGCTGAGTATATTCATACTGAACATGCCTGTCCATGCAGTATTTGTGAACATAATTCTCCAAGAGAACACAGGATATCAAAGAGCCCCTTGCCTTTCATAAAACTTGTGCCTTGTTTCCTCATAAGTCTTAGCCTCAAGTGTTTTGCTTTTTTTTCTACCTGCCTCCCACTACCCCCATTTATTTTCTTTTCAAAACTAAATGTGTCAAGGAAGGAAGAACCTTAAAAAGTGATTGAGGGCCGGGCACAGTGGTTCATGTCTGTAATCCCAGCACTTTGGGAGGCGGAGGCAGGTGGATCATGAGGTCAGGAGATTGAGACCATCCTGGCCAACATGGTGAAACCCCATCTTTAGTAAAATACAAAAATTAGCTGGAAGTGGTGGTGCATGCCTGTAGTCCCAGCTACTCGGGAGGCTGAGGCGGGAGAATCACTTGAACTGGGAGGTGGAAGTTACAGTGAGCCGACATTGCACCACTGCACTCCATCCTGGCAAGAGAGTGAGACTTCGTCTCAAAAAAAAAAAAAAAAAAAGAAAGAAAAAAAGAAAAAAAGGGGGGGAGCAGCAGTTGTGCATTAGAACTGGAACTGGTCCTCCATAGCCTTCGTTTGTATTAGCACATCAATATTGCCTTGAAAAGATAGCATATGGCAGAGAGGAAAATGACTCACTATTCATGTGCAGCCCAGCTGTGTGTATGTGATTTGTCTTCATATGGGATTAAAAATAAATTCCTGATCAAATTTAAACTTTATAGAAAAATATTTCTGGGTCCTAGATGCATACAATGTCTATTTCTTGAACGTGTACATATATAATTTTTCTTGGTAGGAAAAGAATTTGAAGACTATGTTAATAATGAGGTAGGAGGAATGAGTTTAATTTAAATTGAAATAAAAATTTGTTAAGATTATTAGGTTACCCACATTGAAGGTTCTAACAAAATGTAACTTATATATTAAATAAATTCACACCAAAACAAAAATACTTGTTACCCTTTAATAATTGCTTTAAGTAATATCATTATAGAATATAAAGACTAATTTCAAATAGGTGATACACTTGATTAATATGATAATTTTAACATATTAAAATATGTATATCATTTTAAAGAGAAAGATTATTATTTCTTAATAGTATTTTCATAAGTGATCTCTACAAAAGAATCTAAGAAGTTCAGAATGTATTTTCATAGCATTACCTAATTGAACTGTAGATTCGAAATGCATTTATGTTTAGTGAATTTTAATATGATGGGATAAAAAATGCTAAATTATTTTTGGAGAGAATTGTTTTCTGGTTTAATATGTTTATGGAAACTATCTTTTAAAGTAAAATATTGAAAAACTAAAAGAATATTGCATTAGGCGTAAATATTCAGCTAGAATGTAATTAGATTAAATTTTCCCCTTCATTAAGCAGATGGACAAATCTGATGTACATTTTCATTTCAAAAGCTTATTATAGGGAAAACACATAAATGTAATTATAAGCATTCTCATTAATTGATGTTTGATTTCTTGCCATTCTGCATACGTGTCCTGTTGCACATCTATGCAGGACACGATCTTGAACTAACTTTCTGCTTAGGGGCTATGGAGCATCATTATATTTGAAAGGCTTTCAGTCACTTACAGGCAAATACCCCTAAAAGTAATGTTGATGGTTAGTCACCCAAATATTTGAAAACAAAGGCACGTAATGAAGTGAGCAACTACATAGGAATCCTTTTGAAATTATTGATTAAGATTTGTAGTTTATCATCATGTATCACTTTTTAAATACCTACTGTGGGCTTATATGTAGACCTGGACTACACCCAATTTAATAGATAATAAGGAAGATGTTATATTTTAAGTAAAGTTTACCAAATATGTTGGCTTCAAAGACAAACACCTAATTGCTCTTGGAAAATGTTGTTTACTTGAGAGCAGAAAATATACCTTTTACTTTGGCCTCAACATTACTTAAAATGTCAAGGTGTAGGATGGGTGATTAACAAATGCCATTGAAAGAAAAATGCCACAGACTTAAACAAGCAGCACTGTATTCCCAAACACGACTATTCAACTTATTCTGTTTGAGTGTGACTTCAAATGATCCATGTGTCATTAATCTAAGGACCTCTTTCTTCCCCAGTAATGTTTCTTTTAGTTAAAATACTGTCAACAATTAATAATTGGTAAGCAAAATGAATATGGTCACTGCCTTCAAAAAGCATACTCTGGTCATATAAATAAGTATTCAAACAAGTATAGATGCAAAATGTAGTAAGTTCTTTAAAGGGAAGTAAGTTCTGTATAAGGGTATAACCATACACATGTCCTGGTAATGCTTATATAAAACATTTCAAAAGCAACCCACAAAAATAATATCCATTATTCATAGATCCTACGTGGACAAGAGGAAAAAAAACGTGTCTGGTAATGATAGATCACGGTGTTTGGGTAGGTCTGCTTCTGGCGAAGAAGGAAAGAGAAAGGAAGACATAGTTTGATCATATCTGTATTTGAAAATGTACATAAAAAAGACAAGCAGATATCACAAATTGTTGAGTTCTGTTAAAGCTCAGGAGTAAGTGTCTATTGAATTATTTAGTGAGTGAGTGAGATGTTTTGTAAAATGCAAGTTCTCTTTTAATAATAATGTTATTTGGACTGAAATCTGAAGGATGGGTAAAGAGGACTTAGGTGAAGGACAGCTGATGGAGTTCATCAAGAAAGAGCCTTACAGGAGAAGCTAGCTCTTGGAAATAAAATACAACTTACATATATTTAGAAGTATACATACATTGTATCTGTACATACATACATATATATACACATATATACATATATACATACATATATACCTATATACATATATATGGGTGCACAAACATGTTTATGTGTATAGTATTTACACACATTTTTATGAACTTCTCAGCTTGAATTATCAAAGAAGTGCTCCCTAACGTGTTTACTGCCACAATAAATCTGTATCATTAATTATATACATTCTAAATTGTTAATCATTTTAAGAGCTTCAATTTAATAAGAACAAACATTATATGAAATAAATGCCTTCTCTACACTTTTACAAAATGAAGTATGAAAATCAAAGCACTACCACAGTTGTTGTTTTTTTGTAATTTATAATATCTTTACTTTGATAGAGTGTTCTTTGTTTTATAATTTTCCACTCAGATGTGGAGTTAATTAGCTGTAGTTGCCATTGAGGTAAAATGTTCATGGTTAGACAGTGAACTCTGAATTAATTGCTCTTAACCTTTTCCTCTTTACTCAGAACATCAGGAATATAGGATTTGTCATTGTATAAAGTACAAGTTTCCACAGTCAGAATCATTAAAAACAATTTTTCGTAATTTACCTGTAACTGAGAATAGACCATATCTACAACATGGTTAGAGAATGGGTTTTAACTTGTATCTAACACTAAATTCTCACAGTCTTATATTGTATAATTTTATCTTAAAGACATTATTAATTACCAAATAGCAAGTAACATATAAATGTCATCCAGATTCAAATTGTTTCTATAATGCAAATAACTTTATTAAAGTTGTCGTAAACTTTAATGTACATGTTTTAAAAGATAATTAATCGATCTGTTACCAACACACTGTTAATGATTTGTAAACAAAAGAACAGCACTTTCTTGCCCTATTAACTTCTAATTAGTTAATTAGTTAAGTGTATTTACAGATCTGAGCCCTCCTCATCTGGCTGGTCACCTGAAATTCCAAATAAAACGCCTAGAATACTTTTAAACCCAATATCTGACTCAAAATGTATAAGAAAAATAAATATAAAGTGCTTAGAAAAATATGTTTTATAGTATTATACAATAGTTTTTTCAAGGACACCATTGTAAGTGGGTAGAAAAATGACTAAGGGGAGAGATGGGACTCAACAGTTGGATGCCCCTGTCTTATCCTTACCATGCTGTTTTCCTGCATCTTGTAAATGCAGTACTTTATCAGCGGCAAGCTCTGCTGTTTATCCCATGCACTGCGGGGCCAGCCACTCACCTCTTCAAGCCCTATTTTCACATCTGTTGTGTAGGGACCGTCCCTGTCTCACTGGTTGTGAGAGTCAATGAGAAGATATGTGTAAATCAGCTAGTTTATTCCAATAACTCACAGGTGGTAGGTGTTCCGTAGACATTATTTCACTTCTCCTTTCCTCCTTCCCATCCTGTAATTGAAGAAATGCTTACCATAGATTTCCCTTCAATATTCTATTGCTGTCGTTTTGATCTTATGAAGTCAATAGAAATAGTATCTTAGTCCTTTTGTGCCGCTATAATGAAATATCTGAGATGGTGTAATTTATAAGAGCGGAAAGTGATTCTCTCACAGTTCTCGGGGGTGGGAAGTTCAAGATTAAGTTACATACAGGTTTGGTGTCTTGGATTGCTGTGTTCTCACATGGCAGAAGTCAGAAGGAAAAGCAAGCTGAATGCTCTGGGAAGCCTCTTTTATGAGGGCCTTATTGATGTGGGGAGAGCCCTCATGGCCTATCATGGCCTAACCTCCTAAAGTTTCCACCTCTTAATACTATCACATTGGTAATTAATTTTGGAGGGGAAACATCCAGACCATAGCATTTGGGAAGAATGTACCCTATCATCCATGTGACTTACATTAAAAACATAAACTTATGTTATGGTAACATCAAGATATTCTGAGAAAAAAGTGTTTGCATACTACAATATTTGTTGCATATCGGCTGAATGAAATGTTTCTCTGTTTTCAATCCACTAGTTTCTAATGTGTCTACATTGATTGTAAAGGAGCTAATGAACCAGTGTATTAGTGCTGTTGGGATTAGTTCTTCATTTCTTCAGTCCAAAATAATGATCAAGATAAATAGTACTCTGAAGGAAACACAGAAAGACTCCGATGGACTAAATATTATGGTATAATCATGTTATATAGTTATATCATGACAAATCACCTTAGTGGATTTGGTAGTAGCATTAAAAATATCACCATGGTGCTTGACACAAAGCAAGCATTAAAGATATAATCATTTTTTCTTTGAGACAGAGTATCACTGTGTTACCCAGGCTAGAATGCAGTTGTTCCATCTCAGCTCATTGCCACCTTGGCCTCCCAGGTTCAAGCAATTCTTCTGCTTCAGCCTCCTGAGTGGCTGGGGCTACAGGCTTGTGCCACCAAGCCCAGCTATTTTTTTTTTTTTTTTTTTTTGTATTTTTAGTAGAGACAGGATTTCACCATGTTGGCTGGGCTGGTCTTGAACTCCTGACCTCAAGTGATCTGCCTGCCTCAGCCTCCCAAAGCGCTGGGATTACAGGAATGAGTCACTGCACCCAGCCCAAAGATATAATCATTTTTATTACAAAAAGTTGAAGAACATTCTAAAAAGGAAAGCAGAAGCTTTATGGATGAAGCAGGTGAGAGATAGTAAGTAGATTATCCAGAGAAGAATGAGGAGTAAAAAATAAGGAAGTTCTAAAACTTGAACACTGAATAACTATGATTCAGCAGTTCCAGCGTTAGATATGTACCCCCCAAAATTAGAGAGACAACAGATGCTTGGACATCAATGTTCATAGCAGTTCTATTCACAATAGTCAAAATGTGGAAACAACCCAAATTACTAGCAACAGAAAACTGGATAAACAAAATGTGGTGTGTACATATAATGGTAAATTATTCAGCCTTAAAAATAAATGGGATCCTGAAAGATGCTACAACACGGGTGAATTTGAAAATACTATGCTAACTGAAATAAGACAGACATAAAAGGACAAATATAATATTCCATTTGTATAAGGTACCTGGACTAGGAAAATTCACAGAGATAGAAAATAGAATACAGGTTACAGGGACTAAAGGGAGGGGAGAGTAGGGAGTTATTTAATGGGGACAGAAATTTTGTTTGCGATAACGAAAAGTTTTGGAAATAGAGAATAGTGACGGCTGCACAATTATGAATGAAATTAAGTCATTAAATTGTGCACTTAAAATTATTAAATTGGTTAAAAGAACAAGGATGAAGAATAAGGCACATTAAGTATTTAAATTTGCCTGATGATAACTTTCAAGACCAATGTTGTGCCTCAAGTATGATTTAAGACATTGGGAAATGGGGGCATAAGACGTGGGAGGGTATCAAATGCTGTTCTTTTTTATTCAGTGTTTTAACTTTAAGTTTTTGTAGGTACATAGTAGGTATATATTTTTATGGAATACAAGAGATATTTTGGTCCAGGAATGCAATGCATAATAATTACATCATGGAAATTTGGGTATCTATTCCCTGAAGCATTTATCCTTTGTGTTACAAACAATCCAGTTGTACTCTTTATTTTAAAATGTACAATGAATTTCTTATTGACTATAGTCACTCTGTTGAGTTATCAAATACTAGTTCTTATTAATTATTTCTAACTATTTCTTGTTCCCATTAACTATCCCCACTTTCCCCCAAGCCCCCAGCTACGCTTCCCAACCTCTGGTAACCATCCTCCTATTCTCTACATCCATGAGTTAAATTGTGTTGATTTTTAGATCTCACAAATAAGTGAGAACATGTGAAGTTTGTCTTTATGTGTCTGGCTTATTTCACTTAACATAATGACCTCCATTTCCATCCATGTGGTTGCAAATGACAGAATCTCAGTCTTTTTTATGGCTAAACACTATCCATTGTGTATAAGTATCATGGTTTCTTTATTCATTCATCTGCTGATGGACAGATGAATGAAGCAACTTAAGTTGCTTCCAAATCTTGGCTATTGTGAAGAGTGCTGCAACAAACATCAGGGGACAGATATCTCCTCGATACCGTGATTTCCTTTCTTTTGGGTATATAACCAGTGGGATTGCTGGATCATTTGGTACCTGTATTTTCAATTTTTTGAGAACCTCCCAACTGTGCTGTACTAATTTACATTCCCACCAACAGTGTATGAGGGATCTCTTTTCTCCATGTCCTCACCAGCATTTGTTATTGCTTGGCTTTTGGATAAAAGCCATTTTCACTGGGATGAGATGATACCTGATTGTAGATTTGATTCGTATTACTCTGATGACCAGTGATGTTGAGCACCTTTTCATATGCCTGTTTGATATTTGTATGTATCTTCTGAGAGACATCTATTCAAATATTTTGCCCATTTTAAATCAGATGATAAGATTTTTTCCTGTGTAGTTGTTTGAGCTCTTTATGTATTCTGCTTATTAATCTTTTGTCAGATAGGTAGTTTGCAAATATTTCTCCCATTCTGTGAGTTGTCTCTTCACTTTGTTGGTTGTTTCCTTTGCTGTGCAGAAGCTTTTTAACTTGATGTGATCCCATTTGTACATGTTTTCTTTGGTTGCCTGTGCTTGTGGGTTACTACTCAAAACATTTTTGCCCAGACCAAAGTCCTGGAGCATTTCCCTAATGTTTTCTTGTAGTAATTTCGTAGTTTGAGGTATTAGATTTAAGTATTTAATCCATTTTGATATGAATTTTGTATATGGCAAGAGTTAGGGGTCTAGTTTTACTCTTCCTGATATGGATATCCAGTTTTCCCAGCACCATTTATTGAAGGGGCTGTCTTTTCCCCAGTGTATGTTCTTAGCACCTTTGTCAAAAGTGATTCACTGTAGGTTGGTGGATTTGTTTCTCGGTTCTCTATTTTATTCCATTGACCTGTGTATCTGTTTTTTTTATGCCAGTACCATGCCATTTTGGTTAATACAGCTCTTTAGTACAATTTGAAGTCACGTAATGTGATTCCTCCAGTTTTGTTTTTGCTTGGGAGAGCTTTGACTATTCCGTCTTTTGTGGTTCTATATCAATTTTAGGATGTTTTTTCTGGGAAGAATGTTATTGGTATTTTGATAGGGATCACATCGAATCCATAGATTACTTTGCGTAGTATGGACATTTTAACAATATTGATTCTTCCAATCATAAACAAGGAATATCCTTCCATTTTTTTGGTATCTTCAATTTCTTTCATCAGCGTTTTATAGTTTTCATTATAGAGATCTTTCACTTATTTCATGAATTCCTCAGTATTTAATTTTATGTTTGGCTATTTAAATGGGATTTTTTCTGTTTCTCTTTTAGATTCTTAACTGTTGGCATGTAGAAATGCTATTGATTTTTGTACGTTGATTCTGTATCCTGCAAATTTACTGCATTTGTTTATTCGCTCTAATAGTTTTTTTGTGAAGTCCTCAGGATTTTTGAAATATAAAATTATACCATCTGAAAAAAAGGATAATTGGACTTACTATTTTCCCATTTGGATGCACTTTGTTTTTTTCTTTTGTCCGATTGCTCTAGCTAGAACTTTCAGTACTATGTTGAATAACATTGGTGAAAGCAGACATCCTTGCTATGTTCCAAATCTCAGAGGAAAGACTTTCAGTTTTTCCCCATTCTGTATGGTATTAGCTGTGGGTCTAAGACATATGGCTTTTATTATGCTGAGGTATGTTCCTACTATACCCAGTTTTTTTAGTTTTTTGATCATGAATTTATATTGAACTTTATAAAATGCTTTTTCAGCAGCAGATTAATAATATGGTTTTTAGTTTTCAGTCTGTTGATATGATGTATCACATTGATTAATTTGCCTATGTTGAATCATCCTTGCATGCCTGCAATAAATTTTACTTGGTGGTAATGAATGATCTTTTGAATGTATTGTTGAGTTTTGTTGAGGATTTTTGCATCAATATTTATCAGGGATATTGGCCTGTAGTTTTCATTTTTTTAATGTGCCTTTGGTTTTGGTCTCACGGTAATACTAGCCTCATAGAATGAGTTTGGAAATATTGCCTCCTCCTCTATTTTTCAGAATAGTTTGAGTAGGATTGGTATTAGTTCTATAAATATTTGTTAGAATTCAGCATGGAAGCCATTATATCCTGTGCTTTTCTTTACGGGGACAATTTTTTACTGTGGCTTCAATCTTGTTACTTGTTATTGGCCAGTTAAGTTTTTGATTTCTTCATGGTTAAATCTTGGTAGGTTATATTTGTCAAGGAATTTATCCTTTTTTCCCATATTTTCCAATTTATTGGCATATAGCTGTCCATAGTAGCCACTAATGGTCCTTTGAATCTCTGTGATGTCAGTTATCATGTCTCCTGTTATATCCATGATTTTATTTGGGTATTCTATCCTTTATTCTTAGTCTGGCTAAAGGTGTGCCAATTCTGTTTATTTCAAAACACTAACTTTTTATTTCATTGAACTTTTGTATTGTTTTCTTCATTTCAAATGTATTTATTTCCTTGACTTTTGGTTTCAGTTTGCTCTTACTTTTGTAGTTCTTTAATATGCATTATTAGTTTATTTAAAGCTCTTCATCTTGTTTTTATTTTGACATAGTTATAAATTTTTCTCTTAGTACTGTTTTTGTTGTATCTCATAGGTTTTGGTATATTTTCATTATTGTTTGTTTCAAGAAAATTTTCAGTTTCCTTCTTAATTTCTTCATTGGCCCACTTGTCATTCAGGAGCATATTGCTTAGTTTCTGTAGTTTCCAAATTCCTCTTGTTGTTGACTTGTAGTTTTATTCCACTGTGATTAAAGAAGATCCTTGATACTACATCAAATATTTTTGAATATTTTAAGACTCATTTTGTGACCTGATAAATGATCTGTTTTTGAGAATGATCCATGTGCTGAGGAAAAGAATGTATATTCTGTAGCAGTTGGATGGTTGGATGAACTGTTCTGTAATTATCGACTAGATCCATTTGTTCCAGAGTGCAGATTAAGTCTGTTGTTTTTTTTATTTTCTCTCTAGGAGATCTGTCCAGTGCTGAAAGTGGGATGTTGAAGTCTCCAGTTCTTATTGTATTAGAGTATATCTCTCTCCTTATCTCTAATAATATTTGCTTTATTTTTCTGGGTGCTTTAGTGTTGGGTGCATATATATTTACAATTGTTATATCCTCTTACTGAATTGATCACTTTATCATTATATTATGACCTTCTTTGTCTCTTCTTCAAGTTTTTGTTTTGAAATCTATATTGTCTGATATAAATATAGTTACTCCTGCTCTTTTTTTTTTTTTTTTTTTGGTTTCCATTAGCATGGAATATCTTTTTCCGTCCCTTTATTTTCAGTCTATGTGTGCTTTTATAGGTGAAGTGTGTTTCTTGTAGGCAACAGATACTTGTGTCTTGTTTTTCATCAATTTGACCTTGCTGTGTCTTTTATTTTGGCTCACTGCATCCTCTACCCCCCAGGTTCAAGCGATTCTTGTGCCTCAGCTTCCCAAGTAGTTGGGATTGCAGGCACGTGCCACCACAGCCAGCTAATTCTTGTATTTTTGGTAGAGAAGGAGCTTCGCCATGTTGGTTAGGCTGGTCTTGAACTCCTGACCTCAGGCAGTCCATCCATCTCAGACTCTCAAAGTGCTGGGATTACAGATGTGAGTCCCCTCGCCCAGCCACTCTGTGTCTTTTGATTGGAGAGTTTAATGTATTTGTTATTCTTGATAAATAGGGACTTACTCCTGCCATTTTGTTGTTTACTGATTTTTTGCACTCTTCTCTTCCTTCTTGTCTACCTTTTAGTGAAAGTAATTTTCTCTAGTGGTATGCCTTTAATTTCTTGCTGTTTACTTTTTCTGTATCCATTATATGTTGTTTTCATTTGACGTTACCATGAGGCTTTCAAATACTATCTTTTACCCATTATTTTAAACTGATGACAACTTAACACTAATGGGATAG
Organism: Piliocolobus tephrosceles; assembly: GCF_002776525.5. NCBI lineage: Eukaryota > Metazoa > Chordata > Mammalia > Primates > Cercopithecidae > Piliocolobus > Piliocolobus tephrosceles. The sequence goes on along the minus strand of NC_045436.1, from coordinate 8,875,640 downwards.
ACAAACAACCAAACATGCAAAAAGAACACTAATAAAAAAAACTCTATACATTCACTTCATCCCCCTGCTTTTTATGTTTTTGTTTTTCCTCTTTATGTCTTTTTGTACTGTGCATCTTGAAAAGATGTTTTTTTATTGGTTCATCGTTTCATCTTTCTACTCATGACAAGAGTAGTTCACACAGCACCATTACAGTGTTATACTATTCTGTGTTTTTCTGTGCGCTTTCTATCACTAGTGAGCATTACACCTTCAGATCATTTCTTTTTGCTCATTAACATACTTTTGTTTTGGATTGAAAAGCTCCCTTTGGCATTTTTGAAGGACAGGTCTGGTGTTAATGGAATCCCTCAGTTTTTGTTTGAGAAGACCTTTATTTTTCTTTTATGCTTGAAGGATATTTTCACTGAATATATATTCTAGTTAAAAGTTTGTGGGTTTTTCCCCCCTTCAGCACTTTAAATATGTCATACCACTCTCTGTTGATCTGTAAGGTTTCCACTGAAAAGTTTGCTACCAGACTTACTGGAACTCCATTTTATGTTGTTTGTTTCTTTTCTCTTGCTGCTTTTAGAAATCTTTGTCCTTCTCCTTTGGGAGTTTGATTATTAAATGCCTTGAGGTAGTCTTCTTTGGATTAAATCTTGTTGGTGTTCTATAACCTTATTGTACTTGAATGCTGATATCTTTCTCTAGATTTGGGAAGTTCTCTGATATCTCTTTGAATAAACTGTCTATCCCTATCTCTCTCCCTACTTCTTCTTTAATGCCGGTAACTTTTATATTTGCCCTTTTGAGGTGATTTCTAAATCTTGTAGGTGTGCTTCACTGTTTTTCATTCTTCTTCCTTTTTTCTCTTTTGACCATATATTTTTAAATAGCCTGTCTTCAAGCTTGCTAATTCTACTATTTGATCAATTCTGCTATTAAGAGACTCTGATACATTCTTCAGCATATCAATTGCATTTTTCAACTCTATAATTTCACTTGATTCTTTCTAATCACTTCAATCTCTTTGTTAAATGTATCTGATTGACTTCTAAATTCTTTCTGTGTTATGTTGAATTTCTTTGAGTTTCCTCAAAACAGCTGTTTTGAATTCTCTGTCTGAAAAATCATATATCACTGTTTCTCCATGGTGCCTTATTCAGTTGGTGTGGTGAAGTCATATTTTCCTGGATGGTGTTGATGCTTATAGATGTTCATCAGTTTCTGGGCATTGAAGAGTTAGATATTTATGTAGTCTTTATGGTCTGGGCTTGTTTGTGCCTGTCCTTGTGGGAAGGCTTTGCAGGTATTCTAAGGGAACTGCACCCAAAGCCAAATAACACTATGGTTTCTGCAGACTCATCGAGGTACTGCCTTGGTGGTCTTAGATAAGATCCAGAAGAATTCTCTGGATTACCAGGCGATGACTCTTATTCTTTTCCCTTATTTTCTCCCAAACATAGAGTCCCTGTCTCTCTGTGCTGAGCCACCTGGAGCTGGGAGTGTGATGATGCAGGCACCCCTGTGGCCACCACCCTGGGGCTGTGGTGGGTCGGACCTGAAGCCAGCACAGCCCTGGGTCTTGCCCAGGATTTTTTTCCCTTCAGGGCAGTGAGTTCCTCTAGGCCCTGGATGTGTTCAGAGATGCTGTCTGGGAGCCAGTGACTGGAGTCAAAATCTTAGCAGTTTACCTGATGTTTCAACTGCAGCTAAGCTGGTACTCACACCACAATACAAAACTTTCCCCGCTCTTCTCTCTCCTTTCCATAGGCACAGGACCCTCTTTCTGCAGCCACAACCACCACTAGTCCATGCGCATTCTGCCAGGCCACTGATGATAGTCACCTAAACCCAAGGTCTCTTTTGTCAGCTTGCGGTGGATGCTGCCAGGCCTAGGACTCATCCTTCAAGGCAGTGGCCCTCACTCTGCCCCTGATGAACAGGTGTATTAGTCTGTCCTTACATGGCTATAAAGAAATACCAGAGACTCGGTAATTTATAGAGAAAAGATATTTAATTAGCCCAGGGTTCTGTAGGCATATGGGAAGCATAGCAGCTTCTGCTTCTGGAGAGGCCTCAGGAAACTTACAACCATGGTGGAATGTGAAGGGGAAGCAGGCACATCTTTCATGACCAGAGCAGGAGGAAGAGAGAGAGGGGGAGGAGCCACACACTTTTAAACAACCAGGTCTTACAAGAACTCACTCACTCACTATCATGAGAACAGCACCAAGGGGACAGTGCTAACTCATTCATGAGAACTCCACCCCCATGATCCAGTCTCCTCCCATAGGACACACCTCCAGTGCTGGGGATTGCAATTCAACCTGAGATTTTCTGAGGACACAGATCCAAACCATGACAGCAGGCCTAGAAATGCTGTCTGAGAGCCTAGACCTGGACCTGGGGACCCCAAGAACCAGTTTGTTTCTCTACCCTACTGTGGCCTAGCGAGTACCTGAGGTGCAAGACAAAGTCCTGTTTACTTTTCCCTCTGCTTTTATCATAGCCACCCCAGCTGGAAATGTGCTGGGTTACCCATGAAGTCAACACGTCTCAGAGCCCGAGGACCACAGTGTACTGCCTGGGTATCACTGCTGGTTATTCAGGGTCTAAGGGCTCTTCAGTAAACAGGCGATAAATCTTGCCGGGACTGGGTTCTTCTCTCGAAGGCAGCACTTTCTCTTTTGGCCCACGGTGTGTCTAGAAATGTCTTCCAGGATTGAGGACCTGGAACGGGGACCTCAAGACTGTTTGCTGCCCAATCCTACTGTGGCTGAGGTGGTATCCAAGATGCAAGACCAAGCCTTCTTTCCTGTTTACTCCCCTCTCCTTAAATATACAGAAGAGTCACTTTTGTTGCTGCAAGCTGCACTGCCTGGGAGAGGAAGGCACAAGCCCTCCCTTAGCCATACCAGCTGGTGTCTCCCTAGATCATGTGCCACTGTAGTCCACTGGCTTTAAGCCTAGCCCAGCACTAGCGGTTGCAAAGGAATTGAATTTTTTTGTGTCCTAGACTGCCTTTCAAGGTTACCCAGGACCCTCGAATAGACAAGACTTGCCAAGAATCTCAAGTTCCAACTGCTGGGATGGACAGCTCTCCTCTGGCTAGAGTTGGTCTAAATGCTCTCTCCAGGCGTGGGCACTGGGTGACCCCAGAAGGGCGTTGTTCCTGGCCTGTGACAGGGCAGCTCTGAGGTCATTATAAGGTGCTCCAGTCACTGCACTCTTCCTCCCCAAAGTGTACAGATTCGTTGGCGCGGGGGTGGTGTCGAAGATTCAAGATTGTCTCTCCTGCCCTCCCCAATGCCTCTTTTAGTGATATGAAGTGAAAACTGGGTACTGTCATTGCTCACCTGATTTTTGGCTCATGATAATGCTTTTCTGTGTCTAGACAGTTGTTACAATTTGGTGTTTCAGCAGCGAGGACAAAGGGTACAGGCTTCTGTCTCAGCCTCTTGCTCCCTCCTCAAAGGATGGGTTTTTTGGGTGTTTTCATATATTAACAAAAATAGAATTATTTAAATAGTAGTTGTATTATATTTAAACACATTAGATTCAAGATCATGTTGGTACCAGATGGTACCAGACCTGGGTTCAAGTTCTTGTTCTGCTATGCACTGGCTTTTTGACCTCGGGCAAGTTATTTCAATGTTCTAACCCCAGCTTCCTACTCTGTATAATAGGGACTATGATAGGACTTCCTTAAGGTTATTGTAAATATTAAATAAGAATGTGTGCAAAGCAGTTAACATTGTACTTAACATCTGGATAGCGCTCAGATAATATTTACTGTTTGTTGTCATTGCCTAGCAAAGATTGGAGTTCTGTCTCTTCAGAGGGGGTGATTCTTAAAACCACACAGCGGTGGTTCTTAACCTGAGAACTTCCATAGCAACTAAGTTCAATAACTTGTGCACCTGTGCAGTCAGGCATTTTTCTGGAAAGAAGGTCCAGAATTTATGAGATTCTTTTTTAAATTTTTATTTTCATTTATTTTGTATTACAGTGGTGCAGTGGTGAGGGCAAGGCATAGAACTCAACCAGGAAGCAGAGTACATTTTCATAAATAGTTGATTCCTTATTTTTTAATTGACAAACTAAAATGTTATATATTTATCATATACAACATGCTGTTTTGAAATATGCATCCATTGTGGAAAGGCTAAATCAAGCAAATTAACATGCATTACCTCACATATTTATCAACTTTTTGTGCTGAGTACACTTAAAATTTACTGTTAGTAATTTTAAAGAATACATGTTGTGCAACAGATCCCTGAACTTACTCCTCCTTTCTAATTGAAATTGTGTATTCTTTCACCAACATCTCCCAAGCCACTCCCCTGATAATCACCATTTTTGTTCCTCCTTCTATGAATTCAACTTTGTCAGATTTCATGCGTGCGATCACACGGTATTTGTCTTTTTGTGACTGACTTATTTTACTTAACATTATGTTCTCCAGGTTCTTAAGTATTCATGAGATCCTTAAAGTAGTGAAGGACCTTAAAAGGAATATGAGTTGAACAACAATAAAATTATTTAAAAGCAGGCAATAAACTGTATTGTCTTATAGTCTTTTTTCTAAACATCCTCTTTCTCCTTAAGATATAACACACTGCTACTTCCATTTCAATAGTATCAAGCTCTGTAAATTCAGTGAGAACCTACCAAATATTTGACTAGCTTATATAAATGACCTTCTGGCTAGTTCTGGGAAATAGCAAAAAGCTGGAGAGTCCAAACCCAGAGCTGCCTACAAGGAGGCTCCTGTAGCCAGTGTTGAGTGAAATTCACTGAGTTTGAAAGAAATCCATTTTCTCTTCATACTTTTCCTGGTGGATTCTGTGCATGTAATAGTTTGCAATTGAGTAAGGTAATAGGTACAAGTTATTAGAATCTTTTGTTGTTGTTGTTGTTTTAGAGACAAGGCGTCACTCTGTCACCCAGGCTGGGGTACAGTGGTGCTATCATGGCTCACTGCAGCCTTGACCTCCAGGACTCAAGCAGTCTTCCCGCTTCAGCCTGCAACACAATTCCCAGCTAATTTTCTTTTATTTTTCTATTTGTAAAGACAGAGTCTCACTGTGTTGACTAGGCTGGTCTAAAAGTCCTAGCCTCAAGTGATCCTCCTGCCTCAGCCTCCCCAGCAGTTGGGTTTTACAGGTATGAGCCACTGTGTCCAGCCCAAATTACTAGATTTATAAACTATTAACTGCTTGTGTAATATTTTTTAGTTAAGTAACTAAAAATTTTTAATTTACACAAAACACCTTAGGGCCAAAAAGATAACTGCCTAGGTGCATGGCTTGGAGCATATTGTTTGGCCTTTTTTGGCCTCACATGTGGGATTTGAAACACTGTTCTTAAAAATGTTGGTCACAAAAGCCTTTAATCAAGAGAAAGGTTATATGGAATGCAGATATATAAAACAGAACTACATCCTTTCTGCTTGCGACTTACTTTCTTCTTTTTTTATATACCTATTACCTGCCCTAGGGACATTTATTATTTTTTTTAATGAAACATGTTTTGAAAATGCTCTGGACTAAAAAAAAAAAAAAAAAAAATCAATGAACCATTAAGGTTTAAGATTCAACAAAATGTAATTGTTGGCTGTCAAAAGTTATAAGTAGTTTGAAATAACATTTTGAACCATATTTTGTGATTCAAGTGTCTATTTAAGTCTCTATCTCAAAACACCCTTTTTCAAATGTGAAGTTCAAACTACAGTTGGCCCTTGAACAACATGGAGGTTTAGGGGGACTGATCCCCCTACATTTGAAAATCCAGGTATCTTAATAAGTGTTGACTCCTCCAAAACTTGACCATTAATAGCCCACTGTTGACCAGCAGACTTGCTTACAACATCAACAGCCAATTAGCACATATTTTGTATGTTACATGTATTATATGCTGCATTCTTAAAGTAAGCTAGAAAAAAGAAAATGTTACTAAGAAAATGATGAAGAAGAGAAGATATATTTTCTATTTATTAAGTGAAAGTAGATCATCATAAAGGTCTTCATTGTCTTTGTCTTCACGTTGAGTAGGCTGAGGAGGAGGAGGAAAAGGAGGGGCTGGTCTTGCTTACTGAGGGGTTGCTGACTTGGAAGGAAATTGATCTGTAAATGGATCCACGCGGTTCAAATCTGTGTTGTTGAAGTGTCAACTGCACTTTTTCTTGGAAGTCTTACCCAGGTTATTGCGTCCAAGTTCAATGCCACCAGGTAGCTTTAGAATGCAGCATTTAACCACTGCTGGTTAAAGGGTTCAAATTTCTTCTCTTAATGACATTTACTGGATGAGAATATTAGAGGACAAAAATATAAATAATGACAATATTAATAACAATAAAATGCTTCAGCTGTTTTAATAAAGAAGAAAGGCCTCTCTGTGCTTGTGGTGGTGAACAGCAGGAAATGATATGTGGCTCAGAGCTGGACAAGAACATGGTTAACTAAGATGGGGACTTCAGCTGCCCTCTCTCATTTACAGTTTTTCTCCATTGTCAGCATCCGATATGGTTATCTGGAAGGTATTTGGTTTTATAGTTATCAGGAAAGGGAAAACCATGATAACTGTACAATACTCCACCCCTCACCCTAGTCCCCCAATAAACCCTCAGGTTAGTTTATTGCTCGCAGATGCTTAAATCTGTTCCTCTAAAAACAAAACAAAACTTACAATTCTGTAAAATACATCTTCATATGGAGTACTGAGATATAGTATAATTTTCTCCTCATTAATACATAAAGAACCTGTCAAATGTGAAAACATTAAGAATATGTATATGACAACATAAACATTTAACTGATGGACCGGAGGTAAACTTAACTTCCACAGAAACACCGTATTCTAAATAAGGGGAAATAAGCCGCCTCTGTTCAGTCTCTTAATATATGCAGTAATTCGTATATATGCAATGATACCAGATAGAGTTATCAGCCTAATATCTGTGCAGAAATGCTTCAAACCAACATGATATATTTAAACCTGTTATTTTAAATATATGAATCAAACGTGACTGCACTATAGCTACTAACTCAATGCAGATTTCTTGCTGAGAAGTATTCACATAACAAATGTTTAGCTTTCGCTTCATTTAGTCTATTTCTCTAACAGTTTGAACACTTATAACTATCTTCCTTTATTAAATTCCCTGTGTTCCCCTGCAGTTTACCATTCTTTTATAAAAGACAGATGTCCTAGGAATTTATTTTCATGTACCTGCTATATTTAAACAATGCTTTATTTTAAACAAACTTTAACATAGTTGAATAATTAAATAACAATATTTTATTAAAATTTATTGTATTTATTTTATTTGACATGAAATAACAGTTTAAAAACTTTGATAAATCTATGGACGCAGTCTTCTCAGAAAAATATACAAACACATAACTACCCCAAATTTTTATAATTTCAGGATATTTATAGAATCCAGACTAAAAACCAGTTACAATGCATTTAATGTTTGACATAACATTTTACGTATTTCTATGTTTGTTATTGACTATTTGCATTATTTAGTTATTTAGGAGAATGTTATATAGTCTATATAGCTCCTATGAAATTATATTTTAAAGACTATTATTTCTTACAAAATGAATATGACTTATGTCTGTCCCTTGTTTTAAACTGTTTCCCAAGAGAGATTAAGTAGAATATGTATATATGCAAGTATAACATAATGTAGCATAACTTACTCAAAAAGAATTTTGTGTAGCATATGTATATTTATGACATGGATGTACATTATAATAACCACATTCTGGTACAACATCAGATCACTAAGAGGGGTCTGAAGTGTTCATCAGTCCTGAGAAACAAGTAGTTTCCACAGGTCATTTTGTGTTCATTGTCACCCATTGCAGGGCTAAAAGAAAAGACTGTGGAGCTAATTATTTGCAGATTAAATTAACTGTAGGGAAGTGCACCATCATTATTCTCATTATGACCCGAGGTTCTAAACAATTTAAACAACTATGAGGCAGGAGCAGATGGTACTTTCTTTATTTTAAGTAATAAACATAAAGAAAAGTCCTCCTGAGGAATCTAGTTCCCTGAAAAACAGTCATGTGCATTGTCAGCATTGGGAAGGAGCCCAATTGGCCACGTATTTAAAAAGTATGGGATCACTATGAATGGAACCATACTGACACCTTTAATCTGTTTGTCTAAATAACTGTAATGCATTTATCATTAACAACCTGAGGGAGAGTGCAGACAGGGGAATGACACCAGCCCCATCTGTTTCTTGGCTAGATTTTCTTAAGAATAATCTACCTAAATGGATTTCAATATAAAATGGGAGATACTGTGAAGATGTGGGGTATTTTAATGTCCTTTAGAACATACTGAGACTATGTAAATTAATCAGGCAATCTTCTTCATTTTCCAGACATTGGTTCCTGATTAGCCTTGTTTTTAGCAAGAATAAATGACGATCCTTGTGTTTTATTACTCTTTTCACCTCAGACATCAGCCCACCTGCTGAAATCTAATCCACAAAAAAAAGAGAGTTACTATTTCTTGCTATCTGCTTTGAATTGTATTTTGACATAAAATCTAAGAATATTTCAACAAAGAAAAATTGAACTAATGGGCATACTCCCATCAGTGGGAGGGCAATCATTCTAGGGAGATGTGGATTTTTTTTTTTTTTTTTTTTTTTTGGGTCACTGGAATTTAACATAAAAATATAAAGGAGCATATTTCCTTTGACCATTCAGGACTTAGGTGAATGCCAGGAAGCCTTCATAACTGCCTGTTGACTTAGGGAACATTTTTCCCCACGTGTTGCCTCATCCTTTTCTTTACATTTTTTTCTTTTCGTTATTCTATAATAACTTTTATTGCCTCCGTTATTTATTTAATTCACATAGTTGGTTTATTTAAATTCTTGGTAAAATGTGATAAAGTTTTAAGAACAGTATGTACTACCCTGAAACCGGCAATCAATAAATAGCAACACTCAATTCATGCCTGTTTCTGTTTTTCTTCCTGTCTTTGCTTCCTCTAACTATATGAACTATCAAGTACTATATACAAGGCTACTTACCCTTGTTTAGATCTGGCTTGATATTGCTGTTACTAACTGGGTAATATCAGCCACTGTTAAATTGTTCAGAACTTTTCTGGGTGTGTCTGGGTCCCCTCACAATCAGAGTTAGCTCTTCTGGCCTGGGGCTCTGCTAGTTGTGCTCTGTAAGCTTTCCACCCTTTCAAATGGAAGTCTAGCACTGGGTACATATATAGAAGAGATAGGAGTGATTCTGGTCCGCAAGAATGTCTTCCCTAGGTGTTATATTAACCATGCTTCTGGTTTCAGTAAACTTGATGCTTTAACGTTTGTCCTACATGCATAGCTGTCCTTGTTCTGGACAATCCAACAATCCAATATGCCTGAGTCACCCACCGTGAACCCCTGCTTACCTGATCACTCCCCATTCTTGAAAGAACAGCACGTCCTTGTGGTATGCCTTTCAAATTTCAAGTACAAATAAATGCATCGGAGTCCACACCACCAGCCACCTTCTTTACTGGACTGTCACACGCTGGGCTACCATGCACCTGCCCAGAGCAATACCAGACAACTAGGGACATATTGCTGCAATTATGCAAACTCACCAAAAGGGGGCCCACATACACTGTCCATCCTCTTCCTTCCCATGGAAACCACAACAAAGGCTCTTGCCTAGTTTCCTGTCTCCCTTCTGCCTCTTGAGGGACCCCAGTACCTTCTCACATGCCCCCCACTATGGTGTGGCATGCCCCTTCTTCCAGGGACCTGTGGGTAACAACCTATCTTTTCAATAGCAGCTATTTCCTGATCTGTTGGCCTTACTATACCTCAAATTTTCTAGTAGTACATTATCTTTTTTAAAACTTGTATGCAGTTAGAAGATTTGGATACCTGAACACAGGTAGTTTGATGCTTTTGTACCTCTCCATCTCCTGGCTTTGGAAATGACGATGAAAAGAAAAGTCATAGAACCCTAGAGCTGAAAGGAAGCCTGAGGGATGGGCCCAGGGAAAGATAGGAAAGACTTATTGAGGGGTTGCCAAGCTTTCTATATTTCACAAAGGCCTGCCTGGAGCACTGTAGTCAACAACAACTGGGGATCCCATTCACCTCCTAATCTAGGAGTGTCACCCCTGGAGTTGTGCTGTATACAAACTGCACAGCTGTATGTGTTAGCCCAGAAACCTACTTTGTCAAAGGGGACAGGGACCCAGTGTGTTTGCTGAAATTTCTTATGAAAGTTGTCTTAGAACAATTGTGCATTGTAAAGCTCATATATAATGTAAACAACAAACGCATGAGATCTCCTTCCGGAGCAGATAAAGGTACTAGATACTGGCTACTGATACACAAATCCATTATTCTAATAAGAAGCCTCAGAAGAGTCACTTCATGTTTTTAAGAAAGCTGTAAATGTTATCATGCAATATGTTTATGTCTCTTAACGTTTAAAATTTCTAATTTCTATGAGCAAGAATATTACGGAAGCAAGCAATTAAACTGCTGTTTATTCTTCATAGCTAAACATGTTGGAAGAGCACAGGACTAGGATTATGAATGCAATTTCTGAAATCATGCAGGGGCAACTGGAAACATTTTTTTAGTTGGGAAATTGGATTGACTATATCATAAAATATGGCAGTTGTATGGAAGCTTAAAGATTTTTAAATGTGCTGTTTTTAAACTTTGCTAATTATGCTTTTATATTCCCATAATTTGTTTTTGACATGTGCATACCCAGAGTTGTTGAAATTTAAATTTGTTCTGTGCACATTTACAAATATATGTTTCAGAGAGCTTATTAACCAACAGAGCTGGACTAGATTGGACTGAGTCGGAGAAAGGTCTTCACGGGGTGCTACTAAGAGTTTTTTAGTCTGGAGTTACAGACACACTACAAAATTTAATGCATACACTTATAAAATAAAACTGCAAACATTTAAAGTGTTTTCAAGTAGCTAATGAACAAATTGTATTTCTAAAGAATGGCTTTATGAAATCTAAAGTGTTCATTTGAACCTCTGAATAGCCAAATATGCAAAGAGAAGAGGCCTGGGATAAATCTGACTATGAAGCCACAACATCTCACAGCTCTGGTTGGATAATGAATATTTCAGGCAGTTAAGTTTCCATACATACTCAGTTTTCCTGTGGTGAAACTCAGATAAAGCAATTTGACAATATAGTAATGATGTCCTTTTCACCAAGGATTCATTAAATATGTGGTGACTCATCGTAATTCTGGGATAGACTTGAGACTCCTGCTAACTTGTTACCTTGTCTTCATGTAGAATCAAAGCTGTCATCTCACACAGGCAAATTTCTCTTCTGTGGATTAATAACCTCTTAGGAAGAAGATTATAGAATTCTGAAATAATTTATCAAAGTAACATTCTAAATCTAATTAGAAAAGTAATAAAATCTAATTGCAGGAAACGTTAAAAACACACACAAACTAAAATACAAGAAATTAAATGAGAAGCATTTATCCATCTATAAGCAGATATAAATATTGTTAAAATATTTTGCATAAAGCCTTGTACTCTGTGGTCTTCATATCTATTTCTTTCTAATTAGCAATACCTTGTGAGTACTTCTGTCACTTTAAATACTATTATGTTGATGTGTTAAGGGAACCACTGAAAAGGCCTTTTTTTCTTACCCAAGTTCTAAACAGTTGTGATATATGATGAAAGTGTTGGCAGATTAAGGCTGAAATGTCATTTTTAATGCTGAAAAAGACTAGGTTGGAAGAGGTGTCTTACCAATGCAGGCAATGGGGCTTATTGATACTGAACCCCAAATTAAACGGCATACCCACTGGGCAATACATGGTCCTGGCCTGGTGTAAGTTCTCCTCTACAAGAGTCCTGCCTGGACAATGTCAGATATTGGAGGAGTTAAAGAGAGCTAATGCTATCTGTAGGAAAACTGATATCCAAGAGGAAAAGACAGGGCTCTTATACTCTTTTCCTGTTTCCAAAATTACTAATCAAAGTCGGTCTTTTCTCCATGATAAGGAGATGTGACAAGATGGAGAGAAGCTAGGAGTGCCGACTAATTAAATTACCTGGAGGAAAACGTTTAAGAGCTGACGGTGACATACCCCCACTCACTTCCACCGAAATACAGCGTTATTTTCAATGGCTGTGTGGTATTTCATTTTACAAATATAACATCAGCGTCTAAATCCTTTCTTGTTGGAAACTTCAGTTGTTTACAGATGTTTGTTACTGTAGGCAGTATTCTGATCTTTTTGTCTATGTCTTTGCATTTATCATTAATTCCTTAAGATTAATTATTGATGTTGAATTGCTGAATACATGTTGGCAAATCTTCCTCCAGAAAGGCGGTCAACATTTGAATGCCTGTAAGTGGTGTTTAGAACTATCAACCCCATAAGAAATGTTTATATTCTTATCAACCTCAGTACTACATTTAGTCATTCTTCTTAATCTTTATCAATTTATTTTCTTAAAAGGACTTGGCATCATTTATTTGATTGCTGTTGATATTTAACATATTTTATATAGTTAATGGCCATTTTATGAATTTTTAAGATTATTTCTGTTTTTGTTTTCCTTTAATTTGCTACATTTGTTTGCTGGGACTTCTATAATACAGTGTGTAGTAAAGGGTTTCATAACATGTCAAACACTAAAGATTCCAATGATAATTTTAATACATATTCATTGTTATAATTACAGTATGTTCAATGTTAATCTTTGTGCTGAAGGTGCTTGTTTATAATTCTCACCTCTAAACAATCTCAAATGACATACGTTTTCCCAAAATAGATTTGGAGGCCATCACACAGTGAACTTGTCAATAAGATTAATTTTAAGAACTGCCCATCTTAATTTTTAGCTGATGAGTTAAAATATATGGAGGTTTGCTCCATTTAGGATTTTTGTCTCCATAGCTTTTTGTGAACCTTCAGTACCAACGTGTAATTCATTTTATCTGATTTTTTCTCCCAAGTACTAAAGCCAATGTCAAAATATGAAATCTGTGCAATGTATTCCACTGCCATCACGAAATATTGCAATCTCTTCACCCGGTCCTTGAACTTTGAGGTAATAGAACTTGTGAGAAGAGTATTTTTGCTTTCTAATGCTTTGTGGGAAAATCTTATTTATGGTTCCCATCAATCGGAATGCTCTAGTTCTATTTCCTTTTCACATCAAAAACAAATATTTCTCAAAGCATTGCCCATCATTGAGTTGAGTCTCCTTTGCTACCATGTAAAATAATGTAGCCCTATCTATTATACGTGATCTGGCGTGACCTTCCTATCATAATGCATGGCCTTATTATGAATGCTAACCATTTTGTTTCCTCTTTAATTCTCAGTAGGGCACAAATATATTAACCCATGACATGTTTCCTAATAGAGATTAGAGAATGAAATTAATGCATTGAACTTTCTATTAGCATTCAATGTGCTCTTGTGTTTTAGAAATTAAAGTAACTTTTTGTAATTTGTTGTTTTTTGAAAGTTGTGTCTCGAAAACAAAACAATGTAAATAAGTAGCTGTGTGGTCCAGTTGTTACTTATGCAATATGGCCACTCATCATCCAATTTCATGTTACTCTTTGAGCAGTGGATCAGGCCACCGGGGTGCTTTTCCTCTGGGAAGCACAGGAAATGCAGTTATACTGATGGGAGGGCACCCAGAAACATATATTAAGCAAACTCACTTCAGATGAGTGAGTTTATGGATAAGGCAGAAAAATACGTAAAGGGCATAAAAACCATTTAGGTACCAAACGATTTAGGAGTACTGAAGTACAGTATCTATTATCACATTTATAGATCTTGGTTTTGAAACAGTGTCCAGTTTCTTTTTCCATCTCAGTCACTAACTGAGCTACCAGGAGGAATGTAGTACTTATCTCTCTGAGGCCTTTGGGGCTTATTCATTCTTTTAAAAGTGGGAGCTTTGGAGGAAAATCATTAGTCATTGCCTGGATACTAAAGACAGGAAACCTTATCCACTAAACAATGACTATTTGGCCGTTTGCAATGAACCATTCGACTGGGGAATTTTTGTTGTTTCTTTGAGCTGAATGAGGTTATTCATCACTTGATCTCCCCCCAGGGCTAGTTTCTTCAGAGCTTACTGAATAAAAGAAAAGAAAGAAAGAAATAAAAGGGAGGGAGAGCGTGCAATAGTTTCACTAGCCTCCTAATTATAATGATTTGTGAGTTACTACACAGAAGTAGTATTAGGTATGTGTGCTGCATGAATCACTATATTAGTTCTGAGATATATTGGACTCTGTGTAGATGAACTTTGGTCTTATAAGTGGTGGCTATGCACCAATGGTTTCCCATTCAAGTTAAAATAAAATTACTCTCACTCACAATGGCCACAGAGCCATATATAACCCGGCCCCTCACCTCTTCTCTCAGATTCCGATTGCACCACCTTTCCTGTCCATGAAATACACAAACCTTATGCCCACTGAGGGCCTCATCTAAGAAAACTCCTCCTCCTAGAAATTTGTGTGTCTGGATCCATATTATCACCCAGATCAAAAGTTAGTCTTTTGTACACCTAATGTGTACCCACAAAAATGTAAAACTCTCTTAAAAGGTTACTCCTTGGTTAGGGAGAAAAAGCCTTCCCTGGCTACTCTACCTACAAATATTCCCTCCCAGTTACTCTCCATCACAACCTCCTGTTTTAATTTCTTTAAGGCAGCTGTTGCTGTCAGAAATGATCTTGTCCATTGATATATGTACCTGTTCCCTGTCTGTCTTTCTAACTACCCCATTAAGCTTGGAAAGCAGGAACCTTATCTGTCTGGTTCCCACCACTTCTCTCTAGAAGTCCCTTCTAGCACCTGGAAAAGTGCTCAATGTATAGTTGGTTGTCAGTACAGAGATGCCAAGTGAGCAAATGTTTGTACAATGTATTTGACCACACCATTTTATTACCCAGACATCAGCAACCATTTCAAGACTGCTAGTGACAAAATCAAGAAATCCCAGACAAATACATCCTATTTCTGTAACTACATCAAAATGTCCAATCCAAGATGAAGGTGACATTGTGAGATTCAGTGTTGAATTTCTTTCTTCTTTCAAACATTTGTATTGAATTGAGTATTTACTGTATGCTGGACTCTGGGTGATCCAATGATGAACAGACAGACATGCTCTTTGACTGCACAGTGTGTATAGTCTTGAACTAGCAGCAAAGAAATAATTAACAAAGCAAATACATCTCAGTCAGTTTTACGTTGCTATAAAGAAATATCTGAGGCTGGGTAATTTATAAAGAAAAGAGGTTTATTTGGCTCATGGTTCTGCAGGCTCTACAAGAAGCGTGGTGCCAGCATCTGCTTCTGGTGAGGCCTCAGGAACCTTTCACACCTGATGGGCAAGTGAAGGGCAACCTGCATGTGTCGCAACTATGAGAGAAGTGGGAGGTTTCAGGCTCTTTTTATCAACCTGTTCTCATGAGAACTAAAAAAGAACTCACTCCAGCAAGAATGGCACCAACCAAGACCCACACATCTCCCACCAGGCTCCACTCTCAACACTGGGGATCAAATCTCAGCATGAATCTCAGTGGCGTCAAACAGACCATATCTAATCCATAGCAAAATATAAGGTAATATGATAAGTTCAACAAGAAAGAAAACACAATGTTGCACTAGCTGACATAGTTCAGGGAGATTGGTGAAGACTGCTCAGAGAAAGTGAGTCTAATCAGAAAGCCACATGAGGCTTAAAGATTGGGACATGTTCTGAGAAATGCATGGTTAGGTGGTTTTATCAGAGTGTGAACATCATATGGTGTACTTCTATAAACCTAGATGGTATGGCTATTACACAGCTATACTCTATGGCAGAGCCTGTTGCTACCAGACTACAAACTTGCACAGCATGTGGCTCTAATGAAAAATTGGGGAACTTGTAACACAATGGTAAGTATTTGTGTATCTAAAGATATCTAAACACAGAAAAGTAAAAATGTAGCATTATAATCGTATGAGGCCACCATTGTATGTATAGTCTGAAAAGTCATTATGTGGCATTTGACTGTACTTTGAATGGAAAATCTCAGAGAAAGATGAGGCTGCTGATTTTTTAAAAAATAAACACGAAAGTGTTTGGATTTTATCTAAGGGGGATAAGAAGCATAGCAAAATTTTAAGCAAGGAAGGGGAATGATGCTTTCTGTATTTTAGAGACATCCTTCAGCTGCATTAGAGAAAGAAATGTACAGGAGCTAGACCTGCAGCAGGGAGTCGGAAGCCATTGCTGTCAATTAGAAGCTGTTGTGTTAATCTAGACAGGAGATGATGGGGCTTTGATCACAGAAGTGGCAGTAAAGGGACATAGATTTCTCTCTTAGAGGTATAACAAGGAGGGCTTTTAAAAATTAATATAGGCCCTTAAAAAGAGGACAAAACATAAATATACCCAGGTTTCTGGCTTCTACAATTGGGTGGTGGTACCTTCCATTCTTTGGTTCAAAAGATATTTACTAAATACTGACTATGAATTAGCAACCACATAGGCACTGGGGATGTGGCTGTCAACACATAAAGTCCTAAATTAAGGGAATAAAAAATTAAATATGCAACATGCCCGGTAACAGTATGTCTTCTGGAAGAAAGCAACAGAAGATAAGTAAGGTGAGAGTGCTGGAGGGGTCAAGGAGGACACTGCTAATAAATGTCATTTGAACAAAGACATGAAGAAAAGAGGGAGATGCACAGAAAGATGGGGGCATATGCAGAAGGCTGAGTGAGTGCAAAGGCCCTCAGGCTTGTTACGTTTGAGGAACAGCAAGAAGGTTAGCCTGGCATAGGACAGTAAACCAGGAGGGTAAGCAGTAAATGAAACATAGAGATGAGCTGGAGATTTCAGCATGATGAGCTAGCTGTTTGACCACCTAGTATTTCACCAACCGTCAAGGCATTCAGGTATATACTGAAGGTCGCCAACCATCAAGGCATTCAGGTATATGCTGAAGGACAACTTGGTTAGAGATGCTACAGAAGGCATTTGAATATAGTACAGATTCCTGCAATCAATGAGATTAAGGCCCTTCTAGGAACTCTTAGAACTCTGAGATCCTGATTCCATTATTCTAAATCAAGCCTCGCCTTCATTGTCCCCTGTGTTCCCGGATACATGTGGGGTGATGCTAGACTTTCTTTACCGCCTCCAAGTGGGAGGAGCTTTCTCTATTAGACCCAGTCAGTCATCTGGGTAGGAAAAGTCCCTTAATAACTAGATGGTTTATTGTGAGATTCCCAGGTACCCATCGAAATTTTTTGAAGTTCTATTGATATTAGGGTTTTTAAATAATAACAATGTGATCTTTCTTGCTTAAAGTTTTACGCAGTAAAAAAATATATGAAGCCGGGCACAGTGGCTCACGCCTGTAATCCCAGCACTTTGGGAGGCCGAGGCGGGTGGATCGCCTGAGATCGGGAGTTCGAGACCAGCCTGACCAACATAGAGAAACCCCGTCTCTACTAAAAATACAAAATTAGCTGGGCCTGGTGGCACATGCCTATAATCCCAGCTACTAGGGAGGCTGAGGCAGGAGAATTGCTTGAACCTGGGAGGTGGAGGTTGCGGTGAGCCGAGATCATGCCATTGCACTCCAGCCTGGGCAACAAGAGTGAAACTCCGCCTCAAAAAAAAAAAATATATATATATATGAGTAAACCAATGTGTTATTAGAACAGGGTTAGCCTTAAGCAAAATGGAGAGGTAGGAAAATGATTACTCTTCTTTCCTTTTGATCCACGATTTTTTTCTACTTTAGATCCCTTCTCCCACCCTTTTCTGTTACAGTCTCTCCCAACACAGTGCTGAAGGCTGTTCCTTCACATTTCCACCATTGCAACCCAAACCCACCTGTTCAGTTTCCTCAAGATACTGATTATTACAAAGCTAGACAGTCATATATGTTCATCTGTACAATTTTGCCAACAGAAAAGGCAGCTGACCATCACCCTTCCCCTCCTGTGTGATATACACAATCTATAGTGACTTATTTCAAACGTGCATGTGTGTATGTGAGGTGTGTATGTTTCTCGTGTGTGTGTGTGTGTGTGTGTGTGTGAGGGGTGTGTGTGTTTGTATTTAGGATGACATCTGAAAATTCAAGTGCCATGTTGAACCAGTAAAGGAGATATTTGGGGCAGATAGAGTCTTATGAAACCTTAAGCAAAGAGGAAAGAGGCTTCCACTTACATTGTCTACTGATAGATCTGTCTCTTTGTGTAGATGCTGAATATTTTCAGTCTGTTCATAGAATCCACAGTGAACCTAAAGTCAGACCAGAGAGAAGAGAAAGAAACTTGTGTGCAAATAAAATAGTTAAATGATCTAAATGTGACTCTGTACAAGGCTCTGAAACAGTTTTTGGGCACCAGAAAAGTTTCCTAACAGCTATTCTGTTGGATCTTAGCTGATAGTCGCTTCATTACTTAAATAATCTTCTTACTCAGCCGTCTTCAACCAATAACATCAAAACCAAACGAAATCATTATATTAATTTCAGTAGAGACAGACAGTGAACAAGTTATTGTAATTAAATTGTGTATACATAAGACACAAAATATCTCTCTTTGGTGTGGTACTGTTTCAACCTGTTATTTTTAATGAGGAGTTGAGCTGTTCATGTATTTAATTTAATTCATGTAATTTTGTGTTTTCATGTGTGTTCCCAAAGGCCTTTAGGCGATGAATACATTTTTAATAAATTGCATTTGAAATAAATAATGGTGGTTCATTACACTGGCACTAACTTTTTTCATGGTAGAATTAAAATGAATGAATATTTAACACTATTATTTGAGTCAGTTGAACATGAATTTTGTGGGAGGTTTCTTCCCTTTGAAAATGGTTACACTATGAAATGCTTCTCTTAAGGAGTAATTTTAGAATGTTCAATAGGGAAAAATATTTCAGTATAACAATTTTCTACTAAGGTGCTCTTTTTCGGATTATTTAGGTGATGAAAATCTAGAACTGCTTATTTATATCTGTGTGTCCACTGTAGGCTTTCTTAACCAAAATTTAATTTTTTAAATTTTGTCAAAAAATGAAAATGTACCTGAAGTGCTCACCTTGGCAAGGAATTACAATCTTCATCAGATTAAAGATAGATATCTGCATTGCTGAAGATTAAGAAATTAGCCTCAATTCTTATAAAACTGTTCCACTGGGAGAGCAAAAGTTCTTGCATTCTGTCGTATTTCAAGGCAATATTTATGCCTCTTATTTTTCTCTTTTGAAGAGAGAATTTTGGCATAGTTCCTGGAATAAGAATGAGGTAGATATAATGCACACTCGAAAACATTAAGATGAACTTATCTTTGACAAATGGATTCAGCGTCTGAATGCCAAAGATACTTGAATTGCTTATTAACAACATTTTAAATTGTCTGATGAATGCATATTGTGGAGGTATTCTTAAAATCATTTTTCATAACAGAAAAATACTATAACTGCCCACTTCAGATCATTAAAAAAGCATTATCTATAAATTTCAAATAGGTATATCCTTCGGTATAGACCTGTTTGTCATTATGATATACACATATCTCTTATGTATATATTTATTTTAATATATCTGTACACATACACATATATAGAACATTTAGTATTAAATATGAGAAAAATTAGAAAATGAGTCCCTTTTCTGTTCAAGGACATAGTCAAGTCAGGTACAGTGGATATATCTACGTATGCAATGTTAATTTGCAATATCTTTATGATACGTACAAATAAACAGTACACTTGCCATTTTAGAAAATGTAGGCGTATCATTTCTAGTGCTTGTGAAGTTAGGTTTAGTTCTAGAATTCAATTGTTTTCAAGTTTCAGTCCATAAAGCACACTCTTTCTTAATGATATATAGAAGTTACTGGAATTAGCATGCTTCAAGGATTTCTGGGAAGGGCCACATTTTCTTCCCCTGGAATTTTAAATTCAAGTGATTTGATGTAAACCACAGGCAAGCTATTGCTGGTTTGTCAGGGAGTCATGGATATGTTTGGGCTACCCTCTGCATGCAGAACTATAGGCATAGGTCAGTGAAGCACCAGACATTCTCTGCCTTCAAGGAACTTCTTATATGGTGAGACTAGGCACAGGGCCTGCAACTTACATTCATTGTGAGTATATTTGGAGCCATTGCCAGCCTTGTTGCACGGGAAAGCTGAGGGGTATGTAATGGTAAAGACAGCAACGGCTGTGGAGTCAGACAGTGCTGGTGTGAATCCTGCTCACAGCCATTTTCTGTTGTGAATCCTGGACAAGGTGCTTTATCCCACTCTGCCTCAGTTTCCTTTCATATAAAATGAGGATACTAGCATTATTTCACAGGGTAGATACGAATATTAAATAAAACAGTACCTGTAATCGGCATTCAATGACTAGTAATCCCTTCCTTAATGCCCACAAATGCTAGAAGGATAAATTCTAAAGAGTGATCGAAGTAGCTGAAGAAATTTGGAAAACCTTTTTAATGTAACTGAGGTAAACAGGGACTTCAGGTATTATAGCACAATCCTGAGAGACTCTTACATTTACAGGAAGGTGGATGGTCAGCTCACATTGGAGAGTGTAAGGGCTCAGCCACTAATCCACTAATTTTTCCTCCAGGGTTTGATGTTGTGACCAAATGCGTAGGCTGAGGCCTCCTTGACAGTGCTGCCAGTCCTGGAACGGTTTGCAGTGGTTGAGGCAACTAAGAAAGGCTCCCCTCACAGGGGACACTCTGAGTCCCACGTATTGCTCCCATGTCCACGGAGAACTGAGTGGCAGTCTCACCGAGGACGTGGTTGTTGCCAGCATTAAATGAAATAGTACAAATAGAGTACTTACTGCTACACGTGATGTATTGAACAATACATGTTGATTGCTGTTGCTATTATTATTTTCCCTACAAATTATGGTGTAATCAGAACACAAAAACACGTAAAGAAGACACTTTTCACAGAATATTTTAGAGGAGCAATGGCAATGATGTCAACTAAGACTTTCCAGAAAAGTAACAACTTAGTTTTTAAAAAACAAAAACGAACTAGTAGAAGTCAAACGAATAGATATAGATGCATATTCTGGGCCCAGAACTGGCTTTAATATTCCTACCTCCATGAGATTTTTGTGACTATTATTTTATTTGTTCATTTGTTTGTTTCTGTGGTGCCTTATTAATGTAGAAGCTCAACAAATGCTCTTAAATAAATGGATACGGGAATGGGAGAATCAAGTTTCTGGAATGGAGAAGGTTGGACGTATCAGTCCCCTCTCCTTTCTGAGAGCTAGTTAAGTTTCATGAACTAAGTCTCTTATGCAGACAGGAAGGGAAGAAGAAAAACTGCCCTGCAATATACTGGTTTTTATGGTAGATGTTCCATTTTGATACCCAGTGTACATAAGCCACTTGTAAAAAGGTTAGGCATGGGAGCAGCCATCTTTATCACAGCCCAGTAGAGTAGCGTTGACCACATGGCAGGTATTGTATGTTAATAACCATTCACACAGACAAATAACTTTTAAATATGGGAAACTTCTCATGGCCTTGGAAATTGTGTTATTAGATTGATTTTTCTGGAAAAGTAATTCTGACATTAGTGTTACTATGACTCATTTTAACATCTGCATTTCCTTTTAAAATTTATTGAGATATGAGTATCACCTTATATACCATTTATTTCCAATTTTGTGATATCAGAATGGACTCTTGCTGCACAAGAGAAACTGCCTCTGGCTGTATGCCAGTCATCTGATATTTTCTCAGCTGCTGGATGGTCTATCGATCTGGTCACCTAAGGTGAAGAAAAAAACAAGCTCAACAAAAATTGTATTCAAAGCTCCTGTGATCATTTTTTTCCCCTTTTGTGGCAGCAGGTAGGGCAATGGGGGAGGGGAAATTTTTCCCTCTCACTGGGGAAAATGAGAAAATCACAGCCACACACAATTTATGTAGGTCATGCCACCACTGAAAGGACAATAAGTCTATGTCCATTTCCTATAAAAAGAGAGCAAAATGGGCCCACTCCAAAATTTTGTCCTTTGTCTATTTCAAAAACACTTCATGAACTGAAATATCCAGCTGTTTCTACAATGTCATATTGAAAGTAGTGTTTGCCCAAATGAAAACCCTATGGAAAATAGTCAAAGATTTTACTCTACTACTAGTAAATACTTTAGGCAAATGAGGAAATTACTCGTATGGATTGCCATTCATTTTGAGTAAAACTAAAGTTGTGAACTGATGGGGAAAATGAGAACATTCGATAGTTACCTAATGCTGTAATCACTAAATATGTTATTTTGACATGAAATTTTATTTTAATCTATTTTAATGTGTGCCAATAAATATCTTACCATTCTTTAAACATTATTTCTCAAGCGCTAAATAATAATAGCACTATAACAAAAACATTGAGAAAAGTTATTTTGATGGCATTTTTGGCTACACTGTCTTAAAGCCAGTCTCCCTCCACCTTTTTTTTTTTTTTTTGTAGTAAGCTATTTTGGATAAAATAAGATTATTTTCAACCTCTTCAAACAGGATCTTCAGCTTTCTCTCAGACAAGGGGGTTGAAGGTCACGACAGAAGGCAGTGGAGAAATATGGATGTGAGCAGAAAGCTCCGGAGGGAAATCAAAGGGGACAAAGAGCAGGAAATTAGAGGAGGCAGAAGGCGCTAAAGCAGGAAGGGAAGGGCACGGGATTCAGGCTGATCGCACCACGGTGGCCCAAGAGCAAAACTGTGAGACAGGGTGGGGCAAAGAGCACGGCGGGAAGGTGAAGGGTGTCACTGACACGCAGACTTAGAGCTGGAAGACAGATTACAAGTGGAAGCAAAGAGAACTTTTTTTTTTTTATTATTATTATTGCTTAGTACCCATTTGCCCATTACTCTTCCCAAATGGCGATTGCCCCTTTTGGCTTTACAGGAAAAATAAAGGCCATCAGGGGTCAGGAATTTCGCATCATTCCCAACTTTCCCCCAAACCTTAAACACATCTGCAGGCCATCAGTCCCTCCTCCCCACTGGTGATCTCTGCTGTGCTATGCACCTGTCAGCCCTTGTCAGCCCTGAGGCTTTATTCCAGAGGTCACACTATCTCTACTCCACCTTCAACCTCCCCCGCCTTGATATAGTTCTTCCATGGAGAAATATGCTCAAATCTCACAAAACAACCACAGGGAAAAGAACAAAAGACAGCACAATATGCAGTGGCTTTTGTATCTTTCCCCTTCCACTAGGGGTCGGTTTCTTCTCCCCCTCATCGCTTAAAATGGACACTCTTGGTTGCCTCCCCAACATGTTGTGATCCCTCCTTTTTACTGATGGAACTCTAATTTTGTTCAACTCTCCATTAGAACCAACCGCAGAGGTGGATTCTCTCTAACAGCACTTGAATTTTCTCTAGTTATTGTTATTGGACCAGGGTAGATATGTCTTTAAAGTTTGCATTTAAAAAATGGAAGAACCCAGTGTATAGTCCATGCTGGTGTGTCAGCTTCTCTCCATCTCAGCTTCTCTCCATCTCAGCTTCTCTCCATCTCTTTCTGAAATATAAGTAAATAAAACCTTGTACCTACAATCTGCCTTCAAGCCATTAGGGAATCAGTTTTAGGATGAGGCTTGGTGAAGATGGCAAAGCTCAGAGAAATGCCCTGGTTACACTGAAATGCTGAATTAAGTAACGCCAGAGCCTACATTGCCTCTAAATTCCTGTTAGGTAATATCATAACTCTCCTCATCAAAAAGCTATTTTGAGTTAGATTTCTGTTGGTTTCACACAAACCATCCCAATTTAAATGTAGCTCTAGTGGACCACAATACTCACTTTTATTCAATCTCCTGCACATTCCAAACTTCACCTCTTCAACAAAACTCCAGGAAAAAAAAAAACAGCTCTGGCCAAGATCACCAGGGAATTTTTGCTAACTCCCAGGTAAGGTATTTTCTCCTTCTATTAATTTAATTTCTCAACACGCCTTACTCTTGAAATATTGCTTTTCTTTGGACTTTAGAAAATACAGTTCCTAGTTCTTAACCTTAAAACTATTATTTTTCTGAAGCAATTCTGTAGTATGAAACACCTGTCAGAGTCCAGATCTGCAAATCCACTTTTCTGTCAGCTATGTCTTCTTGGTGGGTTCTCAATACCTTAATACTGACATATCCAAAACCAAGTTTGTCATGTTTCTCCTTAACTAGGGTCTCAGATTTTATCCTTTTGCTTTGTGCTCTCTCCTGGTTGGTAATTCTACCAAACACTCAGTTACTTGTGACAGAAATTTGTCTTCCTCAATTCCTCTCTCCCTCCTTTCCCAGTGTCCGCTAGGAGCCTAGGGGTAGTTAAATGATTCTCAAGCCATGTGCTCTTCATTCCTATTACTTCTGCCCAAGGTCAAACTCCATGCATCTCTCTATTAGATGTTACAATCACCTTTTTAATTAATTAATTAATTTATTTTTTGGAGGCAGGGTCCCACTCTGTCACCCAGACTGGAGTGTAGTGGCATTATCACAGGTTACTGCAGTCCTAACTTCCTAGGCTCAAGCAGTTTTGCCTCCTCAGTCTCCCGAGTAGCTAAGACTACAGGTATGTGCCACCACACCCAACTACATATTGTTGCTGTTTTTTACTTACATTTATTTTTCTATTTATTTATTTATTTATTTATTTATTTATTTATTTTAGAGATGTGGTCATGCTTGTTGCCCAGGGGGTCTTGAGCTCCCAGCCTCAAGTGATCCTCCTGTCTTGGTCTCCCAGTGTGCTGGAATTACAGATGTGAATCACCACACTTGGCCTCATAATAATCTCTTAACTAGTTCCTGTTTCTAACTAGCCTCTGTTTCTATACTTTTTAAAATATCTTTCATCATGTTCCCAAGCTGAATAAGTGTTATAAAATCAAAATGTGCTTATGTTACTCTGTTTTTAAAAATATCACTTATTTGCCATTTCCTGTAGTATTGATAACACGCAAGTTCTCACCGTAGACCAGGCCTCATCTTTGTTCCTTGCTGGCTTTGCCCTCTCCATAGCAGGCATATGAAATTATCTAGCTTGCTGTTTTCCTCTGATATATTTTCTATGGTTGAAATACTGTCGTCTTTAGGCCAATTAATAAACTCTCCTATCTAATTTTTCTTCTCTGATTCTTCTGCTAAGCACATTTGATGTGTCCCTTCTTTTGATCATCTCCCCTAATTATAAATATCCATGTTATGGCATTTAACTCACTATATCACATGATTTGACTCATATGTCTTCTTTCACACTTGACTCTAAGTTCCTTCAAGGGAGCCACAGTCTTCTTCATCCCAGAACTTCCCCGTTAAAAAATAATAAGTGAACAGGAAAACGTTCCATTTCTTCAGAACCATTCTATTAAGTTTAGTAATTCGAGTGTTGATCTAGAATATCTTCCAAAGGGGACAGAAAGTACTTTTATCTCACAGAACAATTCTAATCAATATCCAGTAGCTTCCTGAAATTCTACTGAAGGAATTCTGAAGCTATACCCAAGCTCAGGTTGGGAGCCTTCCTGTCAATTAGCATGACCATGGTAATAATCTTTCTTGTGCTAGAAAGGCTTTGTTCCTTAATATAGTTAATATTTCAGGTCATTTTAGGACTTCTCTACACTGGTTCTTCTAGTCATTTGATCTTTTTTCAGGGTTTTTAGTTTCTTTGCAATGGGTTCGAACTTCCTCCTTTAGCTCAGAGAAGTTTGATCGTCTGAAGCGTTCTTCTCACAACTCGTCAAAGTCATTCTCCGTCCAGCTTTCTTCCATTGCTGGCAAGGAGTTCTTTGGAGGAGGAGAGGCACTCTGATTTTTAGAATTTTCAGCTTTTCTGCTCTGTTTTTTCCCCATCTTTGTGGTTTTATCAACCTTTGGTCTTTGATGATGGTGACGTACAGATGGGGTTTTGGTGTGGGTGTCCTTTCTGTTTGTTAGTTTTCCTTCTAACAGTTAGGACCCTCAGCTGCAGGTCTGTTGGAATTTGCTGGAGTTCCACTCCAGACCCTGTTGGCCTGGGTATCAACAGCAGAGGCTGCAGAGCAGCGAATATTGCTGAACAGCAAATGTTACTGCCTGATCATTCCTTTGGAAGCTTCGTCTCAGAGAGGCACCCGGCCATGTGAAGTGTCAGTCTGCCCCTACTGGGGGGTGCCTCCCAGTTAGGCTACTTGGGGGCCAGGGCCCCACTTGAGGAGGAAGTCTGTCCTTTCTCAGACCTCACTCCATGCTGGGAGAACCACTACTCTCTTCAAAGCTGTCAGACAGGGACATTTAAATCTGCAGAGGTTTCTGCTGCCTTTTGTTCAGCTCTGCCCTGCCCCCAGAGGTGGAGTCTACAGAGGCAGGCAGGCCTCCTTGAGCGGCAGTGGGCTCCACCCAGTTCGAGCTTCCAGGCTGCTTTGTGTTGACTTACTCAAGCCTCAGCAATGGTGGCCACCCCTCCCCCAGCCTCTCTGCTGGCTTACAGTTAGATCTCAGACTGCTGTGCTAGCAATGAGGGATGCTCTGTGGGCTTGGGACCCTCCGAGCCAGGTGCGGGATATAATCTCCTGGTGTGCTGTTTGCTAAGACCCTTGGAAAAGCACAGTATTAAGGTAGAGTGACCCGATTTTCCAGGTGCTGTCTGTCACAGCCTCCCTTGGCTAGGCAAGGGAATTCCCTGACCCCTTGCACTTCTTAGGTGAGGCAATGCCTCGCCCCGCTTCAGCTCTCACTCAGTGGGCTGCACACACTGTCCTGCACCCACTGTCCGACAAGCCCCAGTGAGATGAACCCGGTACCTCAGTTGGAAATGCAGGAATCACCCGTGTTCTGTGTTGCTCACACTGGGAGCTACAGACTGGAGCTGTTCCTATTCAGCCATCTTTGAACCGATGGAGCTGAAAACCACAGCATGAGAACTACGTGATGCATGAACAAGCTTCAGTAACTGATTTGATTAACTGGAAGAAAGGGTATCAGTGATTGAAGATCAAATGAATGAAATGAAGTGAGAGGAGAAGTTTAGAGAAAAAAGACTAAAAAGAAACAAAGCCTTCAGGAAATACGGGACTATGTGAAAAGACCAAATCTACATCTGATTGGTTACCTGAAAGTGACAGGGAGAATGGAACCAAGTTGGAAAACACTCTGCAGAATATTATCCAGGAGAACTTCCCCAACCTAGCAAGGCAGTTCAACATTCGAATTCAGGAAATACAGAGAATGCCACAAAGATATTCCTTGAGAAGAGCAGTTCCAAGACACATAATTGTAAGATTCACCAAAGTTGAAATGAAGGAAAAAATGTTAAGGGCAGCCAGAGAGAAACGTCGGGTTACCCACAAAGGGAAGCCCATCAGACTAACAGCAGATCTCTCTGCAGAAACTACAAGTCAGAAGAGAGTGGGGGCCTATATTCAACATTCTTAAAGAAAAGAATTTTCAACCCAGAATTTCATATCCAGCCAAACTAAGCTTCATAAGTGAAGGAGAAATAAAATCCTTTACAGACAAGCAAATGCTTAGAGATTTTGTCACCACCAGGCCTGCCTTACAATAGCTCCTGAAGGAAGCACTAAACATGGAAAGGAACAACGGGTACCAGCCACTGCAAAAACATGCCAAATTGTAAAGACCACCAATGCTAGGAAGAAACTGCATCAATTAACGAGCAAAATAACCAGCTAACATCATAATGACAGGATCAAATTCACACACAACAATCTTAACCTTAAATGTAAATGGGCTAAATGCTCCAATTAAAAGACACAGACTGGCAAATTGGATAAAGAGTCAAGACCCATCAGTGTGCTGTATTCGGGAGACCCATCTCACGTGAAGAGACACACATAGGCTCAAAATAAAGGGATGGAGGAAGATGGACCAAGCATATGGAAAACAAAAAAAGGCAAGGGTTGCGATCCTAGTCTCTGATAAAACAGACTTTAAGCCAGCAAAGATCAAAAGAGGCAAAGAAGGCCATTATATAATGGTAAAGCAATCAATTGAACAAGAAGAGCTAACTATCCTAAATATATATGCACCCAATACAGGAGCACCTGGATTCATAAAGCAAGTTCTTAGAGACCTACAAAGAGACTTAGACTCCCACACAAAAATAACGGGAGACTTTAACATCCCACTGTCAACATTAGACAGATCAACAAGACAGAAAGTTAACTAGGATTTCCAGGAATTGAACTAAGCTCTGCACCAAGCAGACCTAATAGACATCTACAGAACTGTCCACCCCAAATGAACAGAATATACCTTCTTCTTAGCACCACATCACACTTATTCCAAAACTGACCACATAGTTGGAAGTAAAGCACTCCTAAGCAAATGTAAAAGAACAGAAATTATAACAAACTGTCTCTCAGACCACAGTACAATCAAAATCAAACTAGAACTCAGGATTAAGAAACTCACTCAAAACTGCTCAACTACATGGAAACTGAACAACCTGCTCCTGAATGACTACTGGGTACATAACAAAGCAATGGCAGAAATAAAGATGTTCTTTGAAACCAGTGAGAACAAAGACATAACATACCAGAATCTCTGGGACATATTTAAAGCAGTGTGTAGAGGGAAATTTATAGCACTAAATGCCCACAAGAGAAAGCAGGAAAGATCTAAAATTGACACCCTAACATCACAATTAAAAGAAGTAGAGAAGCAAGAATAAACACATTCAAAAGCTAGCAGAAAGCAAGAAATAACTAAGATCAGAGCAGAACTGAAGGCCGTAGAGACCCAAAAAACCCTTCAAAAAATCAGTGAATTCAGGAGCTGCTTTTTTGAAAAGATCAACAAAATTGATAGACCACTAATAAGACTAATAAAGAAGAAAAGAGAGAAGAATCAAATAGATGCAATAAAAAACGATAAAGGGAATATCACCACCAATCCCACAGAAATACAAACTACTATCAGAGAATACTATAAACACCTCTGTGCAAATAAACTAGAAAATCTAGAAAAAATGCATAAATTCCTGGACACATACACCCTTTCAAGACTAAACTAGGAAGAAGCTGAATCCCTGAATAGACCAAAAACCGACTCTGAAATTGAGGCAATAATTAAGAGCCTACCAACCAGAAAAAGTCCAGGACCAGATGGATTAACAACTGAATTCTACCAGAGGTACAAGGAGTAGCTGGTACCATTCCTTCTGAAACTATTCCAGTCAACAGAAAAAGAGGGAATCCTCCCTAACTCATTTTATGAGGCCAGCATCATCCTGATACCAAAGCCTGGCAGAGACGCAACAAGTAAAGAGAAGTTTAGACCAATATCCCTGATGAACATCCATGCAAAAATCCTCAATAAAGTACTGGCAAACCGAATCTAGCAGCACATCAAAAAGCTTATCCACCATGATCAAGTGGGCTTCATTCCTGAGATGCAAGGCTGGTTCAACATATGCAAATCAGTAAACATAATCCATCACAAAAACAGAACCATCAACAAAAACCACATGATTATCTCAATAGATGCAGAAAAGGCCTTTGACAAAATTCAACAGCCCTTCATGCTAACAACTCTCAATAAATTAGGTATTAATTGGACGTATCTCAAAATAATAGGAGTTATTTATGACAAACCCACAGCCAATATCATACTGAATGGACAAAAACTGGAAGCATTCCCTTTGAAAACTGGCACAAGACAGAGATGCCCTCTCTCACCACTCCTATTCAACATAGTGTTGGAAGTTCTGGCCAGGGCAATCAGGCAGGAGAAAGAAATAAGGGTATTCAATTAGGAAAAGAGGAAGTCAAATTGTCCCTGTTTGCAGATGACATGATTGTATATTTAGAAAACCCCATCATCTCAGTCCAAAATCTCCTTAAGCTAATAAGCACCTTCAGCAAAGTCTCAGGATACAAAATCAATGAGCAAAAATAACAAGCATTCCTATACACCAATAGCAGACAAACAGAGAGCCAAATCATGAGTGAACTCCCATTCACAATTGCTTCAAAGAGAAAAAAATTCCTAGGAATCCAACTTACAAGGGATGTGAAGGACCTCTTCAAGGAGAATTACAAACCACTGCTCGGTGAAATAAAAGAGGACACAAACAAATGGAAGAACATTCCATGTTCACGGATAGAAAGAATCAATATCATGAACATGGCCATACTGCCCAAGGTAATTTATAGATTCAATGCCATCCCCATCAAGCTACCAAAGACTTTATTCACAGAGTTGGAAAAAACTACTTTAAAGTTCATATGGAACCAAAAAACAGCCCGCATTGCCAAGACAATCCTAAGTCAAAAGAACAAAGCTGGAGGCATCACGCTACCTGACTTCAAACTGTACCACGAGGCTACAGTAACCAAAACAACATGGTACTGGTACCAAAACAGAGATATAGATCAATGGAACAGAACAGAGCCCTCAGAAATAATACCACACATCTATAACCATCTGATCTTTGACAAACCTGACAAAAACAAGAAATGGGGAAAGGATTCCCTATTTAATAAATGGTGCTGGGAAAACTAGCTAGCCATATGTAGAAAGCTGAAACTGGATCCCTTCCTTACACCTTATACAAAAATTAATTCAAGATGGATTAAAGACTTAAATGTTAGACCTAAAACCATAAAAACCCTAGAAGGAAAACCTAGGCAGTACCATTCAGGACATAGACATGGACAAGGACTTCATGACTAAAACACCAAAAGCAATGGCAACAAAGGCCAAAATTGACAAATGGGAGCTAATTAAACTAAAAAGCTTTTGCACAGCAAAAGAAACTACCATCAGAATGAACAGGCAACCTACAGAATGGGAGAAAATTTTTGCAATCTACTCATCTGACAAAGAGCTAATATCCAGAATCTACAAAGAATTTAAACAAACTTACAAGAAAAAAACAACCCCATCAAAAAGTGGGCAAAGGATATGAACAGACACTTCTCAAAAGAAGACATTCATACAGCCAACAGACACATGAAAAAACGCTCGTCATCACTGGCCATCAGAGAAAGGCGAATCAAAACCACAATGAGGTATCGTCTCACACCAGTTAGAATGGCAATCATTAAAAAGTCAGGAAACAACAGGTGCTGGAGAGGATGTGGGGAAATAGGAACACTTTTACACTGTTGATGGGACTGTAAACTACTTCAACCATTGTGGAAGACAGTGTGGCGATTCCTCAAGGATCTAGAACTAGAAATACTATTTGACCCAGCCATCCCATTACTGGGTATATACCCAAAGGATTATAAATCATGCTGCTATAAAGACACATGCACACGAATGTTTGTTGCAGCACTATTCACAATAGCAAAGACTTAGAACCAACCCAAATGTCCATCAATGACAGACTGGATTAAGAAAATGTGTCACATATACACCATGGAATACCACACAGCCATAAAAAAGGATGAGTTCATGTCCTTTGTAGGAACATGAATGAAGCTGGGAACCATCATTCTCAGCAAACTATCGCAAGCACAAAAAACCAAACACCACATGTTCTCACTTATAGGTGGGAATCGAACAATAAGAACACTAGGACACAGGGTGGGGAACATCACATATTGGGGCCTGTCATGGAGTGGGGGGAGGGGGGAGGGATAACATTAGGAGATATACCTAATGTAAATGACAAATTAATGGGTGCAGCACACCAACATGGCACATGTATACATATGTAACAAACCTGCACATTGTGCACATGTACCCTAGAACTTAAAGTATAATAAAAAAAAAAAAAAATCAGATAGCCTACTAAGCATCTAACATTGTCATAGTGACAGAATTTTAAATGTCAGAATCAGGAGATACACAATCTCTTTGAATGTAGACTTAGAATGATTTTAGAGATCACCATTTGTATCACATACCCAATATGGAGAAAATGTTTTTATGTGATAATATAGTCAGACTAGAACCCAGATTTCCTGATGTTCAATCCAATATTGTGTTACCATGGCCCATTAAGAAAGCCTGAAGACAGTATTGTCCTTGAATTCTGGAAACCTGGAGCAGGCATTATATTCTGGATTGAAAAACCAGAGAGACAGATCTGAATGCAAATATATAGATAATCCTATTCTTTTTTTCAAGCAGAGCCCTAGTTTTCCATCTTCTAGTTTAACCTGTATGAATTATGTGAGTCACCCATGGCTACATGACTAGTATCTATGGTGGTAGGAGATGCATTTCATCAGGTGAAACTGATAGCTATGAGAACAGGCTCTCAGTTTAGTTTCAACAATGCAAAGTTGTTTAACTTTGGGGATAGTTGCTGAAACCTCTTTGCTTCAATTTTCCACCGGTGTCCATAAAGACAAGTCACTTTTAAATGTGAAAAACCACAGCGACCTCATAGGCTGCTTATTCATATTCCATCAACCCATGTGAAATGCTTAAGGAGATGATGCTTATAAATGTTAGCTATTAATTTGATTTTGAGAGATACATCTTCATGGATTTATTGTGTTGCTACATGTCTTATGAGCTGAGATATCAACTGTCTATTTTCTGGATTATTCTTTCAAGGTTGTTTATATAGTGAATGTTTTGAAAACAGAGATAATTCCTCCACTTGGAGCAGAATGCAGGTTGTTTATTTCCTATATAGAAGAGTCAGATTTTCTAGGTTGAGGATTCTCTCCAGTAACACAATGCATTGCATGAGAAGGTGTCACATGGCCCCATTTGCACCCATACTGGGTTCGGGGAACCAACTCAAATGCTGAAACACTAGCTGCTGCTATTCATATGAATAATCAACTGTTCTTTACTTCTGACCTAGAGGCCTCCGGTCTTTTGCCAGCACTCATTAAACCGTGGCAGTCTAACCTGTTAGCTTGCAGGTATAGTAAAGACTCAAACTATTCCCAGTTCTTGACATCTGAATTCTGTTTATGTTTCTAATAGCAATTCTAATAGTCTGTTTCAGTGACTTCTGTTTCTTCATTTGAATGAATAGTTTCTCCCAGTAAAGTGATCACTGACTTGAATTTTCAGATTATCAAATCTAACATCTGAGATCCAGGATCAGGCATAGTTCTCACATACTTCCCCCTGAAATCAAATTATTAGTTCCTGATTAATGAAGAAGTGTTTAGAAGCTGATTCAGCTTTTTCAAATTTTCATTTCTATGATAAGTGTGAAGTACTGAGGTGAATATCTTAGTAAATTTTTCTTCTTATGTCAAATACTCATCTTCAAGCATTATATTCGTCTGAAAACTGTTCTTCAACCTCATCTCTTCAGTGAACAGATGCAAGGTGAGCATTGCTATTCCTTGACATCCTGTCCAATCATCGGAGTCACTCATTAAGAACTTGCCCTGTGCTCTACACATTCTCTTTATTCTTAAATAGATCATAGGCTACAGAATGGCAAGGAAAATTTCTGAACAAATATAAATTGTATCTATAATGCCAACACATTCCAGGTACTAATGTTCGATTCTTTGAAAATATGTATCATAAAATTATTTATTATATGCCTTTCTTTTTAAAATCAACCTAACAACTTTAGGAGAATTGGAAAAAATAAAAAATTCTGGTTATTCTTGTGGTTGTAATCCCAAAAATAATTTAAGAACGTAAATGAAGACAGAATAAAAATAACATATTTAGCTTCTCGACTTAGTTACCTTTGAATGCTTACTCATCCCGAGTGAGAATCACAATAAATGTCACTATTCTGTAAAATATGCGGGAAAAGTATCTTAATTCTAAACTGAGTTGTACTCTTAGGTTTCCTGTGGATGAAAGACTACCACCAAGAGTGATGCTGAGACCCTGGGGGCAATAAGGACTCTGGAGACATCGTGGAGGGAGCTCCATGAAGCTGGAGTTTTATTAACTTACAAAGTAGACCACGACACTTTGCCCTGGGTTACTTCCCTCAGGCTACTCCTTGGGCTGTTGTGAAATAACAGCACCTTCATATCTAAGTCCAAGACCTGAAAAGCTCTCAGCCGTGTTACTTACAAGCATTTCTTGAGGGAAGAGAAACATAACCCTAGGCCTTGCCTAATAATGAGTGTGTCATGGGAGGAGAAACAGATAACACCCCCTCCTCCAGTGCCTACTGAGTGATAGTTTGAGAGTCCAAGACTGGAGAACAAATCTGGATCACTGAGAAGTTTCTACATGGGAGTCCTCCAGGGTAGCAAGCAAACATTTCTTAAGTACATTAAACATCTTAGCAACTCTTTCCTCACCATTATGTTCCAGACAGTATAGGTTCTTAAAGGTTAATATACAGAAAAAGATAGGGATTCTAAAGACTTCGTAAAGGATTCTCAAGACTTCATAATCCCACTTTACCTGGTTTATAAAAAATAATTCTTTCCAAATAAATGTCCTCTGCTATAAAGAACCTTTACAGACCTTACTCACGAATAATATATAACTAGGCCATCTCTTCTAAAAAAAAAAAAAAAAAAAAAAAAAAAAAGTGTTGTAATCAGTGTCACAATTGGTTGTCAAACATCTCAGCCTATAACGCCTGCTTTTTGAAGGAGAAATGTGGCAAAAGTCACTATAGACAAGACTAAAATGGAGAATATCTTTCATTATTGACATGAGAGAAGAACACTGTGTAAAATGTCCTGAAAGCAGCTCATTACTAAAGCAATCTGATGCATTAAGATGATCAGAACATGTATTCGAAAATTTATTTCCTAAGATTTTTTTTCCCCGTACTAATTTTCACAGAAATATTACTAGAAAAAAACTCATTGAAATTCAAAAACTGATCTCTTATCCACCAAAACAACCAGAGTGGAGTTGTCTCATGGGTAGTTGACAGCAGGTGGTCGTAATTAACACCAGACAACTTACCAAAGTAGAAAAATTGCCAAGTTAATAACCACAAGCAGATGAACTGGACTCAATGAGCAGTGAAAAATGTCTGAGGCAAAAATGGTCCATTTCCCCATCATTGATTTTCACTGTCCAATGAACTATGTTTCTTCATTTATTTTCTATTGCATTTTCCTGGTTGTGGGTAGATTCCCTCATCCAGAAGATTCCATGTTGACTTCAATTACTCCAAAATTCTGGAGAACTACTGAGTGATGTTCTTAATTCTGTAAGTTATATATAAAATAATTACATGGATTCTAGTTTGCCCTGGAGAAAATGTCTCCTTAGATCAAGCTGCAGAAGTTATGTTTACAATATGAGGACTATTTATTTAAAAGAGAAATATGTTCTGAAGCTGGCATAGTTTAGCATCACATAACACCGACTGGATTTTTTTCTCGTGAATTTTACTATGTTGGTATTGCAGTTCTCATCAATAGAGCATGTAGAACCTCATTCAACCCTAAACACTGCTAATCCCTTGATCACCAAACATAAGCATGAATGCCTCTCCAGTAGCTAGGGAAGAAAAGAAGAAGAAGAAGAAAAACGGAGTATTTCATTTTGGTACATGGAATGAAAGAATAAAGGGAAAACAGAAAAGATACAGAAGAGGAAGGTGGTTGCCATTTTTAAGTAATCTTTACTACTGATCTTAAATCTGAAGACTTTTACGGTGACATCACAAAAACTCTCTGCTGATAGAATATAAATGTGTAGGATGGAAATTTTTCTCTATACTTTATGGTAGTCACCAATACCAAGCACAGTAGCCAGAACTAATTGATACTAATTGAATGTGTGAATAAAATCATTACTCTATTCACAAATGATTGGATTAGCATTGAAATGTAAAGCTCGTTTAAAATGTTATTTAGAAGTAATGATAAAAATGAAAAGGGAAAGTCATCTGAGCATTAATTTCGCAATGTGTATTGTACCAACTAAAAAGCACTTATTTAGTGCTAATTGTTTCGCCCGAGTCAGCTGGAACCACGAGGAACACACAGAAGTTCACTCTTGGAAATATACGTAAGCACACATACATATGTGCAAATGTCAGCCTTTGCTTTCGCAAACTACTTGATATTTCATCAAGTATTTTTACTTAATTACTTAATTGAGAGAGAGAATCTTCTCTATGTGTTTACATTTTTTGACCATACCAAGCAGATAAACTTTTACTTAGAATCCTGTTTGCTGAATATATCAGAAAGCCACTAAAATTTAGATCTGATAATGCTTAAGCCATTTTCTCTTCATAAGTTTCCGCCTTAAACTGATATTGACAGGAATTGCTCTACTCACAATGGAGACATTATGAAAGGCGTTGCTAAGAAGACATTCATACCCTTTGCTTTCATATTTAAATGATTCTACATGTCCAATTTTTATGTCGATATGCCTAAAAAGGCAACGTGAATGGAATCTCTTAAGAAATATATAGATTGAAAGATTGACTTGACATTGATTTAAGTGATGACAAAAATGTGGAATTTATTTATCTTAACATTTATCTGAATGTTAAAATGGCAGCAAAAGTAATTATAATATTCCCTGATGAAGTCAGTGTTCGCATAGAGCGAAAAATCCCTCTTAATTCTCTGTTAATAAAGTTTACATGTGGGATCACTTACGCTCAGTGCATACTGGGTTAGTAATGGTCCTCAACCAGTACACTATTGGCATGTACTGATTAGAGGCCAGGGATGCTGCTAAAATGCATTATCAATGTACAGGACAGTTTCTACAACCAAGAATGATCCATCCCCAAGATGTGACTTGTGCTGAAGATGAGAAACCTTGGTCTAGAACAGAGGTTGCCAAACTACGACTCATGAGCCAAATTTGGTCAATTTTCCCACTCTGGAAAAGCCTGTGAAAAAAGAATGGTTTCATCATTTTTGAAGGGTTGAAAGTTTTTTTTTGTTTGTTTTTGTTTTTTTAATACTATATGATACACTAAAAAGTATGTAAAAATGAATTGCAGTGTCTATAAAATAAATTTGTATTTGAACATAGCCACACAGATTGTGGCTGCTTTTTGCCAAAACTGTTGCTGGGTTGAGAAGTTTTGACAGAGACTGTTTGGCTCACAAAGCTTAAAATATTTACTCTCTAGGCTGGGCGCGGTGGCTTACGCCTCTATTCCCAGCAGTTTGGGAGACTAAGGCTGGCGGATCAATTGAGGTCAGGAGTTTGAGACCAGCCTAGCCAACATAGTGAAATACTGTCTCTGCAAACAAATACAAAATATTTGCCAGGTGTACATGCCTGTAGTCCCAGCTACTCCAGAGACTGAGGCATGGGAATTGCTTGAACCTGGGAGGCGGAGGTTGCAGTGAGCCGAGATCGTGACACTGCACTCCAGCCTGACTACAAAGTGAGACTATGTCTTAAAAACAACAAAACAAAACAGAAAAAATTACTCTCTATCACTTTATAGCTTTAACTTCATTATTATTTTTGCTGATTAACATGACATATACTTTTCTATATCCATACTTTCTTCAGTTCTTTAGCCTTTGATGCCCAAGTGGGGTCAATGCTCACAGTCAGTCTCAAGGTGGTGGTCTTGATTTCATGAGTGATTGAGTTTTTCAAGAATACCTCTTGGGTGCTGTGTTTCCTCTTTGTGTTTTTTCTTTTTGTGTTTGAGAAAACCTAACTACCGTTGCCCCTGATTTTAGTTGGCTATAGTATTTGTGCATTATGCTTTCCAACCTTGCATATGACTTCACGGTCTTCAGTTACTGAAAGGCTATGGTGAACTCAAACGAAAATGTGATTCTTCTCTTCCAGCCCCTATCCGCATTCCATCCTTTGTGGGTGTTTTTTTTTTCTGAAGAATGCCTAACATTTCTTTTATTAATTCTTAAAGTTGAATGATTTATTTGGTAGATTTCTTGATGTTGATTTTTCCATATAAAGCTTTCCTGGTGAAATGTGTAATTTTGATCTGCAGATTCACTTGTTTCTTGATTTCATGTAAATGTTAATTTATTATATTTTCGATTACAGTTTTCTTTTAGTGTCTCCACTTCAGAGATACCAGTAGTCTTTGTTTTAGATACTCTTCATTTTCTGTTTATAGCATAAATTTCTAGTTGCTGTAATATCTTTAGCTTTTTTCTCTTTATTTATGAGTTTTTAAACTATTATTTTTTCCATTATTTGAGTTTTCATGCATGTCTATCATAGGTTTGTTTTTCTAACTCAATAGTTCTCAATCCTACCTGAACATTAGGATTACCTGTATGAGTTTCAAAAGTCTCAAGGACAGGTTACATCCCAGAACTATTAAATTAATAAATTCTGAGGCATCCAAGACATTGGTATTTTTAAAATTTCTGAGGTAGTTCCAATGAAGTCCACTATTTTAATAAATTTAGATATATAAAGATTTTTGTTTGGTTATTATCTGGGCTTCACAATCTCCCTTTTGATCTTCTGCCATTTTGTCTTATCTTTTAACAATGTCTTATTAAATTTGAATTTTTAAAACTTTTCCAGAGCTTGAAGCTCATCTGGATAATTTATATTCTTTTTGAAATTTCAGAATAAATAATTCATCTCAATTGTGCATGTTTTATTACCTTCTTCTTTTCTCCCTCTCTCCCTTGTCTTTCCCTCCTCCTTTCAGTTCTTTCAACCCTGCCACTTGGTCTTTTGCTTGAACTGTGCTGTGCTAGATCTGTCAGGGTATTTCCTACTTTCACATTAGAACAGCAGCTGTATCCAGGCTTTCTGGTTAACGTGATATAGACTAAATGTATTTTTCACTGAGACTTGTTTTTGGAGGACAGTTTGTTTCCCAGCTCTAGTTCCCACGTGAGGTCTGGATATTGTTTTCCATCCATTTTTCTGGTCTGCAGGCATGTAAATTTGGTGGAGAAGATCCGTACCAGGACTGAGTCCAGGCCTGGCTGGTAGATACTTGGGCTCTGCTCTCTCTTCCAGATATTATGAATGAGCTCTCGCAGGGCAGCTTTGCTTGCTCAATAGCGTGTCCCACTGTGATTGGTTTTGACTTATCCTCCTTTCCCTCTATACACACACCCTAAGATAACATAGTATCTTGAGGAACCTATGTTAGTTTTCTCCATTTGTGCTGAGGTGCTTGGAAGATACCTCAGGGCTTTCTCTCTCAAAATTTTTCTTTGACTTTTCTAAGACTACATACTTATTCCTTAGTCCACATCTCTTCAAATTGGAAATAAAAGTTTTGATGAAAATTCTCAGAATGTTATGAACTCATCTGTGTTACTCCATACAATGTTCTAGGGTGGGGTCGAGGACCATGATGGGAAATGAGTTAGGGGTTTTAGCATAACACACAGAATTAGAATCTTTTGTTTATTCACTTGTCTTCCCTTGTTTTCTTGCTTCACTTCACTATCTTTGCCTAGAAATATGTAGTTTAAATTTTGAGACAGCTGTTCCAGCATAAGTTTGTAAATCCTTCAAAATAGAAATGCCTTTGCAAATGCTCAGTTTGAAACAAGTGCTAATTAGTAGATTGTCAAGACAAGGGTTTTAAAAGTTCAAGCAATATCATTGTGTTGCATCACAAAATAAGTGTGTTCTGAGAGCTGGATGTGGTGGCTCATGCCTGTAGAGACCCCCCTATCTACAACAAATAAAAAGTTAGATAGGTGTGGTGGCCCATGCCTATATTCTCAGCTACTCGGGAGGCTGAGACAGGAGCATCTCTTGAGTCCAGGAGTTCCAGGCTGCAAGGAGCTGTGAGCGCACCACTGCACTCCAGCCTGGGTAAGAGAACGAGACCCTGTCTCAAAAAGAACAAAAAAAGAAAGAAAACAAGTGTGTTCTTAGCACCTTTTCTATTCGTGACTCTCATACCTTCGTGTTCTTGAAAATTACTTGGGGTTCTTACTAGGAATTCTAATTCTTTCTGATTCGTGTGGTCTGGAATGGAGATTAGTCACCTGGATGTTGGCATTAGTCACCTGGAAGTTGAATAGCACATTAGATGACTCGAATGCAGGTGGTTAGTGAATCACACGCTGAGAAAAGAGGGTTACGTGCATTCTACTTGGGATTGTGAGGGACATAAAAGAAGTATATGATGTGGTTCCTGCCCTTAGAATATTTATAGCCTTATTTCTCATTTATTAATTATACACATGAAACAATACTAGAACAGTAACAAACACACTATTTAAAAAGAGGTGAAATACATAGAAAATTGCTGTAAATCCTAAACAAAAGTTGCATGGCTTTCAAAATCCCAAATTCAAATTGGAAAAAAAAAAAAAGTTAAGCGACTTGTTACTTGTTTCATTTCTCTATTTCAAAATGCATTGTGAGAATTTGCATGACCTTAGAAATCTTTAAAGGCCCTGCAAAAATTGTTCCTGCATCACAAAATTTTCTTAATGTACTTGCTACTGCCACAATGCATACAGCATGCTGAAGAATGCTAACATCCTTTTATTTCTTCATTGGCGCTCATTGTTTTTCTTCTTTGCTCCTACCAATCCATGTGCTGGTTTTATACTCCACAGTCAAGCGTATAATCCTTCAGGATAAGTTTTACTCCTTATTTTTATTTATTTATTTTTATCCCACAGGAAAACACAGCTCTTTGCATATAGTAGATGTTCAATTAAAGTTTGCTACAGGCCAGATGTGGTGGCTCACGCCTATAATACCAGAACTTTGTGAGGGCGAGGTCGGTGCATCATTTGAGGTCAGGAGTTCAAGACCAGCCCGGTCAACATGGTAAAAGCCCACCTCTACTGAAATACAAAAAATTAGGTTGCTGTGGTGGTGCACACCTGTAATCCCAGCTACTCAGGAGGCTGAGGGAGGAGAATCACTTGAATCCAGGACACAAATGTTGCAGTAAGCCAAGATTGTGCCACTGCACTCCAGCCTGGGTGACAGAATAAGATTCTGTCTCTAAAGCAAAGATGAAAAAAAAAAAAAGCTCAACACATAAACCTATGCGTAACCTAAGAAGAAAAGACATATAAAAAGATATACAATATTTCGTATTCTTTGTGTCAAGAATGTATCTTGACTAACACAACTTATACTTTTAGGGCTCTGTGTCAATTATGCTCCTTCTATAGGTAAGAATAGATGAAGAGGCTTCTTTAAAAAAAAAAATAATGAGCATGTGTAGGGCATAAAACTAGGTATTTTTCAAGAGAAATAAAGCATGTTTCCTACCTTCAAATATTTTCAGTATTGTTGGTAATCAAAATACATAAACATGGATACAAGGTTAAGAAGGTGTGAAACACAGATAGTTCTGTTTGCAGAACAAATGCTATATTGATACAAAGCAAGTTTATCAAAGGAAAGGATTTTTGAAGGGATAATTTTTAGTCAGCATTTAAGAGAAATGATTGACATTTACAGGAGGCAAAGAAACACAGAATGCCTCCAGGTGATGGAACACCCAGAGAGAGAGACTTCGATGAAAACGATCATTATTAAACTACTGATTGTTCAGGGATGGTGTTTGTGAATTGGGGGAAGCCTGCTGGTGTGCCCAACCTGTGTGCATTGAGCGCCTGCTATGAGCAAGCCTTCCTCTTGTCACCCAGGAGTAGATGGAAGCTTAGATGATAATCTCTATTCTGTAGGAGGCTTTTAAGAAGGAGTATTCAAAGCAAATGAAAATATACAATGACAGGCCAAAATTAGCATTATGGGCAAAAAGAAATGATAAAAAATATATATATCACAAGAACAAGAAGTCTGATAAGAGTTCTTATCTCTGGAGGAAGAGGAATTTAATGGCTCTTTGCAGAAGACTTTTTTATGAAGGAGATTTTCAGAAGGTTTTGCTGAGCAGCAGTGATGAAACAGATGCCATGATGAGCTAGTGGAGTCGCATTGTCAGTATTTGTCTATGTAAAAATGAATGCGTTATTAATCTCAGCATCTGAGCATCTTTGGAACAATAGCACTATCGATTTTGACCTACATAATAGTTGTGAGGTTTAAATGAGGTCACGTATGTGAGATTTTCAGCAGAGAATTTATCGTGTAATACAAAATCGATGAGTATTGATGAGGGTGATGATGGAAATTAAAATGATGATGTAATGATGATGATGACTTCAGAGAGGAAGAAGATGACAGAGAAAAAAGAGAATATTAAAATGGAGCAGGAGGAATAGTTGGAGGAAAAAAGAGTAGAGGAAAAAATAAAATTTATATTTTATAAAATCTTTATGCCCTTTAAAATGAATTGGATGAATGGAATAGAGGAGGGGGGAAGAATCAAAATGTGTGATGATCAGGAGCAAATCTAAGACAACAGAAGAAAAAAATGGGGAAAAGATTGAACTTGTCAGTTTTCAGGGGAATATCGATGGCTAAAATATCAGATTTAAATGAATAATGAGGTAGTCAGAGAAAATAGCTAAGTTGGAGTGAAGTCGATTTGGGGACAGAGAAGATAACAGATAGGGCTCTTTCAAACGTGAAGTGATAGCAGAAAACATGGTAATAACTGGTAAACACACGGAAATAGAGAATGTAAGCTTAATCAGATTTAGTGGTACAGATTTGAGACTCATCAGTATTGCTATACTTCAAAGCTCAGAAATAAGATCTATTTACAAAAAGAACATAGAGCAGGATTGCTCTTTTCTGCTAAGCTCCTCTTCTGTAGTCAGGACTTTTTCACCTCAACTTGCTACTCTAGTTTGTGGCACCCTCAGACACTATGGGACCTAGTGATGCCATTCATGACCAATAATAAAGTACTTGATAGGCACACTCGTACGTACACACACTCACATGCACACATACTCACACACGAATGTGTATTTCTAAACAAGGGCCTGCTTTTTTGAGAAGCTGCATGTCAGAAGCAGTAGGGAAAGTGAATTCAGAGTCTTGTTTCCCCCACTTTCTGGCTTTACATAAGTCAGTAAGATACTTGTTCTCTCAGAGTCCATTTTCATGTCTGGAAAAACATCATTATATATCACACCTGGTAGCAAGGAAGCTGGAACGGTTTATAGAAAGTGTTTTTCCAGCTGTAAAGGTATAAACGAAAGGTGGTTGCAGTGGGCCCCCTGGAGTAACACATACATTAGTCAACCGGTGTCTCACTCTAGGTGGTCCTTTGACTCCTCCCTCCTGAACAAATAAAAGTAGTTGATTTAAATCTTTGCAGTTCCTTTGTCTTTTGTTCTACCAAGTCAATAAGGCAAAGATCTACAAATGTAAACAGGAAACATCTTTATTTTGGAATAAAAAATCCAGACCTCCTCTAAATGAGTAAATGCATAAAGAATATTGGGTTTGTGAAAAAACATTTAAAAGGTTATGTCTAATCTCTTATGAATTTGTACAGTAAAACCACATTTATTCTATGATTTACATCAAGAGAGACATGTATGCTTCTTATTGGATAAAACTTCAAATTGATAAAACATTTTTATTTATGGAGCATTTTGCATGCAATTTCCCATTATTAGTTTATTCCCTCTCCATTAGCTACTTCCTCTTACCTAGAAGTTCTTTTAACTAACATTGACTGAATGATATCTACCATGGCTGACTCCTGGGATATAGACTCTGGGAAGAGCAAAGAAAATAAGCAGTATTCCTGTCCTTTGTTAACTTACTTCATCACATATTTACATTATGTGTATCTATTTAGAACCCACTTAGACTTTTCTTGTTATATGTAACAGACACAATGTATTAACATAAACATTGAATTAACATTCATTAACATAAACTTTCAAATCCTTAAGAACTTTAAAATCAGCATTTCGCTTAAACTATGTTTTCATTTTTTCCAGTAAAATTGATCAGATAACATTATTGAATTATTTAAGGTTCACACATTATATTTCATCCTATTTCTTTTCCTGGAT
The DNA here is from genome assembly GCF_002776525.5 of Piliocolobus tephrosceles. Lineage (NCBI taxonomy): Eukaryota > Metazoa > Chordata > Mammalia > Primates > Cercopithecidae > Piliocolobus > Piliocolobus tephrosceles. The sequence goes on along the minus strand of NC_045436.1, from coordinate 8,831,862 downwards.
GATTGTAGTGGCAGATGGGATTTTAGAGTTTCTTAACTTAGAGCATATGAGATTTTGTAGAGGTTAAAAATTACCTATAAGAAAATAAATATATTGTTACTTCCTATGCTTAGGGAGTTTAAATTAATAAAGCAACTAGTATTTCCGAAGGCCTGAAGATCTGTAGCCCTATGCCTTATAAATTTAGTGATTTGACATACTTTGAATGAACGCTGGGATGATAAAAAGTATAAACACTTATTTTAATAGATTCATGGATCTTTTGGGATAATAGAGAGAATGGATATTGTTTCTGAATTCTTATCTTGGCTTCTGTGCTTACCTAAATTATTAAACATACAATTTAGCATAAACTGGAGAAGTGCTTAAAATTACATAGGCATGCTAATCATGGAAAAATATACCTTTCAAGGCAGAGACAATAAACACAATATTTGAGAATTGCTTTTTAAAATTTTATGTCATAGTTCTCATAACAAGTGTTGCAATAAAGTTTTTATTGCTAAAGCTTAATATAGAATTAGGTCATTCATAAATCTCTTGCAATTAATGTTTCAGGAGAAAATAAATACAAAGATCTCTTATTATTTTAATAAATGCCCAAGGTATAAAATACTTCTGCTATAACTTGGTAATGGCAAGATCTTTCATAAATCTATGAACAACTATCTCGATAACATTTCATATTTTTACCTAAAAGCTATATTTACTCAAGTTTAATATATATTCCCATAAAATCTCTTAGATAACTAAAGTAAAATTTGACATTTGTATTTCCTCAGTGTTTGTGATAAGATCAATTTTAAAAATCCACTAGATTATAAAACTCTGAATGACATAGATCATGCCTATTTCCTTATTAGCAGAATGCCAGCGATATTAGGTACTGAGCTTATGTTTTTGAATGAACAAATGTATACAGTTAATGAATGAAAGAAAATATGCATCTATGGTCTACAAATGAGAGGGAATATACTGTCTTAGTGTGGTTACGAGATATGCATTTTTTAAACTGGAAAGCCAATTTTCAAGTAGCATATTTATAAAATCTAAAAGACTTACACACCAAAACATTGTTCCAATGAGTCTGATAAGCTAACTATAATTTGCAGTTGTATTATAAAATCTTCCTTGAATCAGCACTCACATAAAATATAACATGATACCACTTTAAAAAGTTTTCCCAGCCCAGATTTTTGATATTCACAAGAAAGTAATTTCCATATCTAGCAGGGCCAATTATTTTCACGAATCAAATTTTGCAGCATTAGTATATTTTATACATCATATTTCAATTTGTCAAATTTCCAGTTTGAGACTAAACTATGGTTTATCAGGCTATAGAATTGTCATTACTTGTAATCGAAAGGCCATGTGAGTGACATAATCTATGGGGTCATCTATAAATGTCAAAGAGCCAACTCTGGACTCTAACCTAGATAAGAAACATGTGAGCCCATGAGGGGCTTTTTGAACTATGAATATAAAAAAAGACTCATAAGACCAAAAGGAGATTTTTCAAAATGAACATTTTTAATAGAAATAACCACAGCATTTTTATCTGAAATGCATCACAAACAAAAGACACTGTCTTTGTTGCCCTTAGAAGAACACGCTGTGATAATTAAAAATAGTTCATTGGGAAATGACCTGTAATCCCAGGAGTTAATAGTATAGGATTGAGGAAGTAAGAGGAAGAGAAGGTAGCACAAAGATGTGCTATAAGGCAAGTTGCCATTGCGCACAATTGGAGCTCTGAATGATAAGGCATTCTGGAGACACAATAGAATATACCCCTAGAGTTATTCGAAACAAGCCCAAACCACTGGAATGGTCACCTACCAACTCCATACCCATCACTGGTTGAGGGCTTCCTCCTGCAGCATTAACATTCTGATGCAGCTGTTTCCCAATAGCTGGTTTCATCCTGTGAAGGTGATTTCTAAGGGTGCCTGGGCATAGTACTGGCAGTATGGGCTCCCCTGTCAGAGGTACTGGCCACCACCGTATGGTTGCACGGCTAGTCTCATGATGCTTTTCTTCCTGCCTCAAACATGAGGCCTAGGAAAAAATGATCATGCTCTTTCTCATTTAAGTTAGTTCCATATAATGTCTCTTGCTTGTCCTTCCCACCTTTTTAAGGGCATGCATTTTATCTTTTAGCAGCTTCAATGAAAGTATATTTTTAAGTACGGAATGAAAAGGGTTTATAAGTTTCAAATGGATAATTTAGAAGACTTATCTTACTTTGAAACCTTAGAAGGGTGTACCAATTTACTGTAACTACTTTATGTAAACTATGAGCAGTTGAGACAAATCTGCTGTTCTTAAACTTACTGGATTGCCCCTACCCTTGAAACATGACAGCTGCCTCTTTCATTCAGAACATCTACATCATCAGGGTGGTTATGATTGTGAGGGAGAGAGGGGATATCTACGATGTAATCCTTGCCTTCAAATGAGTCTAAAATTCAGAAGAAAGGGGAAAAAGTCGTATTTATTTAATTAAAACGCCGTGTAGTGTGTGGTAGGCACGTATAAGTACCAGTGTATGAGTGGTTAAAAATGTGCTGGAAAACTTTAGAAACAATTTATTACTGTAAAATCGAGGCAAGCTTCATTGAGAAGGTACTAGTTGACCTTGGTCTCAAGGGATGGGTAGAAATGGACTAAGTCCTGGAGAGAAAACCTTCTAAGTGGAGATGATCAAACAAAATTATCGAGGTGTACAGAAAAACTGTTAATGGTTTACCCGATTAAATAACATCATTATTCTGAGTTCTTTCTTTCAAATCTGTCATAATAGAGGATTTTGTTGTGGTTACTATAGTTTTATTTTGTTTGCTTATCTTAATAGTTTTTTTTTTTTCCCCTTGCCAAGGGTTTTCCCATAAAAGTGATACAGAGTTGAACAAAAGTAAAGAAATGAAATACTGAATAAAGCCTATTCAGGAATAAATCTAGAGATCAAAAACTATACATATAGTCAACATGTCATCCTCAAACAATATTGAGCCCGTAGACCTAAATAGTAGTTCTTTTTTTCTTTTTTCTTTTTTTTTTTTTTGAGGCGGAGTCTCGCTCTGTCGCCCAGGCTGGAGTGCACTGGCCGGATCTCAGCTCACTGCAAGCTCTGCCTCCCGGGTTCACACCATTCTCCTGCCTCAGCCTCCCGAGTAGCTGGGACCACAGGCACCACCACCACACGCCCGGCTAGTTTTTTGTATTTTTTTAGTAGAGACGGGGTTTCACCGTGTTAGCCAGGATGGTCTCGATCTCCTGACCTCGTGATCCACCCGTCTCGGCCTCCCAAAGTGCTGGGATTACAGGCGTGAGCCACCGCACCCGGCCCTAAATAGTAGTTCTAACTCTGCCACAAAGTAACCTGGCCCTCAGGGTCTCAGCTTTCTCCTGTGGAAAATATGTGGCTGTAAGTCATGAGCGTTTACTACATTTCAAAACCTTGACAGCTCAGATGATAGTACAATGTGCACAGAGAAAATATATGGCGGTAATTCTATTTTCTGAAAATCAAAATATTTGTCTTAATGGCAAGAATCATGGATCATAAAGTTAGCACAGATGATTTAAAGCTATTAGCATGTATTTGAGTAAATGAACAATAAATATATAATATCTGAAAGAAATTGTTATTGATAGTTACAGTAATCTTTTTTGGTTCTCATGATTCTTTTCCTACTAAAAATCACTTTGATCAATTTTGTATTCAATTAACACCTTGGCTTTCTGTGGAAGGAAAAATTACCACATACACAATTTCTAATGTCATTATAATTGTAGTAGCTACTTAATACAGGGAGATACTATGAACAGAAATCTGTTATTTTATTATCAAATTGACCTATACCTCATGCAAAAATCTACTGTTTTCCAAGATCACTAGTTATTTCAGAATCTTATATGTATTATACATGTTTCATGGAAATAAAGTCAATTTTAAAAATATATAATCAATACTTAGTAGACCTGAATCTTTTGAGAGTAATATTTTTTAGTAGATAAAAATATCTGACCACGAAGATGTCGAAGTTATTACCTGAACATGTTTTTTGTTCGACCTCCATGTTTGATATCTTGGTCTTTAAAGATATACCATATTATTACATTATATTTAGAGTCAAGAAAATACCAATGGACCCTAGAATAAAATGTAATAGGGAGAGATGTAAGAAATGTGCTTATTGACGTTCAATGTCAGGTTTAGGAGACCGAGTGGAACAATGAAAGGAAAGACCATTCACTCAGGAGGGACGAGAGCAAGTCTCAGCTTAGGCACTGTCATTAACAACTGGGTGACTATAGATTGAGCCTTACTAATTCTCATTCACCTCAACTGTGAAGGAAAACATTCAGATGACATCTGAGATTCCTTTCAGCTCTAACATGTCATGAGACTGCTTTGAAATATCTAAAATACTCTGGGGTTACAAGTTTGGAATCAACATGCCATATGCCAAATTCAAAATCATTTCTATTTGGAGACTTACGATTTAAAAATGGTGATACGCTTCATTCCATTTTTCTCTACATTCAGTGGTGAATCTTGTCCCATTTTATGTAGAGATTAATGTCCACCCAATGTTTGCAGCGTCTGCAGAGAATGATACCTGACATAAACCACTCTTATGCTTACAGTCTTCCTGCCTGTTATTTTCAAGGTACCATTCCACAAACATTTCACAATTTCTTATTTCAATAAAGAAAAATGCCAGCTATCTTCCTGGCATAACTGTGGCACATGTGGCTTCCCAGTTACATCAAGATTATAATGTACTCCCAATTTCTTTGAGCATTTATTGAGCCGCCTTTTTCAGCCAGCACCGTCTTCAGCTTTATGCAGACATCATCTCATTTTTTTACTTCACGGCAATGCTGTAAGTGCTGTGTCATTATCCGCATTTTATACCCAAAGAAATAAAGGCTGAGAGATGTGTAGTCATAGAACCTAGGTCTGTCTGCCTCCCATATCTCATGATCTGTTAAGGAAAAAGCCAAAAGGTAACTCTGACTTTAAGCCCGTGTCATTAGAAAGATGATCGTGTAAGTAACAGTTACAGTGAGTATCAGGTTTCCAATGGAACATGTTGGCTTCTGTGAAATAGAGCTACTGATGGAATGTCCAAAAGAACTCTTATAGAAACGAAATAAAATCATTAGATTAGTGCAGGAGAAGCGGTCCGTTATAGACATGCTTCCATTCATCCTTACCTCTAGGATTAAATAAATCTGGATACAATTGATAGGTTTTATTAATGCCTCCATTCATAAGCATATGTAAAGTAAAGTGAAATGAGACACAGCTCTCATTCTTAGTGACTATTAATTGATGGCTAATTCAAATGTAAGTTTAGAGATTGAAAACCTTGATTATGTCCACACAGTGAGATCAGGCCCATCACTCAAAGCTGCACCCTCATGATCTAAAGCTTATAAGAGATTGGTATATAAACTAGAATAACAAGTTACTGATGTTAATAGACTGCTTTCATACATACCAGGTTGGTCCTATCTTATAAAAAATATATAATTTTCCTGTAGGCAAAATTATTTTATTTATTTCTTTTTTTGAGATGCAGTCTTGCTCTGTCACCAGGCTGGAGTGCTATGGCGTGATCTGGGCTCACTGCAACCTCCAACTCTAGAGTTCAAGAGATTCTCCTGCCTCAGCCTCCCAAGTAGCTGGGACTATCTACAGCACATGCCACCATGCCTAGTTAATTTTGTTTGTATTTTTAGTAGAGACGGGGTTTCACCATGTTGGCTAGGATGGTCTCCATCTCCTGACCTCATGATCTGCCCATCTGGGCCTCCCAAAGTGCTGGGATTGCAGGCATGAGCCACCGCACCCAGCCCCTACAGGTCAAATTTCATAGAAAAATATTTGTTTTTCAAAAACATCGGATGGTTCCTTTTGCAGTATGGTATTTAAAGTAAGAGCTAATTGGATGATCCAAACATTTAATAACTTCATTTTCATTTCCACAATGCAATATACCGTCACAATGTCTTAAAGACTCAAGTTCACTAGGACAAACATTCCCCTGGGAAGGACCCTGATGGATGTGGGGACAGTAATCCTCACACACTCTTGCATTCAGAACTTAGAAGTTTGTTGAGAGGGTCCTGAAGTAGGACTCTGGTTCCTCATAGTCCAGTAACTGAATAGCCAGCTCCTTTTGGTTGAGAAATTCCTCCCCTTTGACCAAGAATCTGATTTATTGAGGGAAGAATCTAGGCCAGCCAGATCTGGCAACTGGCAACAATAATCTCCATCATTAATTGGATGATAGATACGATGGCCAGAGAATGTCACAGGCATAATTGGATTCTTGCTTTTTCTTGTGAGTCATAATGAAAATGTTCCCACATAGGCTGATGGTTACTGTTACTATTGTTAGTAGTAATTTTTAATTTCTTAGTCTCAGTTCTTATTCTTTCCTGTTGTTCATTCTGTCTTTACTACATTTTTTTTCAAATTTTGACCTAGGGGTGTGTGTGTGTGTGTGCTTGTGTGCGCGTGCGTGTACACACACACACAAACACACATATGTGGATTCTGAGAAGACACTTTAATATCCTTTATTTCCATGTCTGGAATGGTTCCGTCTCATTGTCACCTCCCTCTCCTAAGCAGAAACGACCCAAGTACTAAGAAAATTAAAGCGGTGATGTCATATATTAAATGCATGTAAAAGAAATCGCTTGTCCTTTGGAGTGCTCATTCTGTGAAATAAAATGCATGCTTACTAAAATGTAATGAGAAAATGATGATTTGTTCACACTTTGTTTTATATCTTGTTTGTTTCATATCTTGTTTTTTAAACATGTTGTATGTCTACTACAACATTTGCAAGCATGGGGGAAATCACAGGAGAAAAATAAGAAAAATAACAATATATCACAGATGTGTTTAAGGACAAATATGAACAGAAGGAGTGGGAATACAGGGTGGACTACAATCGATCAAATATGTAATTCCAGAAATTCATGTTTTTGTGGATCAAAAAAAGAGACAGAACCCCAGGCCAAAATTGTCAGGGAAGACCTCATGGATAAAAAGAAAACATTCTTGTTGTCTAAATTCCAGCAAATTGTGAGGCACAGCGCTCTACCAATTTTCTCTATGTTTATTTGTGTGTGTGTGTATTTAATGATTTTACAATAAGAGTTTAATGATTGTTTCTGTATACAAAATTAAATGCGAACAAAGTTAAAATACTTTAGGTGCATAAAATAAATGCATTTTATCATAACTTTATAATTTTCTTGGCATAGATTTAAAAAGTAGATTGTACTTTTATCACGATACGTAGTTCTTGAATAACTCTGAGCATTTCAACATGAATTTCAAAGGAATACAACTGAATTTAACAAAGTACTAATTTCAACTTATGAAATAAGAATGTGACTACATACATTATCATAATTTTATAGCAAATAAGATTATTCTTTCCAATCTGTTACTCATTTCCTGTCTTATGTCTCTTCAACTTATGGGTTATCATATAAGGAGCACCAAAAAGAAAATATATGGATCCTAGTTTTACGGTTATTCATTTCTTGTCTTATATCTTTTCAACTTATGAATTATCATACAAGAATTACCAAAAAGAAAATGTATAGCTAGTTTTAGGGGACTCTAAGAATTCTAGTAATAAACACTTTCTATATAAAATTATTGTGCAGGTGGGAAAAAGAATTCATTTCTATTCATTATTGCATCATTTAAAAAATTTACTATGCAGATTGTAGAAATACGCTATAAAACTTTATGCATTCGCAATTGTTAAAATGTTTTATTAGGACACATATTTGGCACACTGCCCTCATTTCACTTTAGTGACTGAGACTGTTGCTTAAAAGAACATTCTGTTTGTCTGTAAGTACTTTCTAGTCATTTCCTAAATAGTAATGGAGGGACATTGCCCCCAGCAGGGAAAAAAGAGAATAGAAATAGAGATCTGTTCTAGCAATTCATCTAAAAAGTAATGAATATGAGTACAAGAAACTGTACACATTGACAAAAAGCAATCTTAAAAATAAACATGCTCTCAGAAATAAGCCAGCTGTTAAGTTGGTTCTGTATTTTGTAATCGTCTACATTTTTAAGACAAAGTATCTGAAACATTATTTTATATAGATAATATTGAAAACTAAAATTAATTACAAATGGCTCATTTATGAACTGTGTACATCCAAAACATCAGCAATGTTGTAATTAAAAATAGTACACAACTGATTCAGTTCTGTTACATATCAGAACTTGATATAAGGTCTTATAGCTCTTAAAATGAATTAATTTTGGGGACCCCTAAACCTGACGAAATCAGAGATGAACGTGTTTATTTGACTATCTTAGGAATCATCTCACTCTAAAATATTGATAGATTGATTTAATTTAAATTTGTGGTATCCTTTTTCTTTAAAAGTAGAGAAATTATATTGCAAACACAGGAAGAGGTGGTATTAGAAGTTTTTTTTTTCTCTATGACATTGTTCTGAAACATTATGCCACAATTAAAATAGGCAATACAAAATTTATGATGCATTGCATAATTTATTGCCACATTTCAGGCTGTTTCTTTCTTTTTTTTTTTTTTTTTTTTTTTTTTAACTTACAGAAGGAATGAACTTTTTGAGGCATTTTCGGATACAGGCTTTTAAAGTTATTTTTTCTTTCTCTCTCTCTGGCCTGCTTCCTTCCAATCCCCCACCTCTGTCTAAAATTGAGAACTTTTGAACATCTCTGTGTCTGTGACGAGATTGAATTTATATATGGTTGACATTTAAAATAAAATGTTATTGTGGAAAATGTCAGAAAGTGTAGAAGTTAAGTCATCTGTTAGAGGAACTTAATATACTTTATAACCTGGTAATTTTTATCAGATTTAAAAGATTTATTCTGTCATGAATAAATTGATATTATCCATAAACTTGAACTTTCTCTTGGAGTAAATACTAGTCATTGAAGAAAGTAAATTGAAAGGTAAAGAATTTAAATAGTCTCTTTTAAATACTCCAGGATTGATAACAGGTACAGTATTTCAGTTTGAAAATTTTTCAAAAGCTCTAATACAGGGTACTATCTACTTGCATTTACAATAATCAAACCATCTGTGTATCTTCTAAACATTAAGAAATCTCCGATGGATTGAAAAATATGTCAAATAAATACTTGCTTTCGGTAGAAAGTCATTTCTGTTCTCATGGTTGAGTTCTGTGAAATAATACATTGAGTTGAGTTCTGTGAAATAATACATTCTGTGAAATAATACATCGGATAATAAAATTACCCGACTAACATCTAACATAGAGGGTCTCTGTACTTCCATCGCTCTGTCTAATTCCATGAAAGATACAAAAGAATGCACTTCCTCTTTCTCGAATTATTTAAGAATTGAGTTGAAAAGATTAAACACTTGAAACAAATCACAAAGAGTCATAGCAAATCAAAAGTAAAATACTATAGACCAATGCCCAGAAAACAACAACAACAAAAAACCTGATAAACAAGTAGAATTTAAGTTCATAAGCACTGTCTGAAATATTTCTAAGTGTTCTAATTTCATGCTATATATTTTATAAAGGAGGATTTTCCATAGTTCTTTTACTTATTTATTCTCCTGAATATTTTAAATATACTATTAAGAATAACATTTTTTATTTCATTTTAAATTTCAGTATACAATTTTGAAAGGATTTTGATTAACACAACCACCATATTATTTGAATATGATTTAAATCTTCACACAGCACTTGTTAATGCTTATTTTGCTGGAAATTAAGGCAATATTTTCTGAACGTTATCAATGTTTATATTTACTAGAAATTTACACAAACTATTTACATCTATTTCCATTATATGCCACGGATACCAGTGTGACTGTTGAATCTACAAAAGACAAGCCCAAGGTTAGACCAGCTCATTCTTAATGCTGGTATGCTCCCTCATCAGTCTGTGTGGAGGAAACAGAGTTCTCAATACAGCTGAACTGAGTAGCAGGACCTTCTGGTCCCATTGAACAGGCAGCTTTGAGATTTGGAGCAAATCATTGGATCTGTGAGAGTCGTTCCCTCAGATGTTGCACTAAAGTTTCTAAAGTTTATCCTTAATGATGGGAAATGTTATGATTCTCTAAGTGAACAGAAAGAGTTTAAACATCCTCCCGGCCAGGGAGGAAAGCGTTGACTTTGAACAATTACAGGCTAACAAACGGAAGCGCTGAATATGTTTTTGAGAGTGTGGAAAAGGCTACTCCCAGACACTGCCCGGTTGGTTGGTCGGGATGATGCCAGCAGCTTTCTTCCCGGCCTCACGTTTTGTCGTTTCTTACTATCTGGCTCGCAGCTTGGAACTTTCTACCTGTGGGTAAAACTTGGTTTCCTGTGATGCGCAGTTCTGGTAGGGATGTGATTTCTCTAGGGTATTGAGAAGGCGGGCGCAAGGACAAGCTATTTAACAACACTGAATTAACAAGAAACGTTCCACAATATAGAGAGGAACCCAAAAGAAACTAGAGCTCCGGAGGGATCTCCACTGTGAATTGAATTTTTCAGACTTCCTGTCTCCCCACCCCCAGGTCCTGTCATTAACCACTGAAGACATTTGTCCATACAATCTCCTTGTGTTTCTCTCTCTTGATTGTCCTTATTATTCCCAACACACTCAAAAACTTTTGTGGCCCTTTCTAAGGTAAAATTTGACCAAATGTTTTAAAAATCATAATTAGAAATGTATGTGGACACTAATAAACATTTAACACTTAACCACAAATATTGAATTCTTGTACCTCATAGGGCACTGGTTTTGACCATGTGTGAAAGAAAAGAGTGAAAATAAGTTTTGTGAGTCATCATTCAACAATATAGTACACTTAATTAAAGGAGAAATTTCCCTTGGCATTGATACATTTGTGGGCAAGAGAACTTTGCCCCCACATGAATGAAAAATGTTTGAATTAGGACACCACAGCAACAGCCTGTGAAATCTTAAAGTGTCCAAATAAATTTCTAATTATAGAAAGATTCTCATTAAATAGTGAACATGTATAATTACAGAAAGGTTTTCACTTAATTAGAATCTCATCAGAGCTTCCATCTGCATCGAGATTTTGATAATAGAGGTCAAGACCTTTTGGGGTTATTGGGGGAAAGTAGGTCAAAGTATGAGGGAGTTGTAAATCTGTCATGAAGTTTTTGGCATAAATAATGTTTATTGAGTTTTGGAAAAATGAGACAGAAAATAAATGTGGTTATAAAATGTAAAGGGTGGGTGTCAGCATAATTTACACTGAGGATACCTGCCAAGCAATTATGCTGCTACCATTACAAATTAAATATGACCTAGCATGCTGATTGTTAAATTTTATATATTTCAGAGGGAAAAAAATTGCAATAGTGAAAAAAGCAAAAATGTTGAAAGCTGTAGCAGCAAATTTGCTGTTTAATGTAGGATTCTGTGTATGGAATTATAGTTATCTTGCTGATAAACTTTAGACAGCAATTCCCCAGGAAACCATATAGCAATTTAATTTGAGGAAAAAGGCTTAAACTGAACCCTTTAAGTTCATATTGCGTGTTAATCATAGCAGCACATGGGCATCCGTTTATGAAATGGACGGTAGACAGACCACCTTATTTGATGCTCACCTTTGTTTATATGTAATAACAAATTTACTATCCTAAATAACATCCTTTTTACTTGGAAAGTGTTTTAAAGAATAATTGTTATTTTGGTGATTTAATTGAAGGCACCATTTCTACAAAGGTAATCACTTAAATGTCGATGCTTCCAGAGGATTAAAAACCTGGCTGGGTATCAGGAATTTTTCTAGGCAATAGGGATTTAATGATACCTAAGCTATAGTTCTTGCCTTAAGCAGCTCAAGGACACATGGCCAAGTAATATCATGCAACATTATAAATTATAAAACAGAATGTCTAAGATAGTCTGGAAAGAGAGTTAAGAAGCAGCAAAGACTTATCTGTGCCAACTACACAAAAATGGAGAATTTAGTTATTTATTCAAATGCTTTTCCCTGAGACTCTTTTACCAGGCCCAATGCCCCCCTGCCATTAATCAGTTATAGGTACCCCTTCTCTTGTTAACTCTGGTGAGTAATTTTTAATTAATGGAGACCTCATTTGATGGTCTAATACGAAGAAGTCATTCAATAGAACAAGAAGGAAAGGATTAACACTGTCTATTGCTACCTATCATTAACTTAGGTGGCTACAGTTTCATTTCCCATGAAAAATAAAGAACCATACAAAGCCTTTAATAACGTATTTCTCTTCAGAAAAATGTACCAGTAAAATTGTATTAGTTCAAGTCAATATGTACACATGCAGTGAACAGTTTGTTTGAGGAATAGCACTAATCTCTGAAGACAAAAAAGCCTGGAAGATGTAGTCCTTGCCCTCAAGGAATTTAAGATTGAATGGGGAAAATAAACATATAAATAATGAATCTTAACACAAAATAAAATGCATTAAGTGCTAAATCAAGGTACAAGTAATTGGCTATGGTTGAATAAAATGCTTCCATTTTTTTCCCCCATCTCCCTGGCCACTAACTAGCTCTCTTGCCTCCTTTAGCCTAATCCTGGAACACTCTTAGGGTGAACACATAATTTACTATCTAAACCAGGACAAATCTAAGAATGAAGGAGGGCAATTAGTAATTACAGAAATACAACAGATATGAACCAGAACTGTCTGAGGATAATAAAAATGAAAGATGACTTTATTCATACTCCATCCTGATGCCGAAGTGAGCATTTAAAATGCAACCTGGTTATTGATGCACTCTTACTTAAAATCATTTAATGGTTCTCAATTACTCTTTATGATAAAATCCAGTCTTTTACTGGGGTATGAAGGTATTTTCACGATCTGTATTGTCTCTTCTCTGCTTAACAGAATCTCTTTTCACTACCTTTTACCTCTTTTGCTTGCCCTCTCATACCTCTTGTTTTCTTCTGATTTTCTCACTTGTAATTATGTATTGGAAGTTATTTTCAGAGGTTAATGAATTCTTAATATACTTGTCATTCCCTCAGGACGAAACGTTCCTTTAGATCAGGGATATATTCTAGCATTAAAAAAAAAATTCAGTAATGAACACAGTATTTGACACATTAATAAATATTTAATATTTTGGACAGAAAAACAAGTTAATATAAACATTTTTTATGATGTGGGTTGAGAAAGATGCTACTCAAAATCTCATTGACATAGAAGCAGACGGTAGAATGATGATTTCCAGAGGCTTTGGGGGATGGATTTGGAGGGGGAGATTGGAATATGCTAAAAACAAAACCAACAACAACAACAAAAACCACCCAGATCTCACTGTTGGTTTCTAAGCTGGGTTTAAAAGAAGAGATTTTTATGGAAAAAATATGAGAAAACGTACATTTCAGGTAGCAGAATGATTGAAAGTATAGGCTATAAAAATGATTTATTTTCTTATAGAAAGCGATTTTCAAATTTAGGTAAGTTTTGAATGTATTTGTGAAATGTATATGTGGAAATAGAATTTTTCAGTAAGATTCTGAAAAATGATGGAGATCTCTGAATGCAATAGAAGTTGCATTTATCTCCATTACAGTTCTTATACAGGTACAGTTTGCAATATGGTCTATAAGGACGTCAGATTTCACTGACTTTTCTCTTGATTTTAAAGGGTAAAGATGCTTTTAGTTTGTAAGACTGTGCCCAGTGAAAGATAAATAGCTTAAGTCTGCTCGTGGTATCCCCAAATGCGGAGACCACCCATAAAGTTTTTGGTCCTAGAGATCACATCTAGAAGGAACTCAATGAATAACCTTCCACTTGCTTCTGTTCCTCAACTTCTTGCTTCCTGCATGTTAATCAAGACTGCAGCTTCTCCAGATCTGCCTCCTCCCAGGTTCAAGTCTAGTAGAGTGATACTTGTTTCCCAAGAATGTGAACTAAAGCCTTGGGCCTAATTTACGTGAACCTAAATTTGATCATACAACTTTCTACAGCCAATCACTGTAGCCAGATTCAGGCAATTGTCAAATTGACCAGCCCTATCTTATATAACCATCCTGGAACAGGATGAGGCATTAGCTCCACCTAGAGGACTTGCTCTGAGCCTGCAAATGGGAGAGGATTCTGAAGGAAGGCTGAACTTCAAAAGCTACAAATATCCACCAAGCTTGCCACCTTTCCTCCTCTCCCGCTACATGGTAAACCAACGTTTTCCCGCTTAGATGTTTTACTATCTCACCAAATCCTGCCCTCCCATAGCAATGAGACGTTACGTAAAAACTCTTTCTATGGTGTTCGTCTCTACTTGCTGTGACCCAGTGGAGACTAATTGCTAAAGAAATCATTTAATTCAGTTTCAGGTTTGATGATTATTGAGTGATTTAAAAAATCTAAAATGTGTGCTTCAGGTTCATTTACTACTAAAAAATAATTCCGGGAGTAGGTACAAAACCAACACGATGCAAACGGAAACCTCTTAAATGCAAATACTTCTCCTCCTGAGTTCTTCTTTCACCATTTTACCCATGCTTCCTAAGCCATATGCTGATTCTCTCAAATTTGCATGTAGGTTGAAACCCCAAAATTGTCATTTTTGTAGGTCAAATAGTCAAAGATCAGCAATTTCATGGGATTCAGCCTAATATATAATTCAACTCCAAACTTGCAACTGAGCTTTATCTGGTAATCTCATGAGAGTTTCCAAGTATAGATGCTCAAAAGTGGATACATTATCTCTCCTCTAAATTCCTCCTCCTTTATTTGGTGTATAGGAAAATGACATCCAAGCTTCCGTCATACAGAAATTCTAAAGACATCCATGCCTCACCACTTTCTCCACCTTTATATATGTTAGGTTATTTGATCAGACTCTATCAGGAAAAACAGAATTACACAAAAACTGATGTTAGTATCTGCTGTTACACTGACTCTGCAAAGCAACCTATTCAGTTCTTTAGATATTTTAGTATCTCAGCAAATCCTGCCCTCCTGTAGCAGTGACACATTACAAGAAAGCTATTTCTATGGTGATCGTCTCTATTTGCTGTGACCCAATGGAGATTAATAAATGTATTAATTTAATATGAAACAAAATGTTGAGATAAGAGCACAAGTTGTATTTTAAAATATGTTAACAGATATTTTTAAAACTAAAAATATTAAAAATTTACCTTTGTGTATGATAAGATCAATTATCTGTGCAGGTATTGGCATATACAGTTATATATAAAATAGACTTACGTCTTTCATGTATATGATATTCACATGTGACTTCATACAAATGTTTGGACCTGTTTTGATTCTTAATGACAAGTGGAATAAACCCCTTTACAGTTATCTTTGTTACACCAATAATTATTTCAGCATGATATTGAAACCCACATTTGTTTATTATTATGTGGATGTTAGTGAAAATTATTTCCATGATGAGGAGAGCAAAGGCAGTTCTATTTTCAAAATCGGAGTGTTTTTTAGAAAACAAATTTAAAATGCAGTTTCATGATTCATGATGCAACATGTATGTAAGAAATAAAGCATGTACTCTGTGTAGTATGAATATTCTCTTTACATACAAAAACCTTTTTCTTAAATACAAATAAAATTACTTTTTCATAGCATAATTTTGATAACTTTTGTTGCCAATTTAAATATCCTGAGCACATTTATCCAGAAAGAAAAAAGAATTCATTTTGCAATATCTTGGAGGTTATAATAAATCACTAAAACTAACTGTTGCAGCAAAAATTACACACTAGTAAACCTGGAAAAGGTCTCAGGAAATTAGCTGTTTCCTATGTCCTTATCAGAAAGGCCTAATTTAAAACAGGACAGACGATGGTTTTTCGCCTATTTAAGCATCACTCAAGGCTGAGAATCCACAACATCTTTTTTGGTAACTTGTGTACTTTTCATCGTAGCATGTTGGGTGGATTGATTGGACGCGGGTCAGATTTGAATCTCAGTGATCTCTACAGCGCTTTCTAGCTCCATAGATATGAGCAAGTTGCTTAACTTGCCTGTTACCCAATTTGTGAAATGGAGATGTGATTCCTATTGCATAGGATTGCAGTGTGCACTCACTACTGCATCTGCAAACAGCAGGCACTCAATAATGGAGCCAAATTTCACGTTTGGGGAAAATGTTTTTGCATGTTTTATGATCAGTGGTTTGTAGAAACCCCTATAGCACAAAAATGTGGCTACTTTCCTTCTAAGATTTGTATCTAATAAAACTTTTCTATGGAAATATCTTCATCTTACTCTTTATCTTTTCTGATTTTTCTCGTCTCAATACTAAGAGCCATTTCATGCTCAATGTAGTTTAAATATTACCTACTTACATTTTTCTATTGGTCAACCTTATAGTATAAATAACAGTCCATTTTTTATTCATTCATGCACTATTCTGTCTTGGTAGTCCACTCTAGATGCACTGATCTTGATATAAATTGGTGCATAATATTTAATTTTTATATCTTTTAGGTAATTTAATTATCCTATTATATTTCATTTATGTTTAGTTTATATTCATGTTTATTCATACCACCAACTCACCAAATTCTCCAAGGCATTCTACATTATGTGTTTAGATTTCTTGGTTCTAAAAACTCTGATACATTTGAATTCTTCTGCAAATTATTTTTGTGATTGTATTAGTTGGGGTTCGCCAGATAAACAGAACCAACATGACACATGTATGTATCTATAAAGCAAGAGAGATTTATTTTAAGGAATTCGTTCATGCAATTGGAGGGTCTTGGAACATCTAAAATCTGCAGAGTGGGCCAACTGGCTGGAGACCCAGAGAAGAATCGCACTTTGAGTCCAAAGACAGTATGTGGGCAGAATTGATTCTTACTCGGGGGCAGTCAACCTTTTTCTATTAAGGTCTCCAGCTGATTGGATGAGGCACACTTCTGTTATAGAAGGTCATCTGTTTCACTCAAACCCACTGATTTAAATGTTGATCTCATCAAAAACATCCACGATCATGTTTTACCAAATATCTGGGCACAGTGGTCCAGGCAAGTTGGTACATAAAATTATCCATTAAACTGGCCTTCAAAAAAAATTTAATAAATAATTTTAAAATATTGCTACCAATACATTCTATATAAATATAGAAAAGATCTCCCTTTTTTTTTTCCTTTTGCTTTCTAAAACAGAGGGACTAGTTATGTATTATCAAAAAATACTTTCATTCACTACCAATTTTATCTTTTGCTTAGATATAAATTGATGCATGTGTATTTCAAATAAGTGAAATATTATTTGACTTAAATAAATAATAGATACAAAATGTTATATATTAAAGATATATAAATATATGCTTCGACACTTTCTCAATATAACTACAACTTTATCTCTCACTAAATTTTTTACACTACTGTGGAAAGAAGTTTTAGGTGGTTAAAATTATACTCGGAAGAAAAATATATTTTCAAAAGTAAAAACCATTGAACAAAGTGAAAACTATTGTGTCATTTGCTATCCTAACACTGAATTCTGTATATAGGTATAGTAGATAAAAAGTCAGCTTGGGCATCAGACAGGCCTAGGTTGAAATCCAGACCTCACTATTTATTAGTTGTAGATTTCAAATCATATTTTAAGGAGACTTCTAGCCTTCTCAGCACAGACACATTCAAAGTTCTTTCTTTCATCATGGGAACTTTTGGATACCACACCTTTCAAAGGGAAGCTTGATTGTGTCCCTGGATAAATGATCGATGACATCGTGTGGACCTCTACTTAGTGGCAACAAAGAACTGTAATCCAGATATTTGTATTCATGGCCATTTTGAGCCCTTGTATTTTTATTAATTTCTGAGCCAGAATTTTTTTTTTAGAGATTTTTCTTAAAGGGCCCTTAGCTCATGTACTGTAAAATATGATCAAATCTACCTCTTAAACAATGTAGGGAGCTGTATAACACACCCGTTTTAGTGCATCCTCCCATATGACTGTAGTTACTTGGTGCCTTTCAGTATTTTTGAGGGGTGTTATGAAACACATCAACTCATTATGGACTCTAACATTAAGATGACATCATGTTTTAATCAACCACTGTCTTCATTCCTTTGAATAGTGGGAGAAATTTCAGTGTAGTCTTAGGGTCAAGAATACTTCTTATGCTTTTCAAGAGTAATTATTGATTTTACTATATGACAGCAATTTAAAAAGTTTGAGTTACTAAATTTATCTCTTTGCATTGACTATTTGAAAGCCCTGAGATGTCTGTGGCATCCACACATAGTAATAATAATACTCTTCATAACTAAAACATTAATATCAATATATTAAACATCTTTTATAAAACATCATTATATACTAGATATTGCACAAAGTATATGACATGTAACTTTATTTGATTCTTCCTAAAAACCCTAGAAATAATACAGATTAGGATGAAATTACTTTTTAGTTTTATTCCTAGCTTCTCGCGAAATCCAGGTTTTTCTTTTGTGCTATTTTTTATTTAAGTTGTTTGGTGGTAGTTTACGTGACTTTATGTTATTTAAATACTTTCGTGAATTTGACTCCCCATAGAATGTAAATTCCAATAAGGACAACTACTTTGTCTGTTTTGTTACCACTGTCTCCCCAATGTTTAACCCAGATGCTCAAAAAATATTTACTAAATAATTAATTGAGTAAAAATGCAGATATTAATGATTATGCCTTTTCCTCCATGAACAGCCAACTGAAAGAGATTGAATTATGTGATTTATGTGACATTCAAGTAAGGACATTGAAACAGTAGAGCTATCTAGCTGTGTTTCAGGAGTTAAAGGTGTAGTTGGAGGCTGACATACAGCAGGTACTCATTAAAAGATTATTACAATGTGTCAATAATTCAGATAGGCTACCTTATGTGTTAACAGTACCGTCAGTACAAGCTGTTGTTCAGCAGTATACTGCCAATCAGAAAGTGGCAGTCGAGGGCCTAAAATGAAATATTTTTCTGCTAAATTATAAAAACATTGGTAG
Organism: Piliocolobus tephrosceles; assembly: GCF_002776525.5. Lineage (NCBI taxonomy): Eukaryota > Metazoa > Chordata > Mammalia > Primates > Cercopithecidae > Piliocolobus > Piliocolobus tephrosceles. Next base: position 8,812,833 of record NC_045436.1, on the reverse strand, counting down.
CGATATCAGGAATGCAAAAAAGTAATAAAAATACTGAAGTAGCAAACACAGAAACAGAATATGATAGGGTATGGGGAACACACTTTATGTTTTCCTAAAACTTCTCAAATCTATCATTAGTAAAAAGCTTTTTTAAAAAGTGAAGAATAGTGAAGTGAGGCAGATATTATTTTTCCCAGTATCATGGTATAGTTTTGCTTGACGTGCAATTATTCCTGTAGCTCTTTGTTTTCATGTTGGCTGGTTCTAGATGTAAAAATTGCTGTTTATGAATGATGTCCGTACACTTGGAAACCCACTGATACTGCTTTGTTGAGAAAAACGAGTAAAACTGTTTAGAGAACTGGAGCAGCTTCCTACATTATTTTTTCTGCAAGTAATATCCTCAAGATAATCCTGGCAAGGCAGGGTTCCTCTGCCTCTTAGAAGGAATGTATCCCCCCTAAAATGATATTGGATTAACTATGATCTTAGTCACCCAGGCATGAGACAAACACCTGACCCCCGATCTCCCCTGAGTAGCCTCATAATTTAGATGTCTTCTTAAGCAGATCACTGGCCTAAGCAACAGATACATTCAGCAAGAAGAAAATAAATCACTCAGATTGAAAGTAATGTTTCTTTTAGAAATGGAATTAAGATAGCGGAATTCAACCAGACTTGTAACAACAAGACTTTACAACAGACACTACATTTGAGGGATGGGAGGTGATCTCATGTTAATGTGGATTTGGTTTGATCGGTTGCCAGCAGAACGAGGATTATTTAGGGAACAGTGCCCTCTGTGTGTGCAGTCTCTCATGTGACAGTATCAGGCCCTCTCAGGAAACAGAGATATGGACAAAGGGAAATTCAAACAAATTAGTTTATATTTGCTAAGCATTTTTATGAAGGAAAAATATATCTGCCAGTAAAAGACACACAGTAATTAGTCCCTCTAATGGAAACGTAGGGTCTGATTAAGAATCTTCTGCTAATGCACTGTAGAGTTAGTTATAACCAAATTACTGAAAATGTTCAAAAAGCCCTTCTATTATTACTTGACTTGCTTTGTCTCATTTGTCAAAGGGCTTCTGCAACCTTTCTTGCTGAGCAAATGTCCTTTTCGCAGCCTTGCATTTCTGTGTGGGCCTGAATGCCTCTGCCAGTTGTGCCTGATCACCCAGCAGGCACAATTAAGGGAGTGCATTAGTACTTCAGTAGATAATAGAAGCTCTTAAAGAGCTTTCTATAAGAGTCTGCGTGGCGTATTTTTATATTTTTAGGTCGGCTGGATTCACTGTTTAATAACCTGAACAGTTTGAATAATTTGAAATCACAGAAATAAAAAAAGAGAAAGAAAAAGAAGTCGGGTAATGTATTTTTCTTCAGCTTCTTCTATACATTATCCTTTCTGTAGATCTAAGACAAATGAGAAGATTATATCCAAATACCAACAGTACATGCTTATTTACATAATATGACTGTGGACTAGCTAACAGTGGTTCTCTTTATAAGCACAGCTCAGTTTGATCACATTGACTAAAGTAATGAGATTGATAAGCAATAGGATGAATGAGGTGCAGCAACAATAAATCAATACTGAAAAAAATTGTTTTTCAATGTGATGGCAAACAACATTTTAATTGCAATAAGGAGTGTAGTTTGAAGAAATGGCTTTCAGTGCATAAAACAACAGAGAATCTAATTTTTCTAACACTACGTGCTTGGAGGGGTGTATTACCGGAATGTAGGCCATCACAGAAACCTGAGATATTTCTCAAGGTTTTGTTTTTTCAATGACTGCTCTACCACAAACACTGCATCATAATCTTAGGGTGGGGTTGGGGAGATTTGTGTTTTAACAAGAACCACAGATGACAATTCCTGTCCATAATAAAATTGGGAAGTGAGAACTGTTGATCAGTATGTTAGCTAATTATTTGGTTAAACATAGTTAGATGTATGGACATGGCTTAACATGCCAAAGGGTTTGGAATTTCTAGATCACTGATACAAATCTGTTTGGCAAGATGAGCAGAAACACTAATGAATTTTTGTAGTCACAATTTACCTTTTAAAATGTGCATATTTCAATATACACTTTTTGAGTTCCAGTTACTCTGAAACACTATGCAAAGCCCTGGATATAAAGACAAATGCCACTTGTTTTCTCCCAATAAGGAACCTGGAGTCTAGTGTCAGAGGCGAGGAGTAACAGAATATGATAATGTCCTGGCGTAGTGATAATCAGCACAGACTGCTCTGGGAAAATAGCTGATAGGCGTTCCAGAAATGCAGTGCAGATAACCCTTGAACAATATGGAGGTTAGGGGTGATGCCCCCCCCATGTATAAATCCATTGATAATTTTGACTCCCCCAGAATTTAACTACTAATAGCTTACTGTTGACTGGAAATCTTACTAAACATAAATAGATTAACATATTTTGTATGTTATATGTATTATATACCATAATCTTAGAATAACATAAGCTAGAAAAGAAAGCATTAAGAAAATCATAAGTAAGAGAAAATGCATTGCTTTTCACTAGGTGGGAGTCCTCATCTGCATCACCCTCACTTGAGCAACTGGGAGAGGAAGAGGAGGGGTTGTTCTTGCTGTTTCGGGGAGGTGGAGGTGGGAGAGGTGGAGCAGGTAAGAAGGAAGGCAGAAGAGGCAGGCACACTTGGTGTAACTTTCTGGAAATGCACTGTAATTTCTGCTCTTTCATTTCTCTAAAAATGTTTTTATATGGTTCCAATCCTTCTTCTACCATTGGCATTAGTTTCATTGCCTGTGTCATAGAAAGTTCCATGTCATAAAATAAGTTAAAAGCAGTCTTGAATAATCAGAAGCCTTCTGCCAGATTGTCTAGTGTCAATTTGTTTTCTGGCACAGCTGCTTCTACATCGTGGACTTCGTTGTCTGGCACTACTTTGGAAACACTTACCTTCATCAAGTTATTGTTAATTCTTCTGGTGTGGTGCCCATGAGCTCTTGAATTTCTCTAAGATCCCTGTCTTGAAACCCTTTTTTTCACCCCAGCCCTGCCTGAGATTTGTGGCCAGAAACAGCTCTGCATTTCCCTGGGATGGAGCTCCCACAGGTAGCAGGCCAGGTGCCATTTTTTCTGCTCCACAGCCCTAGCTCCTGTTACCCTCAGGCTCTAGAAGGAACGAAATGATTAGAGACTAATCTGGGTGCCAAGCACAGAGCAGCAGCGTTACAGAACAGTGGCTAGACTGCTTTTCATGCGGGGCCCGCCCCACCACTCCTTAATGGACAAGGTCTCTTGACCTGGGCCCCTCATCACAACAACTTTGCCCCATCCTCAGCATTTCAGTTGGTGGCAGCTCTGTGTTTCTCTGGGGAGGAAATCCCAGAGACAGCCCACAGCCCTCTGCCTTTGCAGCTGCAGTGACTGCCCTTATTGCCCTCAAGCTGGGGAGGGAACTAAGAGCCTGGTCGCTCTGCTGGCACCTCCAGCATGCCACAGTCACTGTGTGGAAAGAAACCCAGTCTCTCTTCTCTGTGAGTCCCCAGCCCCAACTCTATATGAATCATTCTACCATAAAGACAATGTATGTGTGTATTCATCGCAGCACTACTCACAATAGCAAAGACATGGAATCAACCTAAATGCCCATCAACAGTAGACTGGATAAAGAAAATGTAGCATATATACACCATGGAATACTATAGAGTCATAAAAGAAGAATATGATCATGTCCTTTGCAGCCACATGGATGGAGTTGCAGGCCATTATCCTAAAGAAACTAATGCAGGAACAGAAAACCAAATACTGCCTGTTCTTACTTATAGGTGGGAGCTAAACATTGAGAATTCGTGGGCACTAAGAAAGGAACAGGAGACACTAAGATGTACTTGTAGGTAGAGGATGGGAGGAGGAAGAGAAATGAAAAACTACCTATTGGGTACTATGCTTATTACCCGGATGACAAAATAATCTGTACACCAAATCCTCATGACATGCAATTTACCTATATAACAAACCTACCCTGTACCTTTGAACCTAAAAGTTTTAAAAAATAAATTAAATTAAATTAATAGACATAAGATGAAGCTTTCAATAAATATTTTTAGAAAAAAAAAAAAAGAAACCCTTTTTTACCCCCCAACCTACTGCCATTTTTTTAACCACATTCACAGTCTTTGACATGATTTTCTTGATTGGCTCTGTCGTAAATCTTGTAAAATCATGCACAACATCTGAACACAGTTTTCTCCAGCAGAAATGAACTGTTGCCAGCTTGATGACTTTTATGGCTTTTTCCATAAAAATCGTGGCATCTTCAGTGGTGTAATTCTCCCAGATTTCTATGGCATACTCTCTTGGGGTTCTCTTCCATAGTACTGGCAGTCCTTCCCGTAGAATACTGTTATGTAATGAACCTTGAAACTCCTTATGTCCCCAGTCTAGAGGCCGAATGAGAACTATTGGGGCAAGTAGACCACTTCAGCCCTTTCCAGGCTGAACTCGTGGTGCTCTGTATGACTACGGGCATTTTCCAATATCAAAAGAATTTTAAAATGTCGTCCTTTATGGGCAAGTTACTTCCTGACTTTGGGGACAAAGCACTGATGGAACTAATCCAGAAAGAGTGTTCTCATTGCTCAGGCCTTCCTGCTGCACAACCAAAGGACTGGCAGCTGGGGTTTATCTTCTTCCTTCAAGGGCTGGGGTTAGCAGGTTTATAGATAAGGGCAGTCCTGATCATTAACCTGACTGCATCTACACAAAACAGTAGAGTTAGCCTACCTTTCCCTGCCTAAAATCCTGTGCTCACCTCTCCTCTTTACTGATAAACGTCCTTTGTGGCGTTTTTTTTTTTTTTTGTTCTCCAGAATAGGGCACTTTCATCTGTATTAAAAACCTGTTCAGGCAGGTATCCTTTCTTGTAGGGGATTTTCTTAACGGCACGTGGAAACCCCTCTGTTGCTTGGTAGTCAGCAGAAGTTGCTTCTCCTGTTATCCTGACATTGTTAAAGCCTCTTTCTGAAAGTATCAAACCATACTTTGCCAGCATTAACATCTCTAGCTTCAGATCCTTCACCTTCCTTTTGCTTTACATCGTCATCTAATGATTTTGCTTTTTTGTCAATCATATTATAATCCGTAGGTGTGTCTTTCTTATGGCAATCCTGTACCCAGGTAAAAGCTGCATTTTCAATATGAGACAAAAAGGTATTTCACAAAAAGTGCAAGGTTTCTACGACTGCTGGTATAGTTGCAGCTATGGCTTCCCAGGTTCCATTCCTTTGTGTACCATGGTCCTTACACCAGATTCATTTATCTTGAGATGGTGGCAACCTAAGCTGCAGACCTCAATCTACAGTACACGTCAAAGCAATTCAATGTTTTCTTGTAATGTCATGACTTGACTTCTTGGGAGCACTCCCAGCATCACTAGGGGCACTTTGTATGGGTTCCATGGGGTTACTCAAGCCTAACGATATTTCTCTAAACATGATGAAAATACAAGAGAACCGTGAGAGAGCACTTTTGACCCTGAACCATAATTTACTGGAGAGGGTACTGGCTGACGCAGAGATGATTAACATCTCAAGGCACGTCAAGCGAATACTCTCAACACTTCACCGCAACAGCAAGAGGAGATGGCTGGGAAGTGATGATGGTAGCGCAGTATAGACTACAGTTAATTTTATGCAGCTATGATTTAATACTGTATCTTTGGAGTTTGTTTACATTTCCTTCAACTGCGAGGGGCACTACATATGACCTATAAGTGTTTGTGTAAGTTTTGATAAATGTTACCTTTTTATAATATTTGTGTATATTTGATGGTAGTAAATGATAAAATAGACTAATATCTACGTACCTTTTATGCATTCATGACATACGTTTTAAAATTTTTTCTCAGTATTTCTAGGCCATGCAATTCATACTTTTTTCAAATGGTTGCAAGTCTCCAAAGTATATAGCAATATATTTATTGAAAAAAATTCACATATAAATGGAACTGTGCCGTTAAGAGCCATGTTGTTCAAGGGTCAACTGTATTGCTAGATTGAGGGGAAGGAGTACAGGGAGATAAAGATGTGTCTGACAGTTTAGGTGTGAGGGACATCGTAAAGAGACTGTGGATTTTATTCAATGGGCAATAACGCAACCCTGGAATTTTTAAAATATAAGAGTGACACGGATAGACCTGCATTGTAGAAAGATCGTTTGGGTTACTGTGTGGAAATATATTAGAGGACTTGAAACTGAAAGCCATGCCTGTACATTCTCACTTGTCTGGATACTTCGCAGGTATCAGAATGAGTGAAGTGCATGATCAGAAATACCTGTCTGCAGCATACACGCTCCAAATGAAGACTATTAGAAAATCTTTAACTATACTTTGTCTAGAATTGTTTATTATGGGAATGATGCTCAAATATTAGTTAAGATGATCTAAAGACAATCAAATGTTTGGTCCAAAATGGAATGTATTGTGTTCATATTCATAGCATTTTCCAACGAAGGTCAAAGTTCTATTCTCTGTTCTTATTCTTTTGCTGTAACAGAGATACAGCAACACAGGGAACACATAAAATAAAACCCAAGGCAGGCGCACTGTTCACGTTCCAAGTGTTTAGCTATATAATTTCTTTGCAATAAGTATGTTAATTCCATATTAAGCTCTGACAGTAAAAAGGTAAAAATTGCAAGACTGTCAGGGATTTCCCTACTATACGTGTTAATAAAAGCTGCCTACCTTTACACAGTTACTGCTGTATCTGAGTTTTAGCTACTTCAACTCTAAAAATCTCTCTTGGAAATGGTGGCATCAAAGTTATATTTAGTTCTTTAATTTTAAGAGAGTTTAGACAATTAATTGTGCCTACGGATACTACATTCGTGTATAGGATTTAGTTATCCCAAGACCAGAGATAGAAAAGTATGAGGTTGCCCACATTTTTCAATTATACCTTTCTCTCAAAATGGAAATTTTTATCAATTTGAAGTAAAATGTCAGTGATAAAAACACCAGCACCATCTTTTTTGACTATATGTCCAACATTTGGATGCATGCACGGGTTCTAAGGCAGTTTTTAAATTTCTCTTTGGCATGAAGTATGGTATGGGCGTTTTGAGAGCCATGTGAAGCTCCAGCTGAAAATATAGCACAACAAATCTTCACATAATTTTTTTTGGTAATAAAATATTCAGATCTTACCTAATAAATCCACAGTTTTTGCTAAAATCATTGCAATATTTAGATTCCTTATTAAAAGAGGAAAAGTATACGTGGTTTGAGGAAGGTTTGTGAATGAATGTTTGAGTACTGCTCCATATCTAATGACTAATGCTCAGCAGAGACTCTGAACAAGGAAATGGCTCTGCTCTGGCATAAAATATTGCAAAATTATTAATAGCTAAAATAACCTGGAGATATTCCATTTTTTACAGTGTAATTCTGACAGTTCTCCAAAAGCCCTTGATTCAAGTGATGATTAAAAATAAAAGTTAATAGCATTACTAGATTATATTGGAACACTTTTGAAAGTAGTTTAATTTTGTGGTATGACTAACCATTTTTCTAATACATCACATTTTATATATAAATAATACAGAAAGAAGATTACCAATCCTTTGATTAGTCTCCAAAATATTAACTCAATCTTTGTGGTACAATTTAAGCAACAATTTTGAGCATTGTATTCAGGGGAAATTATAATCAACAAAAAATCTGCACGCGCACAAAGAATTGAACCATTCTTTAAATATTACATGTTGTGTGATTGTCACAGAAATTTGGTAAATAATTTGCAGTTGATAAATCAATTCACTCATAATCCCACCACGCAGATATAACACTCTTCAGTATATTTCTTTTGTGCTTTTTTGTTCATCAAACATATATTCACACATCCATGTTTTTAAAGCAAACATAGACCCTATACTGTGTATCATTTTAATAACCTGCCTTTGTTTATTAACCAATATATTTTCCATTCATTACACATTTTGCTACTATGACACATTAAATACCTTTGCAGATTCCCACTATATGTATAGACTCACCATAATTAACTTAAGAGATAATCTATTATGCATTCATTTTATTTCTATTTTTTACCACATTCTTCCACGAACATATTCATAGTTAGTTCCTTGCACACGGTCATAATTTCCTTAGCAGAAAATCCTAAGGAAAAAGTTTGCATCCTAAAATAGAGTGATTATTTTACTCATTTACATCCTCATCAGCAACGAATGGACATGCACACCTGCCCCTCATGCCCTTGAGAACAATGGATACTATCTTCAACAGCCTGTCCCAAGCTATGTTTGGAGGAAACCTAGCATATAACAGATGTTATAATAATTATCCTTCAATAAAAAAGTGAAATGATCAATAAAATTTGGGAACTACATACTGAAATCTCTTTTCTGGTGATTCACAGTGCACGTTAAATTATTAAAGACTGTGAGAAGTACTGATATAAATATACCAGAATAAGTTTTGTTAACTCGGGATTTCCTGAACCTCAGTGATCATGGAATCCTTTATTAATGGAACACCTATTAAGGTACTTTAAGGCATCAGTGTTCCTTATAATGCAGTTTGTAAAACACCACTTGTCTATTTTGAGGCCATATAACTGGTATTTATGGAAGAGGCTGTAAATTGACTGTGCAATATCCATTCTCCTCCTCTCTTACAAAGAATTATTCAGCAGAACAATGTGCCCAAAAATCACTTTTTTGTAACTGCTACCACAAACAAGATACCGAATGGTTCCAACGCGCAAGGAATTCCCTTGTGCTGATTGATCCTCTGCCATCAGCTCCTCCCTTCACTCTTAATTCCTCCTTTTTGGAGTATTTGTCTCTTGGATTACTGTCACCATACTTTCTCTAGTCATAATTACTGGTGATTTCATATCAATCTAGACAATTTTTTAAATCTCCTGAATCTTTCAGTGCCTTCATCACATGTTAGTCTCATTCATACCTTGACTTTGTTATCAAAGTGAGAATTAGTCAGTTGTCTCAATTACAATTATGCCACCCAACCGTGACTTTCTGTGGACCAGTAATGCTTTCACTCTCTGGGAGCTCACAATCTTTAATTCTAACAACTTTCACTCTTCCTCGATCCTTTTTTTTTTTTCTTCCTACCTGGCTTAAAGGACTCATCTCATCACTGTAATCACTCTAATGCTTGCACTATCGACTCCTTCACCCCTTACACACTTCCTGGAATCTGCGAGGCCGGATGTTAAGACTAAGTTCAACTCTACCTATGCCTTCACCCATGCAGCCGACACAAGGCTATGCTAATTGGATTTTTCAAAAAAAAATTCAAGATTGGCCGGGCACAGTAGCTCATGCCTGTAATCCCAGCACTTTGGGAGGCCGAGATGGGCGGATTACCTGAGGTCAGGAGTTCGAGACCAACCTGGCCAACACTGTGAAACCCCATCTCTACTAAAAATACAAAAATTAGCTGGGTGTAGTGTCACAGGCCTGTAATCCCAGCTACTAGGGAGGCTGAGGTAGGAGAATTGCTTGAGCCTGGGAGACGGAGGTTGCAGTGAGCTGAAATTATGCCACTGCACTCCAGCCTGGCCAACAGAGTGAGACTCTGTCTTAAAAAAAAAAAAAAAAATCAAGATCATTACACCAAATGAGTACACGGTGCTCTGCCAAAATCACACTACATTTCTGTTTATGAATTTTCCACATTCTTAGATGACTATATAAGGTAACAAACCAAACTCCCTTCTTTCCAATCCTCTAGCCACCCTCTCCCTAATTTCCATTCTCAGTTGAGAACGTTGTGGCTTATTGAGAAATAGGATCAATTAGAAGCAGTTCTCGTCACCACATTTATCCATGTACGAGCACATGGCTTAAGCCAATTACCTCTCCCACAGATTATTGCAGTAGTGTTCTAAATGGTTTCCTTGCTTCTGTTCCTGCTCAGGGATTAAACTCATTCTGGGAACACAGATGCATCACCTAGAGGGACATCACTCAAGTTGAAGCCATGAGGATCAAACCTCATACTAATAAAGACAGGGGTAGTAACAGTGGAAGCCTTAGGCTGAGTGCTAGAGAGAAGTGAATTATTTTGCAATAAAATAATTATATACTTATTCATTGAACATGAGGTTTAATATTTACAGTGTGCTTGACTGTATCTGTGAACAAAGGAGACAAAAATATAGGCCTTTGGGGAGCTTCTGTTCTAGTGGGGAGAGAGATGGCAAAAAATAAATAAGTAAAATAGGTGCTATGTTAAATTGTAATAAGTGCTATTGAAAAAAATAAGAGGAAAAGGAAATGGGGAGCATTGGAATGAATAGTGGAAGAAAGTGATGGGCCAAACCACATGGACATCTATGGGAAGAGCTTTTCCAGTAAAGGAAGTAGCAGTGATGAGAATAATGTGGTTAGGGTCAAAGATGTGATAGGGGCCAAAGTCATGTAGGGCCTGAGTGAGATGAGAAGCCTTTAGAGAATTTAAAGAAGGAGTAAAATAATCTAAGTTGCAATTTTACCAGAAATTATTCTGTTCTTACCTGGAGAATAGATAGAAGGAGTAAGGTAATTACAGCCTGGCTTTTTAATTTTGTTTAATATTTATTTATTTTGGAGACGGGGCCTTGATCTATCACCCAGGCTGGAGTGCAGTGTTAAGATCATAGCTCACTGCAGACTTGACCTCCTTGAGCTCAAGTGATCCTCCTGCCTCAGCCTCCTGAGTAGCTGAGGCTGCAAATGTGTACCACCATGCCCAGCTAGTGTTTTACAAACTTTTTAAAAGATGGCATCTCACTATGTTGCCCAGGCTGGTCTTGAACTCCTGGGCTCAAGCAATCCTCCTGCCTCAGCCTCCTGAGTAGCTGCAATTACAGGTGAGAGCCACCCCACCTAGAGATCGTGGCTTTTGTAGAATTCCACATCAAAGAGCCCTCTTCTTTCTGCTGCTACTTCAGAGATGGCTGATAAACAGAAACCTTTGCCATTCTCTATTTATATAAATATATACTAATCTGAAAATATCGCTTTCACTGAGGACTTGTTTTCATCTTTTGGTTGGTTGTTTCCTTTGTCCGGCATATATGTTAAACAAGAGATTAATCTTAAACTTATCTCAGTCAATGGGAAAAGTGTTTCTGCTACCAAATCCAGAAGGCCAGGTGTAAAACTAAAACCAGGCTCACTGAGATTTGGGGACTGTTTCTGGAAAATAGCACATGCATCTGTTACTCTCACAGCACATAGCACGGAGTCTGATAGAGGAGACACGCTTAACAATTGACCTGTATACACTCCCTATACTAATTAAGGAGAAATTAGAGGCACCTAAGCAGAAGCAACCGTCATCCTGGTTTGTTTAGATCAGGGTGAGGCTTGAACTCAGCCAAAGGTCCTACTTCTATAGTTCAGAGGCAATGGGGAAGAACATTGAGAAATGCTAGCTTGACTCTTTGGTGAGGGATAGGTAGACTGTGACTTCCAACAGGCTTGTGTCTACACACGCCAGGGCCACTGCCCTGGAAGATATTCAGGGAAAGGTTCAGATAAGAAAGAGAACATTGTGTAAATCACAATTTATCATTGGGAAATGAATGGAAATTTGGCTCAGGTTAAGAACTGGTTGTGGCCGGGCACGGTGGCTCAGCCCGTAATCCCAGCACTTTGGGAGGCCGAGGTGGGCGGATCACCTGAGGTTGGGAGTTTGAGACCAGCCTGAACAACATGGAGAAACCCCGTCTCCATTAAAAATACAGAATTAACCGGGTGTGGTGGCGCATACCTATAATCCTAGCTACTGGGGAGGCTGAGGCAGGAGAATTGCTTGAACCCGGGTGGCAGAGGTTGCGGTGAGCTGAGATTGTGCCATTGCACCCCAGCCTGGGCAACAAGAACGAAACTCCATCTCAAAAAAAAAAAAAAAAGAAAAGAAATTGTTGCAAGATTCACAGGTTTCTCAGGATTATTGCTTCTCTTGGTATATGACACGAGGCTACAATTATTAAAGTGTTTATTACTATAGAAAATATGATGTAGATATCGTACTGAATAAATTCACACTACTAGCAAGGCAATAAACTTTCTTAACAATTCATAGAAACTGAAGGCATGTGACCCCTGGATCCTAAGGCCCTAAACTGGCAGGTATTAGGTTGATGCTGCTCCGAATCATTTGTCATCCTTTGTTTTGACAGTCAACAAATCCATTAGCCTATCTCAATGTAGGTAGTAAATTGATAATTAAATTCTTTATTAGATTTCTTTGTCTAGGTTCCAACAAGAAGGACTGTAAGGGGGTTGACTGTCTTCTTCTCCCACTAAAATGCAATTTCTGGAGATTCTCTAACCCACCCCTTAGAAGAGTTCCTGGATCAAAAAAGGCAGTTTGGAAATATTTACATTGCACATCATGATAAAATATTTTGCTGAAGTCATTCTTTAAAATCATTTGACAGGATATACTAACCAATGAATTGGTTACTGTTGTCATGGTGCACCGAGTCCTGAGAACAACATTGTTTTAAATAATCAGTTGATTGCTTCAGTTTCAAAAATATTCAGTCCATAGGGTGTTCATCAGCATATTTAATAAATATATAATCTCTGGGAAACTTAGTAAGCAAATGAATTAAAACATTTGAAATATTTGAAATGATAGCTTGGTATGAGGAATTATTTCTTAAATTGTGTAAGATAAAAGCATTTCTTTTCTAACAGTTTGACTGAATTTAGGTAACTATGAGTAAAATGTTAGATTTATTACATCTTACATCATCTTCCTTGGCAGAGAGTACATTTAGAAGAGAAACTGGCCAACCAAAGGCAACAGTTTATTGTTTTCCAAATGTCCGCAGGATGTGTAGATCTTGGAAGAAACATTTATTGCCAGCAGTATTAGAACTACATAGACTTGCCTTTCTTATGTAAATATCTGTAAGAATTAGTGCATGATGTTTTGATTTTTTTTGTTAATTGAACAAGCTTTCATGTTTTTTTATTTTATAAATGAATACAAAGATTTTGTTTGATTTGCGTTTTGAGCAAACAATACAAAATATTCTTTTTGGAGAGTTGTAGAATGAATTCACAGCTATGTTGAAATACCACTTACTTCAACATCAATGAGACTAACAGATAACAAAAAAAATAATTTCACTGTAAAAAGGTCCTACTATATTATTTAAATAGGTATCAAGGAAATAAATTTTCCTATGGGGTTTTAAAAAGAAGCTTTTCAAAGGGTAATATAAGAGAGTATAATTCCAAAGAAATTTAATCAGAAGTCTCATTATATTTACACAGACCATAAAAAAAATTAAAGGGTAGTATGGTAGGTGCATATATTATTTACAGCAAATCCCAGGATGGTTTAGAAAAACCCTGTTCTCTATAAACCCGCCAGCTAGTCTTTTTCCCAGGTAGCAACGTTTACTGGAGAAGAACATGATTTTCTTAAAACCTTTTCAATTAATTTCTTTGTGTTAAACTACACTGTGTAATTTAAATCCTGCAGCTAATATATTGCCAACTATTTGATTCCTTGGAGGCTCTATATAAAAGGAAGGATTTAAAGTTGGTGAGATAACCCAAATCATTCCATCTGGAACTAAAAAATGTCTTCGATATGTGTTGTATGAATATATATGTGTTATGATCAAGAGGAAAGTCATAACACATATATACTCATGTAACACATATATACTCATAGCTTTAAAAATATTTGCTTCTGTTGAAATACTCTATACTTTCTATAGTCATATCAAAATATTGTATAGTAGTTACAAGTTCATGCTCTAGAGTCAACTGACTGCATTTTAATCCAAGCTGTTCCACCTGAGTAAATTTATCAAATTTCTCTTTGCTGGTACCTGCCTTTTAAAGTTATTGAGAAAATTAAATGAATGCAGTAAAGTGCTTAAACCTATACCCGGTACATAATTAGAAATCAGTAAGTGTTGGGCAGTATTTTGAGATACAAGTGCTGGAAGCAAGAGATACGAGGATATGTATATCATGCACTTACAGTCTAGTAGGGGCTGACTTGGATCATTGTTTTTTCACTAATTCATTTAGCAAATAGTTAGGGGGTGCCTACTTTCTACCAAGGATGGAAAGACATGATGTAATAAGACCGATAGTTGAGATGACATATGAGTATGAATGATGACAATCTAATGAAATAAAGACTGAAACTGAGGTTGTGCAAGGTAGGATGGGAACATAGTCGAGAAGTAATTCTGCTATCTCAGGAAAAATATCAGAAAGGAAACACACGTGAGCTGAATCTTACAAGGGTTACTAGAAATTTTCTACCTGGACAAGCAGAAGCTAAGTGAAGAGGGAAGAACAGATGTAAAAAAAACAAAAACAAAAACAAAACAGTAGCCTGAGAGAATGCATGGCTTTCAGCAATTGATCATGAGGCCTATGGAGGTCACACAGGACAAGATCCTAGGAAAGGAGTCGTGAAGGACCAGGGTTTAGTTGAGGAGCATTTACCTAACCCATTAGGCACTGTGGCGTCCATGGGAAATTCCATGTAAGCAAGTGATGTGATAAAATTTGTGTTGAGAACGATGTCTAGCTACAGTGTGAAGCCAGGATTGGACAGGACAGGAGAGTGGAGGGAGGGGCCAGTTAGGAAAGCATTGTTTTACTCTAGACGAAATTGTTTAAAAACCTGTTCTAACTGAAAATAAAAATATACTTGCTGATTTCTATGAAGTTCTGAACAATGTTTTATATCCCTTTCAAACACCATCTCATTTCACCCTCATCAGGATCTTATGTAGTTGATGTCATTATGTCCAGTTAGAGACAAAACTGAGGCTCAGAAAGGACAAGTATCTGCACTAAGATCCTGTGCCAGCGTAGATTGGAGCCAGATTGAATTAGAGTCAGCCCAAATCCCAATCTTTTGTTCTTTTTGCCTTATCATCTGCCTCCCTCAGTAGCCATATTAGGAATGGAGAACCAAAAATGGGTTTTAAAGGTATCAGGAGTTCTATTTTATAAGATTCAGTGATGTTCAGTGAGTAATTAAATACATAGATCAGATTAAGAAAAGAGATCTGTAATATCAGCTTAAAGATAAAACTGAGAGGCTATGTAAAATTGAAAAGAAAAAATAAATTACAGAGAATTTTGAAAAAACTAAATTTAAGTATGAGGAGAAAGAGAGTCAAGTAAAAGAGATGGGAAGAGAAAAACAGGACAGCCATGATGTCATGGAAACTGAGAAGCAAGCATTATAAAAAGAAGAATGTGGTTAAGCCACGTTACATGTAATGAGGTTCACTATGATAAAGAACAAGAAATGCCAATCAAATATGAACAGCTAGGACATGATGGGTTCTTCCCTGAGCAACTTTGGGAGATGGCTGGAGAAGACGTCAAACCCTGGTGGCTAAGGGGGAATGAAAAGGAAAGAAGTGGAGGAGGAAAGTATAGATTCTTGTTCTATTTCAAGAACCCCGGCTGTAGAGAGATGGA
Source organism: Piliocolobus tephrosceles (assembly GCF_002776525.5). Taxonomy (NCBI): domain Eukaryota; kingdom Metazoa; phylum Chordata; class Mammalia; order Primates; family Cercopithecidae; genus Piliocolobus; species Piliocolobus tephrosceles. Next base: position 8,797,340 of record NC_045436.1, on the reverse strand, counting down.
AAGCAATAATTTACTCTCCTGTAAGTTATTTCTTTTCTTTTAAAATAAGGTTTCATTTCATTTATTTTAAAATAAAGTTGAAGAGAAAATGTAAAGGAAGTACTAGAAAGACTAGTAGAGGACTTTCTCCTCTGTGATGGGAGAAAGAGAGGGATATAAAGTCCCTTAGTAGTTTGAGAGGAATGTGGTGAGAAGTTAAGAAGGTTTCTGTCCCAAAGGCCCCCATTTTCTCTGGAACACTGAAGAAACCTGGGTGACCTACTGAGACTGAGGGATTAGAGGAAAATTGAAGGGGCTTGAGAATGGGACAGTTTTAAGATAGCTTTGTAGAAAATGGTATAGTAATAGTGTTAGTGGTGGAAGCTGTAGTAGCAGCTGCTAATATGTAATGCTTTTCCTGTGCTGATTACTCTTCTAAATCTTCGTATATGTTCACTCTCACGCAACTATATGAGATAGGTTCCAGTGTAAATCTTATTGAACAGGGCAGGACACTGAGACACGGACTTTAAGTGATCTACCTGCCAAGATCAGACAGCTTATAATAAAGGAGCACGTGTCTGAACCCCCTGCAGAGTCCAGATCCCGAATTCCAGTAGGAAAGCGAGTGTAGGAAAATAAAACGTTAGTGTACAAGTAGCTCTGATACAAGTTAGAGCAGGATAGCTAACAAGATTTTTTTTAAAAAATGGTCTTGGGTTAAAAGAGTTCTGGAATCATTAGCTAATACTGTAGTCAGGGGCATAAAAGTGCTACAGGAGGCTGGGCATGGTGGCTCACACCTGTAATCCCAGCACTTTGGGAGGCTGAGGTGGGTAGATCGCCTGAGGTCAGGAGCGAGACCAGACTGGCCAACATTGCGAAACCCTGTCTCAACTAAAAAAAATTAAAAATTAGCTGGATGTGGTGGCAGGCGCCTGTAGTCCCAGCTACTCAGGAGACTGAGGCAGGAGAATTGCTTGAACCTGGGAGGCAGATGTTGCAGTGAGCTGGGATTGTGCCACTACACTCCAGCCTGGGTGACAGTGAGACTCTGTCTCAAAAAAAAAAAAAAAAAAAAATTGCTACAGGAATACAATAAATAATAACCACATACATAGAAATCTCTGTGGGACTGTCTATTACATCTAATTCTGATGAAATCCTCAGTAGAGTCATTATTCTTTTGGACTTCAGAATAAAAAATAAATACAGTATATTTGGAAGAATTCACAAAAAAGTTATAAGTGAATTTAAGTGTATCAAAATCTCTTACACAGTTATGACTATCCACTAAAAATATAATAGAAGAAAATAAATTTAAATGTATGCTGAGATACTTAAGTTTAATACAGAAGGAACTACTTTATCAGTTTGCTGTTTGGAATGTAACATACTTTTTTTAAAAGGAAAGGTCTAGAATTCTAGACAAAGGTCTAGAAAATTCTACGTATCTTTAGGGAGGCAATAGTCATGGTAGTTAAGAATTTCTCTTCCATTTGCTAGCTCTTTGAATGTCTCCTTTAGATGTTGTGTCTCCATCTCTTCATTGGGAAATGGGGATAAGAGAGTATTTGATATTCTAGGACTAAATCAGTTAAACCATTTAATGTGCTCAGCATGGTAGTTGGCTGGCAGCTTTCCTCTCCCTTCTTTTCTTTATTATTGTCATTATATTATGAATATTTATTTTCAATAAATCTTTATACTTATAATGAATATTTAATTAGTCTCTAAAGAAAATAAGTATGTCTACATTTAAGATAAGAACTTTCATCAATATGTTCTTCAGCAGTGGTGAGGACTGATGAATCGATTAGTCTCTACGTAAAGAAGATTTGAATTTGAATGTGGAGAAATATATTCACTGAAACCAAGTCTACCATTTTTCAAATGCTAGAATTAACTAATTGTTTGCACTTATTTTGATTGTTGTATTGTATTTTATGATTTGCATTATCATCTTATTACCATATAACCGCTGTTATGGTGGAAAAATACATTTCATATGATTCATAAGGAACAGTTGGAGAAAATTGCCCTTCATTTGCAAATCTCCGTTGATACTTTGCAACAGTTAGCAAAGTAAAGTTGAAGCATCAAAGGGATGTATAAAGATCATGCAAGCTGTATACAGTGGGCTCTGATTTGTTGTGACTGTCAGGAAAAAAAACCTCATTGTAATTTAAGAATCATGATGAGAATAGGGAGCAGGGAATATACCATTCCTCAATCTTGGCACCTGTATTTATGAATAGAGTGCAAATTATTTGGCATATTACACATATTTTTGTTTGTTTGTTTGTTTGTTTGTTTGTTTGTTTTGAGACGGAGTCTCGCTCTGTCCACCAGGCTGGAGTGCAGTGGCCGGATCTCAGCTCACTGCAAGCTCCGCCTCCCGGGTTCCCGCCATTCTCCTGCCTCAGCCTCCCGAGTAGCTGGGACTACAGGCGCCCGCCACGGCACCCGGCTAACTTTTTTTTTTGTATTTTTAGTAGAGACGGGGTTTCACCGTGGTCTCGATCTCCTGACCTTGTGATCCACCCGCCTCGGCCTCCCAAAGTGCTGGGATTACAGGCGTGAGCCACCGCGCCCGGCCACACATATTTTTAAAAGCAGAATTCTTCATTAGTGAATAATCCAGTATTTAATAAGTCCCTGCTATGCACTTAGCATCTGCCAAACCCCACATTTTACAACAGAACTACAGGCCATATGAGTGCAAAGTAAAGGGAACAAATGTAGTAGAAAAATTAAGATTATGGAAGCCTCCGAGGTATTGTCTGACAGATATTAGAAAATTCCCAAATCCATTAATATCAAAATAACAAGATAGCCATCTCTCTTTAAAATGTAGTAAAGTGAAACTGGAAACTTTCTGGTATTCTCTTTGGAATCTTAATGTGTTACTTATATTTAGTGACCAGAAGAAGCTTCTTAAATTTAGTTAACATATTCCAGGTGGTAGAGGCCCAATCTCAATCTCAAGATAAATGATTATTCTTATACCCTACCCTCATAACACTAATTACATTTATGTAATATTAAAAATGATAACGTGTTATTGATCTTCAGGGTCAGTCTCACCAGTTGATGCTGGAGGAAGTCAAGATTCACACGATTTGCTCCTTTTTAATTAAAATACTAAATATGTAGTATTTATTTAACAAATGAGTTAGAGAAAAGTGTGAGCACAATAGACTGACTTTTGGGAGAGTGGCTGCAGAAAACCAGTGCCTAGCCCTAGAGCCTAAACCAGTGAACACCTATTTCTGAATTCTGCACCTTTGGTCCATGGTTTCCCTTCCTGCCTTTTAAAACCAAATGAAGGAAATGGATCGAATTCCCCCAGTTTAAGTTGTTTTCTCTACAATTTTCTTAAACCCTTGGCACTTACTCCTACTTGCCTGCGAGTGAGAGCTGGCAGATGATACAATGAATGAACAAGCAGCAAATGAATATTAACAGGAAACTCCGAAACCGCCAAGCAGCTTGTTTTCTGTGTGTAGACATGTGTGCTACTGGTTGTGATTCTACACCGGATACATATAATAAAATCATATGTTCTGCTCCTAGTTTTTACAGAATTGAATATATCAATATGCCACAGTGTTCTGCAAAGGGGATGGTGTTTTGAGAAAAAAAAAAAAAATCATGATTGGTAGGTTCAGCATCACCTGAGGAAGCTAAGGGACAGGGCCTCTAGGCAAGAAGCCGTGAGAAGAGGAGTGACATTCCAGGAGGCAGAAGCCCACCACTAATGGAGCCACCGGAGGTGGACGTGCAAATGGTGTGCATGGAGAAATGGGATGCGTTTCACTGGGGAGTAATGAGACATAGGAAAACTATGATCAAGGTAAAGTATAGCATTCTACTTCTGTTATTGAATGCAGTCTTTCTCACGTACTTCTTGTTTAAAGAGGCAACATCAGGTCTATAGGACAGGACTTTCAAACAATGTACAGGAGATCCATTTCTCCTGTTCTGATTTTTAATGTCCCAAATTAGAAAAGATATGCCCTGTCATTCCATTTTTCTGAATTTTAATTGACATATATCCAGAGGTTGAAATAAATTGATTGGATATTGTTTACTTTTGTTGTTTTTGTTCAACTCCTCTATGTCAGGAGAAATCATGTGGCTATTTAGAAGCCTAGGGTAAAAAGTTGTCACTCTGGCTCTTTGCATATTACTTTTTGCCCCTTAGGGCAACCTTAAGGCCAGATGTGACATAGTGGTTTGGTGCAATCACTTTGATGGGGGGAATTACATACAATAAATTCTGAAGAGGAGAAAGAAACATTTCCTTTGCATTGATTTTTTCCAGCTTTTTTCTTCCTGTCAGGTTGCTACATTCCTACTAAATTGTATGTTATTTATTCTGAAAGAATATTTATTGGGGAACTTTTCTGAACCTAATGCTTTCTCTTTTATTATTAAATGTCTCTCTTATCCAGTCCTCTTTTTCCCTCTCTATGCCCTCACCCTATTCATTCTGTTTGCTTATATTTTTCTACGTGTAAGTTTTTCTGAACTAAATGGCAATTCATAAACCTTTTGTATTCAGATACCATGTTATATTATGTGTTCTTGTCCCCCCAGTGTAAGACAGAAGACAGGAAATATATCTTGAACAAACGTATGAATCAATGAATGAATGATTCAAAATGGTATTATAAACAGGCAACGTCACATTACTTTCTTATGAAACTTCTTCCTGGAGCCCTATTGTGTATCAGAGGCACATTCAGGATTTTTTACACAAAACCACTTTCATTGCTGGATAAATTAAGACCTACAGTTGACAAATAAGATAAGAAATATTTGTCAAAGGGAGGTTGTAAAGTTCTTGGTTGGAATGGGTTCTGATGGTCTTATCTAGATTGTTGCAATAGCCTTCTAAGTGACTCCCTCATTTCCAGATGTGATCCCTCATTCCTCAGTCCATTCTACACTTGCTAGACTGAACTTATTAAGACACCATTTTATTGCCATTCTTCTGTTCAGTAAATCTTCTATTGACCATCTTATCATATTTTTATTACCTGTCTTACACTTGTCTTTCCAATACATTGTACAATTGTTGAGAGAAGAGAATGTAATTGCTTCTGTCTCTACTTATCTGTATACACACATAAATAAATCAGACCTCACCCAAGTAGATTCTAGTCTCTTATTTCTGACAAGTGACAAGAATATTATTAATCTAAAACTATTTAGAATACACACACACACACACACACACACACACACAGAGAGAGAGAGATTTGAGACAGTATCTCACTGTGTCACCCAGGCTGGAGTGCAGTGGTGCAGTCACAGCTCAGTGCACCCTTGACCTCCTGGGCTTAAGTGATCCTCCTGCCTTAGCCTCTCAAGTACCTGGGACTGAAGGCATGCACTGTCACACCTGGCTAAGTTTCGTAATTTTTGTAGAGGCAGGGTCTCACCATGTTTTCCAAGCACTTCTCAAACTCCTGAGCTCAAGTGATCCACCTCCCTCGGCCTCCCAACATACTGGGATTACAAGCGTGAGCCACCATGCGCAGCCATAAAAATATTCTTAATTTTTTTATTTTTTAAAATTTCTATTCACATTAGAAAGAATGCAATCTGATACTTTTGCTATCATCAACCCATTTTGTATGTCTATATAGTTTAATTAGGAATGACCTATATATTTGAAAACCTGACTACAGTACAATAGACCACTTTTTGTTTTTCTAACATTTATAACCATGCCTTTCTGGAACAGTCCCAAAGAAATAATTTATTCAACTGCATGCTCACACTCCCTGTTTCCTCCTGACACGTTCATTTCCTCTTATTTCTTGATTTATTTGTTTATTTAATTTAATTAATTTATTTTTGAGACAGAGTCTTGTTCTGTCACCAGGCTGGAGTTCAGTGGTGCTATCTTGGCTCACTGCAACCTCCACCTCCTGGGTTCAAGTGATTCTCCTGCCTCAGCCTCCCAAGTAGCTGGGATTATGGGCACCCTCCACCATGCCCAGCTAATTTTTATATTTTTAGTAGAGACGGGGTTTCAACATATTGGTCAGGCTAGTCTCAAACTCCTGACCTTGTGATCTGCCCGCCTCTGCGTCCTAAAGTGCTGGGATTACAGGCGTGAGACACCGATTTATTTACTGTCTTGGTAGTGAATTCAGTGTCCATCTTACTTGAAGGAGTTCTCTTTCAACCATGTTCTGAATATAATACTAATACTCCAGTACCAGCCCATGTCTACCAAGGGCCTGGTTACCGTCATTGCTTTCAAACAACCACACCATCTTCTATGCTCATTTTCTTCTTGGAGTGGATTCTCCTGCTTCACATGACAAACTGCTGTTTGTTTTTTGGGATTCAGCTTTGTTTTCACATCTGCTGTTAAGCTTCTGGTGACTCTCCTACATGTGTTAATGTCATATACGTGCCATGATTTGTCAGATAGTTTTTTTAAGTGTCTCACTAAATTTGAATTCCTTAAAGACAGAACTCTGCCTTCTCCATCTCAGCCTCTACAGATCTTTGCACAGAACTCAGCAAGTTCTGTGCACTCAGTGAATGCTTATTGAGTGTTTAGGTGTTTGCATATGAAACTTAATATTTAAAAATGCACTTAGGAAGATGGTGGGGAATGGATGATGAGTGAGGAGCTTCCGTGTCTAAGTTTTAGCTCTGCCACTAATTGATTGAACACTTTGGATAAATTATTTTCTCTCTGAGCTTCGATTTGGTCATCTGAAAAATGGAGGTGATGGAGGAATGGAAAAAACTAGAACTTCATGCAAGCCCTGCAAGACCTACTATGGTGTTTTTCCTATTCACCTATGCTGAGTGCAGAGGCAATAATAACTTAGCCACAAGCATGAAAAATGTTCTTTGAAAAAAAACAAGATTAGATATGCAACAAGTCACAGAAGCTAAAAAGTTCCTCCTGAGGAACTTTTTTTGATGGGGGGAGTTACATATAATAAATGAGGTATTTCAGGAAGATTGTATAGACCCATGGACAGCATCTGGGTCTGTGGAGGCAGGTTAGATTGCTTACTCTTGAGCTTTGGACTCTAGAGCAGCACTTGGCAGAGTGTAAAGATGATGATGGGCTTTGCATTAATCAGGTATGGGTTTGAGTCCAGATTCTTGCTCTAATTATGTGACCTTGAACCTTAATCTTCCTGTGCTTTAGCTTGGTCAGCTGTAAAATTTGGGCTAAGGACTTGTCATCAGAGTTGTTTTTTTAAAAAATTATAAATTATACATACTCCATGCAGTGCTTGATGAATAGCCGACACTGAATGAATCATAGCTATTACTATTATGGAACTACAATTAATGCTGCTGAGATAATAATTCTGTCTTAATGTGTCAACTATCACTAATAGTACAGAACAAAAAGCAAAAAAGACATAATTAACCCCATTAACCACCTGAAAAATAAAAGAATTCTATTTTCAGCCCTCTGATAAAAGGCCAATTTGCAAGTTTTGGGTGTTCAAAGGTTATTTTTATTCTGTCATTGCTCTCGTTCCAGTTATGAACCCAGTTCAAAAATAATGATTATTCAGTGAATATGCCTAATGATGCCACACATGTATGAGCAGAGTTAAGGGGAGCATAGATTTACAATAAATAAGCAAATAAAAATATATCAGTCTGCCCAACTGTAGACAGGCAATATGAGTTTAACACAGCTCCCCATCCTATTAAAATACACATGGAGTTATTGAAGATTCTCTCTAATAGATATTTACAGTGTGTCTCAGTGTGAAACATCCAGATCTGTAAAAATTATGAGATGCATTTTTCAGAATAATATTGCTAATAATTTTGGGTTGCTAAAATTAGTCACCATGAAAAGAACTTAGATATTAAGATACTTTCTGTGTAATTGAAAAAGATGATCACGGTTGGCCCTATTTTATAGTGTTCAAGCCATAAGTTATAAAGTTTACACATATTCCAAAACCACCATCAATTAGTCCGTAGGTTTTTTTTTTTTTTCCACCCCTCAGTGTAGTACCCATTTGAAACGCATGTTGTATAGAAAAGTATGGAAATCAAACAGAAGCAGCTCATCTCTTCTATAAAATTTTTACTTATGGCAGGGTATGGTGGCTCACACATGTAATCCCAGCACTTTGGGAGGCCAAGGCAGGGGGATCACTTGAGGTCAGGAGTTCGAGACCAGACTGGCCAACATGGTGAAACCCTGTCTTTACTAAAAATACAAAAATTAGCCAGATGTGGTGGCATGTGCCTGTAGTCCCAGCTATCTGGGAGGCTGAGGCAGGAGAATCACTTGAACCCAGAAGGCAGAGGCTGCAGTGGGCAGAGATCATGCCATTGCACTCCAGCCTGGGCGACAGAGTGAGACGCCATCTCAAAAAAAAAAAAAAGTTTTATTTCTTTTTCATTATGCAAGGACCAAATGTTTTCCTTAGAAGATAGTTTTTAAGACATTTGTAGACAGGTCGTCTTTTTCTCTGTGTTGATAACTTTGGTTTTAAGCTTAAAATCATGAAAGAACTTTGAGAAAAATTATTGTTTTATGAATATGTTCCATAAACTGTTTCCCAAAGCCTTCTTCTATCAGGCAGGCATCTATAAAATTATTTTTAAAATGTTAATTAAAAACTTTGATTTTATCTCATGTTTTATTCTTCTTAGTAAAACTAGATCTAATGAATATAAACATTTCAAACCACATTCTTGTTGATTGTGTCACTGCCTGAGATTTTGCATCGATGCTGCACTGTTCTCTCTTTGGTGTGCAAACGGTGATTGTGGTTGTTTCTAGTATTTGAATACCATACTTCCGTGACTGCTGTCATACAGGATCTTAACTTCACTCTCTGGACTTTTTAATAGTTCCCCAATTGAGATCCCCATGTGAGTCTTTCCTTGCACCGTTTCCCCCTCTACTCCTGCTACAGTTATTGTTCTAAAATACATCTGGCCGTGTTACTTCCTGACCAAAAACTGCATGATCCACTCTTAAAAAATGCAAACTCCTATCTTGGTAAATTACCCTTCTTCCCAAGGACCCCATACTCATTTGACAACTCATCTCTTGCCTGTTTCATGACCCTTAAACTCTATTCGGACCAAACCACTCTCCATTCAACAAATTTGCCATTGACATTAACAGTTTCATAATTTTTCATCGGTTCTTCTCCCTCCCTGAATCCTTCTGCATCAGCCTCTTCTCCATGTGGACAGATTCTATCGACTCTTGATGAATGAACTTAAGTGTCTTCTCTGTGCAGCCCTCCTTACTCTAGTAGACTCTAGAAGACAGGGTTTGTAACTCCTTCGAGCCACTCACAACATCGATTCTCACATTTTCATAGTACTTACCATAACAAATTGTGATGCCATCACATTCTATTGTAGTTTATCTGTTTTTGTGTCTGTGCACACTAGGAGTTCTGCAGAAGGAAAGTGTTTCTTATACAAATGAATAACTCCAGTGCTTCTGCAAATGTTGAGCATTACAGACCCTCCATGTTGAGTAACTGAGTGGATGGAAACTTGCAGTGGCTGACTCATTAACAGATATGATACCTACTTGAGGAGTACAAAATCTCTCCTATGTACTTTAAGTAAAAGTTGACTTAATTGCTGATTAAAATAAATAATTTATATAATGCTCATAGTATTTATACATATTTACTCAGTTACACAATTATGATTAAACTATGAAGCACAAGCTATACATAATAATGAAGGTCTGAAGTCGGACAGAAATGGCAGGAATGGAAGGCAGAGCCTCTCTGGCATTCTCAGTGCTGATGTAAGCTTCAGTAGGATGCACAACTTCTCACCATCCCTTCACTTCCATTCCACTGGGCTCTCTGTTGCCAAGGCAATGTAGTTCATTCCTTATTATCCTGTTTCCACCTCACCTTCCACTTATGGGATTATTATTGCTTTTGTGGCCACATAACTAGTGAGTACCTCTGTGTACCATTCTATGAAGTATGTAGGTGCGGCGGCATCATATGATATGAGTCTTAACTTTCTCATGTTGCTGTAAGAAAGTACTGTGGATTGGGTGGTTTCAACAACAGAAATTTATTTTCTCACAGTTCTAGCGACTGGAAGTTCAAGATCAAGGTGCTAGGAGTGTTTGTCTGGTGAGGGCTCTCTCTTTGGAGTGCAAATGCTTGCCTTCTCAATGTGTTCTCACGTGACTTCTTTGTGCACCTGCAGAATGGGGCAGAAAGAGAAGAAATGCTGTCGTGTCTCTTACACAATTCGTGTCTGATCCGGGCCCCACCCTTATTAACTCACGGAACCTTAATTACTTCGTTACTCCAAATACAACCACGTTAGCTGGGTTAGGACAGAAACATATGACTCTTAGGAGGACATGTATGCTCAGTTCGTAACATGCATTATTGTAAAATGTACTTGTTAGAAGTTTTAGTGCCGTAAAAACTTCAATTGTGATGTGGAATCTAGGACTAAGACAGACATGAGTCCAGCTAGCAGAATTTTCGAGGAAGCTGTGAGTATGCAGCCTTACCAAGTTTTCTGCACATAACCCTCTTTCTCCGTTAAGGTGACTGTGTAATTTTTTTTCTGCTAAAATTGGAAGCAGCTCCTCCTTGCACTATCCATCTTTGTCAGAGTTCTGCGTCTGTTCAAATGCTTTGTAGCCACTTTGATTAATTCTGGGGCTTGATGTTCAGAGTTTCACTTTGATAAAACATAGAATCATTTTGTATAAAGCATATGGACATTGCTTTTATTTAATATGGCAACAAGACTTAAAATGACCTTTTCCTCTGCCGTTCCAAATATTTATTCAAAATGGCCTTATCTGTGGTTACCTTATCCTATTGTCATTTTTGATATTATCTTATGATTACATAAAATATAAATCTCCTTTTTTTCTTGATTTCATATACCAAAACTATTCTCATTCGTCGTGAGTTGCAGGATTTTCTGATCCCCTTGCCTAAAGCCATAGAGTTAGATGGTTTCTAAAGGTGCTTGCTGAGTGCTTCTTTAAAGGTGTAGAAAGAGCAGCAGCAGTGGCCTCATGTCTCTGTGAGATATGTGAGAACCACGCTTAGTGGCTCAGCATTGTCAAAAGCGCTCAGCCTGCCTGGTGGAAAAAAACATACATGTTGAATTTGGTGGTTAACTCGGATTATAATAAACATAAGAGGATATATATTATAAAAAGCAAGCTGGATAATATCTCATATTTTCTTCGAGTTAGAGTGATATAGGTCTATTTTTCCTTCTGTTAGAATTGTGGCTTATGTAACAGATCCTGAACTTGTCAAGGTATCATAATCTGTAAACACACAAAACGCTATCTGTCAGCTGATTTTTACAAACAGTTTTAAAGCATTTGATGTGGGCCAGGGCCTTTAAACTCTGCTTTAGGAGCTGAGGAACTGTGACTGAGGTTTAACACAATGCCAGAGACTGGCTGTAATGCTGCAATTACAAGACTGACTTGCAATATTAAATATATCTGTCTTTTAAATTTTGCTAGATGTGTACCTTTAATCTGCTTTAAGTAAAACTTCCACTCCTATGATTTAAACAGAAATGGCAGAGGAGAATATGAGCTATCTGATCAAAAGAAAATCATTTTAAATGTTGAACATGGCTCATTATTACTGTTAATTGGTTACATATATTCTTAGTTTCAGAAATGTTTTTCTTCCTAGATTTTATATTGAAGCTTTCAATTTGATAAAGCCCCAGGCACAAAAAGATCGGGAGCACTTTACACATTAAGCGAAGAGAAAATGTAATTTTCATTTTGTTCTTTTTAGGAGCGAAAAGATTATTTGAATTTATAGAGATTTCACAGATTAGGTTTTCAAAAAGTTAGCCTGGCTTTAAAAGTACTGTGTATATCTAGGCTTATATATTTTAAAAGATGAGATTTTTGTAGAATTGGATGAAAAATTCTATTTAATGTTTTGAAATGATCTGACCTATTGTTGGCGTATGAATCTTTAAGATACATGATATTCATCATTTTCACATATTTGGGTACAAATTAAATCTTGAGTAAGCCATCAATTTAAAATAGACATATTTTTCATTAGATATAGCAAACATACAAAATTATTGTAGTGGTACTTTAATATCACATGTCTTCTGAATGCTATGCACATATTTTTTAAGCCTGTCTGTGTTCTGTTAGGTAAGTTAGGAAGAGGGTATATTTGCCAGATCGGGTACCACGAATTGAAGTTCAAAACATAAGAGCACCACTTCACTTTTTTAGAATTGGTTTTTTCTTCCCCAACTCTACCCACATGAAAAAAAAACAAGTTTCTAAATTCATTCTCAATGTTTCTTTTTACTTTTGTGAACTGATGAGTAAGAGTAGAAGTAAATTTGAAATGGAAATATTGAGCATGCAAATAGAAATATTGAGCATGAATGCTCTTAGGTGAGGATACATGGGCGACGCACATCATGGAATGATGGCGTGTGCTGGGGAGCCACCTGCAATGGAGTAGGCTTGGGGAAAATCTGTTGCTCTAGGAAATGTTCTATGCACAGAGTTGATGCGTTCCAGTCTTTGGCGTCTGAGATTGGATTATTTGCCGAGACACGCTTATAACAAGGGCAGCTTTTTATTCACCTTTGCCATGTAATCATACTCTAAATGAGTTATGTCTTTCATAGGTCTCTGTATGCTTCTGGGACATGTTTCAGATTGTAGATCTTGTCATATGGATCTCTAGACTTCTGCCTTCTCATTGTTTTGATCCAAGGATCTACAGTTTCTTTCTGTTCTTCTTATCTGTGCTAAAGTAAAAGTCTAATAATGGTTTTTGGTTACCTCCATAGTTCAAAGGCAAAGACCTCAGCCTCAAATTACCTTCTTATTAATCAAGGCCATTTTGAGAGGACACAGAACTAACATAAATGGCATTTTACATGTCAAGCTTGTGAAAGAACCAAAGGTTTGTATTTTTACATTCTAACCTTCCCATTTATCCCACTCAATCCTATACAAAATTTATTCCAGCTCTAAATGTATACTGAAATATAAATCCTGACTTACAGTTACCCAAGAGTGAAAAATTCTCTCATGTTAGAACATCTTTAGTTATGATGATCAAATACTAATTATACACACACACACACACAGACATTATATATAGAGAGAAATCCCCTTATATCTGTTCATGTCCTCACTTTATGAAGTACTAGTAGTTTTAGAAATGTTATAAAAATAAACTCAGTGTCTAAAAAGAAGATTGAGTCCTTCAAAAATGGTAAGGTTGCGTTTGTTCTCCTCTCAGACCTGAACAGGAAATAAGTGTAAGACTCAGACACAGATCAAAACGTAAAGTACAAAGATCATGCCCCTCATCCTATTCTGCAATATGAGGCAATCTCCTTCACTATTCTGAATATTTCAGGTAAAATCAATATGTATACTGTGGAGTAGTGGTTCTCAAAGAGCTAACTAGAAAGCCTTGGGAATGAATCCCAAAGGATTCATAATGTGTCATAATAGCACTCTGATGATCAATGAAATGTGTTTGAGCATTCTATTTTCTAGAATGTTCTAAGGTGCTATGTATAAATATGTACATTTTCCAAAGATTAATTTCATTTGTTCTCAGTACTTATATTGTATGCTTACTTCCTACAACCTTACTTATGTCTACCACAATGATTGGGAAACTTTTTCTGTTAAAGGGCAGATGATGGCAAATATTTCTGGCTTTTTAGGCCATATAGTTTATCACAACTACTCAACTAAGCCATTATAGCCAGAAAGGAACCACAGACAATATATAAACAAATGAGCGTGGCTATGCTCAAATTATCCTTTATTAATGGACACTGAAATTCGTGTCATATAGTTTGTATGTACCATGAAATATTATTCTTTTTTTGATTTTTTTCAACCATATAAAAACATAAACACCATTCTTAGCTTGTGGGCATTTCTAGCAGGCCAGATTTGGCCACAGGCCATAGTTTTACAACCCATATCTCTAACAAAACTTTATATTTGAAACACTGAAGTTTTTCTTATAAATAAATGAAAATACAAGTAAATATACTTTGCCGTCTTAGTTTGTTATAATATTTCAAAGTTGTTTTAAAACACTTTTCCAAGTTAAATTTTTTCTAAAACTTATTATTTCAAATTTTAACATTTTACTATCTAATAAAACACATTCAAAATAACTTTTCTTATGTTTAAAAATTATAAGTACATGAACAAAAGTGATTGGTGTCTTCAGTAATTTTTAAGACTGTTAAGAGGCCGGGTCTGAATGCCAAAATGTAGAGAATCACTGCTATAGAGGATATTGCAGGGCATCCCCTCATTCCACTTACAGATGGTGGCACTCATGTCCCCAGCTGCTCTGTTGTCAAGGCTGTCTTAGATGAGATCTTCCAAGAATTGCTGCTAGACAAAATGAGCATATTAATTTCCTGGCATTGGCTTAGCAAATGCCACAAACTAGGTGGCTTAAAACACCAGAAATGTATGTCTCACATTCTGGAGGCTGGAAGTCCAAAATCAAAGTGTTGGCAGGGCCAGGCTCTTTGAGGGCTCTAGGGTAGGATGCTTCCTTGCTTCCTTCCTAGCTTCTGGTGGTTGCCAACAATCCTTGGCATCCTTTGGCTTGTAGATGCATCACTCCAATCTCTGCCTCTGTCTTCGCTTGGCATTCTTCCTGTGTGTCAGTGTCCAAATTTCCCCATTTTATAAGGACATCAGTCATTGGATTAGGGCACACTCTAATCTAGTATGATCCCATCTTAACTTGATTACAACTGTAAGACCCCATTTTCAAATGAGATTAAGTTCACAAATATGGGTAGTTAGGGAATCAACATGTCTTTTGGGGAGACCTAATTTACCCATAACAGAAGCCTCATCCCCCAAGGCCACGCCCCTCTACAGGGGCAGACCACACCCAAAAACTGGCATCTTTAGGATTCTAAAGCTCCCTGTCTTGCCTCAGGTTGGGACATCTCCAAAGGGCCATCCCAGGGCCAGAGCTCTCTGTCAAATCGACAGAAGCTCTCTGACTACACTATTAAGGCTCATTCCTCCCTCTGCCCAATTCTGCTCCCTTATTCCTCACAAGTGTTGCTTTCAAGAGCACTCTGCATGTAAATTTCAGTATCTCAGAGTCTGTTCCCTGGGAAACCCAACCTGTGACAAATGCAAGCAAATATATTTGTTATTAAAACTTTCTTGCTTTGTAACTTTTCTTTTATATTGAGCTTTAACCATAAACACAGTGAGGATTTCATTTTTACAGTATTTCTTTATTATACAATTAGAGATATTAAGACAACTTAAAATGGAGTTAAGAAACAGACATACACGTGAAAGCATTTAGGATATTTTATCCTCACTTCTGCCTCACCATCTCTGTCACATGCGTCCGTGTGAAGAGACCACCAAACGGGCTTTGTGTGAGCAGCAAGGCTATTTCACCTGGGTGCAGGCAGGCTGAGTCCGAAAAGAGAGTCAGCAAAGGGGGGTGGGATTATCATGAGTTCTTATAGGTTTGGAGATAGGTGGTGGAGTTAGGAGCAATGTTTTGCGGGCAGGGGGTGGATCTCACAAAGTACATTCTCAAGGGTGGGGAGAATTACAAAGAACCTTCTTAAGGGTGGGGGAGATGACAAAGTACATTGATCAGTTAGGGTGGGGCAGAAACAAATCACAATGGTGGAATGTCATCAGTTAAGGCTATTTTCACTTCTTTTGTGGATCTTCAATTGCTTCAGGCCGTCTGGATGTATACCTGCAGGTCACAGGGGATATGATGGCTTCGCTTGGGCTCAGAGGCCTGACAATCTCATATCACAATTGGTAGTTTCATCTAGTTTCTTTATTTTGAAATGTTTAATTTTGAGGGTAACTTTTATTGGAGATCAAAAAGCATGGCAAAAAATAATCATAGATGTTATCTATTCAGACCTACCATTCAATGCAAGGAGGAGGTTTTCAATAATATTTTGGAGAAGATAGAATTGCCAAAATATTTCAGAGCAAACGTGACTCTTGTGAAGTGTGTTGAAGCTATGTAGTGATAGATTTCTCAGAAAATAAAAGGAAGTGTAGGAGCAAAAGATGGGGGTAGGATGTCACTTTATCATTAGAACTATAAGTAATTTTTTGAAGCCACAGAGGGGGTTTGATATTTGGTAAGAGATGAGGCTTATATTAGAACACATTCAGGGATTTAGAATTTAACTCCTGGATAATGTGGAGCCACCGAAGAGTTTTTAAAAGAAGACTGACATGATCAGATTTTCTTTCAGAAGAATCATGTTGAAAGTTGTGTGTAGGGGATGCCATCAGATAAAGGAAAATCAGAGAGGAACCTAGATAATGAGCAGAACCAGGATAAGATGTCAATGTGTGAGTAGGAGGAGGAAATTGATATAATAGGTGTTCAGGTACAGAACTATCAGAAACTGGTGATTAAGGAATATGTTGGAAGTATGTCAAGGACAGCAGTGTCTTGGTGACTACGTACAAAGGCAACAATGCTATTCATTGGTGGAGGAGTCGTAGAAAGAGGAAAATGTTTAGAGAGGGGCATGATCAGTTTATCTTTGCACATGCTGACTTTAACATGCTAATACAACATCAACACAGACCTACGGTAGAGACACACATGTATGGACTGGTCTGGAGCTGAAGAAGAGATAAGAGGTAGGAAACAATGGCAATGCACTCATGCATTATTCATTCAGCTATTTCAGGAGTTTTCTATCATCCAGGTGCTATGTTACACACTAGGGATATTATGAGGAACAAGAGATATGAACCCTGTCCTTACAAAGCTTACAGTGTTTTGTGGATCATCATCTACTTTCTGGTACTACAATAAACTTGCCTTGAATTGGCTTTGGAAGACTCATTCCTCTCCCATGTTAGTCAATTTGCTCAAACTGTCACTACCTAAGATGACAGGAGTAGGAATGTGACTAGTCTTTAGGCAATCAGCATATTTCATCACCCACAGCCATAGTAATTGGTTCAAGGGCAAGCATGTAACCTAACAATTTAATCATGATTAGCGCTTTTGCTTAAGACACAAAAATAATAAATTTTGGTGTTGGTCCTGGAATTATGAAGATATGGGGTGAGTGACTATATAAAGATGTGGCCATTTTAACATGTGTGTGACTGACAGGGGAACCAGTGTCAAGGAACTTCTCCCAAGAACTGCGATAGACAGGATCGAGGTCCTGATTTTTCTCCTACTTCAAGTTGCACGTAAGCTAGTTCTGCCCCAGGTCTTTGCAATTACGCGAGCCAGTACGTTTCCATTTTTGCATGAGATATGTTTGCTTGTGTTTTCAACTACTTGCACACAAAGCAGCCCTGGGCTAATAGGAGGAGACTGTCATAAACAAGTAAATATGGTAACATTTTCATAAGTTATATAAAGGAAATAAACTAGTTCTTTGGTAGGAAGCTGTGGTCTGTTGTTTAGAAGAGATCTAAGGATGTTTAGAGTTCCCACAAACACAGCCAGAATACATACATACAGGAAAGAAAGAGTAGGATAGAAGAATCCCAGCAAGGGGAAAGTAGTCAGAGGGAAGACTCCAAAGTAGAACGAAGCACACAGTAAAGGGATGAGCTCTGTCAACACTGAAAACCCCCTACTTCTGAGCCTTGAAAGAAGTATGAGATAGTGGGTATCAACGTGCTGAGTTGACTTGGCAGGTGTGAGGCCAAAAATATTAAGAGATGTTAAACTTGATGGCTTCAGTTTTTCATATGAATTTGAAAGCTAGGATGTACTATGACAGTTTGTCAATTCTCTGCTTGAAATGGGATTCCATAAGCAGAATTGAATGGTTAGAAAAATAATAGAATAATTAATTCCCTTGATCTGGATGATGTGTTTGGTTTTTCAGAGGCTGAGATAGATAGGCAAGTGACAATTCCAGCTAAAATTTAGAGTCAAAGAACTGTCACTATAAAGTAATTTTCAACTGTCAGACCTCTAAAGGCTAACTCAAGAATACCACCAGAATGAAAGACAAGCAAGCCCAAGCCAGGGAAATTGGTAAGAGGCTGGAGAGCTGGGTTAATGTCAGGAAAAAGGAACAGTCTCTCAAATATAGATACAAATTAGTATTTGTACTATTTATTACACAAATATCACTTTATCTTAAACTTCTGCAGTGATTTTAAAGACTCTTTCATTGTCTAAAGTCTATGTTACTTAACCAAATGTTTAAACTTTGCTTTTGTAATGATTTCTAAATTAATAAAGATTTTATTATATGACATACTAACGTATAATCACCCTACATTAATATACAGATATATAGTGTCATGCATGTCTGTGTGAAGAGACCAGCAAACAGGTTTTGTGTGAGCAACATGGCTGTTTATTTCACCTGGGTGCAGGCAGGCTGAGTCCAAAAAGAGTCAGCGAAGGGAGGTAAGGGTGGGGTCATTTTATAGGAATTGGGTAGGTAAAGGAAAATTACAGTCAAACGGAGGTTGTTCTCTGGTGGGCAGGAGTGGGGGTCACAAGGTGCTCAGTTGGGGAGCCTTTTGAGCCACGATGAGCCAGGAAAAGGAATTTCACAAGATAATATCATCGCTTAAGACAAGGACCGGCCATTTTCACTTCTTTTGTGGTGGAATGTCATCAGTTAAGGCGAGGAAGGGCATTTGCACTTCTTTTGTGATTCTTTGGTTACTTTAGGCCATCTGGGTGTATACTTGCAAGTCACAGGGGATGCGATGGCTTGGCTTGGGCTCAGAGGCCTGACATACAGAAACATATTATACTGTATGTTAAGTATTAATAAGATAAAAATGATCTTTTGTATTACGTCTAGAATTTGTAACATAATGCATAACTAGTAATTATTATATCTATTAATTTAGTTAGAATATCTATTAAAATCTTAATTTTATTAACTATGAAAATAGTTTGTATTACTTATATATTTTATATATATTTGCTGAAAATCTCAAAACTTCCAAATTTTATTTTCTATATGTTAATACTCATATTTTGTAATATAAATGTATTAGAATCTTACATGCTAGGCCTTTTCATTCTCTTCCCATGACTCATTTTATCTAATAAAACTAAAACATACTATTAAAATGTAGGCTCAAGTCTGTGATATTTAGATAGCTTTATAAAGTCTATGTCTTTTATACTCTTTTAAAACATTCATGTTAACAAACACGTTCACTCTGCAGGGGATGAAAAAACTCCTTTTCCTCTACCCATCTTGGTTCTCTTGCTGGGGCTCTACATTACACCAACAAAAGGCAGATTAACAAGAAGAAAGCAAGTTTATTAGCATGTGCATCCTTCATACAGATAGGAGCACTCAGAGATGAGTCACTGAAAGAGATGGTTAGAACTTAGGCTTATAGACCATTTTAACAAAAGAACAGTAAATTTGGAGTGCACTGCTAAGACAAACAAAAAGAACTTTGAGTTTCTAGGGCAGCAAATTGTGGAAAGGTAAATATATGGGGGAGCCAAAGGAGAAAGGGCTAGTTAGTAAAGTTCGTTACGTAGATTTCTCTGATGGCACCATCTCTTGTCTAGAGATGTCTGCAGTAACTTCTCTTCTTCCTGGTCAGTAGGGAGGAAGGACACCTTTACAAATTTATGTCTTGCTCTTAGGCAAATAGAAAGTTGGCCAAGGGCTTTTCTTGCATCTGCTATCATCAATTACTTTCAGCTCAAAATAATCCTTATGCTAAAGTGACATATTTTGGGGTGGTATGTTCTACTATTCAACTGTTTATAATATGTATGAAAAACTTAACCATAACACTATACAGCAATAGTTATGATTTTTTTTTTTAATGCCAGCCCTTTGATCCTACTGAACAAAACATTTCTCATTACAGTTTACCACTGGGCTTCATTTCCTATGCCTGCAAACTCTCTGAATAATCAATGTATTCCCTTGAGGATATTTGGTGAATCTCCTGGAGATGTCAGAAACTAGAAATATTTTGAACTGTAGGTTGTAAAATTTCCGATAACTAATGGCTCTTCTCTTTGTAGACTGCCTGGTTTCTTTATATGAACAATTTTGCTGCCATTTCCATGAATGGGATCTTTGGTTCAGGTGTGAAATCTTAAGTCATACTAAACACTCTTCAGAACTGTAAGTTTAAGAATCCTCCAAGGCTGAGGCAGGAGAATCACTTGAACCCGCGAGACGGAGGTTGCGGTGAACCGAGATCGTGCCATTGCACTCCACCCTGGGCAACAAGAGTGAAAACCTGTCTCAAGAAAAAAAAAGAAAGAAAGAAAAAAAAAATCCTCCAAAACTAAGTTAATCCTTTGTTTCTATATTCTTGCTAAAGAGGAAGAAATTAGATTTCTTTTGTTTGTCTTTTTCTTTTTCTTTTCTTTCTTTCTTTTTTTTTTTTTGATGCACAGCAATGAGATTAGCCTTACCATTTTTGGAGTCAAATGTTGAGGAGACTAACACCCACTTCTTCACTTTTCCTTCCCCTATTTCTTATAAATTGTCTTCTGTGTTAAGATTTCCTTAGGTGTACTTGAAAGTCATCCTTATGGAATGGCTTCAGTTTCACTTAGCGAGATAAAGACTTGAGGACCAGTGAGGAAGGGGAATTATTTAGCTGATGTCAGAAAAGGGGGAGGATTTTTTTCATGATAATAAAATTATAAGAATTGGTTTTTGGCCGAGCGCGGTGGCTCAAGCCTGTAATCCCAGCACTTTGGGAGGCCGAGACGGGCAGATCACAAGGTCAGGAGATCGAGACCATCCTGGCTAATACGGTGAAACCCCGTCTCTACTAAAAACAAACAAACAAACAAACAAAAAACTAGCCAGGCGACCAGGCGGGCGCCTGTAAGTATCAGCTACTCCGTAGGCTGAGGCAGGAGAATGGCGTAAACACGGGAGGCGGAGCTTGCAGTGAGCTTAGATCCGGCCACTGCACTCCAGCCTGGGCGACAGAGTGAGACTCCGTCTCAGAAAAAAAAAAAAAAAGAATTGGTTTTTGTTTTAGTCCACTTGAGCTGCCACAACAAAATACCGCAAGCCAGGTGGCTTATAAACAACAGAAATGTACTTCTCACAATTCTGGAAACTAGGATGTCCAAGATCAAGGCAAGAGCACATTCGATGTCTGGTGAGGGCCTGCTTTCTGGCTCACTGGAGGCACCTTTTTGCTATGCCCTCACCTGGTGGAGGGTGTCGGCTAGCTCTCTGGGGTGTCTTTTTGTAAAGACACTAATCCCATGTATGATGCTTCTCCCTCATGACCTAATCACCTCCCAAATACCCACCTCTTAATACCATCACCTGGGGGATTAGGGTTTCAGTATAGGAATTTGGGCAGGGGTGGGGCGAGTGTCACAAACATTCAGTCCATAGCAGCTATTAAGAATTTAAGAATTATATTTAAAATATTCAGGAGCACCTATTTTTGTCTCAAGGAAAAACAGTATAAGAGTAACCTTGTAGAGCAAAAACACTTAAAGTATATATGAAATAAAAAGACTATACATTTAAAGATAGGCCATTACTGGAGAGTATTCCTTGAGATCATTGAAAATTAGGACTATTTTGTAAAATCAAAGATACGCATTGCACACCTTCAATGGTTAATGCACATTAGGCACAAGATGAAGCATAAGACACGGTCCCTTCACCCAAGGCTGTCACCTACTAGTAAGGGAGGTCATACATCCAAATAATAGAAGAATCACCAACAATCCAAGATTAAGGTGCGTTCTTGGATAACAGTGGGAGCACTGTTAGAAGGAAGACATCTACAAGTTTTCACAAACCGGAAGAGCTTACAAAGACAGTAAGTGTGATTAGATTTTAAAGGAAGGAGAAGTTCTGTCTTTAAAGAAAGACTCTGGATTGAGTGAGCAGCTTTTATTAGAATGGAAAAAAGAAATTAGTGCAGAAAAGATTCAGAAGAAAGTATGAGAAATATTCAGAGCAGGCAGAGGAAACTACATTTATTGGAACAGAGGTTATTTTGTTGCCTGTATTGTTATTTTTGGTGGCCTGTAAGACATGCTAAAAAGTTTGGACATTATTCCCTAGGTCAAGATGTCGCCTTTCTAAACAGAAAGTGGAAACAAGAACATGAAATGGTGTCCTAACAAACAAACAAATGACAACAACGAAAGCAATTCACAGATGCCCAAAGATTGATTATGTTGTTTACAGGGTGGAAATTTTTATGCTGCTATTTTTTGGGAAATGCTAATTAAAAAAGAAAAAATAGATGTATATACACATTCTTAACATATATACTAACGTGTATGTTGTATATGTAATATGCAGTATATACACATAAATACATGTAATTTTACTACATGGCTTCTAGACCTTTTTAGGTCAAAAGTAAATCTTTAGGTGAACAGTAAATCTTTTTTCCCCCAATATCTCTCCATTTTTCCTTTCCAATTATATCTTTACTGAAGGAATTATTATACAAATTTTTTAAAAAATTCACTACAGAATCTTCACTTTTTTTTCAAAGCATGTATTAATGCCTCCCAAAATAAGGAATTTGTTCTTTAGATATTCTCTCTAGCATGGTAGTCATAAAAACAAATGTAGCTGTTAACATTAAACTAAAATAAATTAAGGCTTTAATGTTTCCATCACACAGGCCATTTTTCACGCGCTCAGTAGCCCCATGCACTAGTATTGAATGACAGAGGTATTTCCATCCCTGCAGGAAAGTCCTATTGGACAATAGTGCTTTAGATAATGAACAATTATTAAGTAGGGAGTTGAATTAAGAAACCTCAACATGTGGACATTGCACAGAAAAGATTTCAGTTTAGAGGATCCTAAAGGCAGAGTGTTGCAATCCAGGTAGAAACTTAAGGAACTTGAAAACACTGCATAGTTTATAAATTTGTGTAAATAGTCAGTGAAAGTATGTAAATGATATGAAATGAACATGTTACAAGCCCTGCCATCAAGACATATCTTCTAGGAAAAATGACTGCTTTGTACGGAAATAATAAAACCTAAGATACACTTGTAGAAAGCCAAAAAGTAAGCATTAACAGCACTTTGAAACAGTAGCAATTTTTTCTAAGGGGTTCAGGGAAGGCTTTATTGAAGAAGCGAGTGTTAGGATAGCTGGCGAGATGGAAAGTAAAGTTGACAACTGGAGATGGAAAAGGAAAGGTTAAAATAATTGTTAAGAAATAGATGATGGCCGGGCACGGTGACTCATGCCTGTAATCCCAGCACTTTGGGAGGCCAAGGCCTATGGATCACGAGGTCAGGAGATCGAGACCATCCTGGCTAACACAGTGAAACTCCGTCTCTACTAAAAATACAAAAAATTAGCCAGGCTTGGTGGTAGGCGCCTGTAGTCTCAGCTACTCTGGAGACTGAGGCAGGAGAATCGCTTGAATTTGGGAGGCAAAGGTTGCAGCGAGCAGAGATTGTGCCACTGCACTCCAGCCTGGGTGACAGAGCAAGACTCCATCTCAAAAAAAAAAAAAAAGAAAAAAAGAAATAGATGACAGTTTAATGCTCCTTTCAACTCTCTTACAAAAATTTTTCTAATTATGTCCTGTTAATATCATGACTCAGTTCATTTAATTATTAATTTTAAAGACCTTACAAATGACTCCATTTTTTTTAAAGATTTTTATTTTTCTCAAACTCCCACTAAGCTATTTATTTTCAATTTGTGTGTGATAAATTGGAAATCGTGTGCTGAACTGGTAAACTGATGAGCAAACAATTAAATGAAGATAAGAAGCTTTAAATTTAATACTTAGAAAATATACTATTCAGATTATTAAAGGGATGTTATAGTAGATTCATTTATCTAACTATAACTGTGACAGTTTATGAAGTCGCCAAAATACTATTGAGGATAATATTGGGTAGATTAATCTGTCATTTTGTGAAGTAAACATCGATTTAAAAACTGTTTTCTTTATTTAATATTAAAGCTAAATTTTACATTTAAAATAGATATAGAGGAAAATTTGACTCTAAAGCTTTGGTTTGATTGATT
The DNA here is from genome assembly GCF_002776525.5 of Piliocolobus tephrosceles. NCBI lineage: Eukaryota > Metazoa > Chordata > Mammalia > Primates > Cercopithecidae > Piliocolobus > Piliocolobus tephrosceles. Next base: position 8,773,327 of record NC_045436.1, on the reverse strand, counting down.
AAATTACTATATTTCCTAGATATTAGTTAATGGATACATTTGATTTTCAAGATTTAAAAATGACAAGGTGGTCAGCTTTTTAAAAAATTTTTCATCAAATACACACTGTAAAAATGCTAACTAGGTAATAAAAACCTCATTGAATGCTAAATATTCAACATCATTTTAGGTACATAGTTGAAAGGTATTTTCTTCAGTTCTTTAGCAAAAACGCTAAATGCCTACATTTTCCCTCTGTGAGTTTTAATCTGAATCAGAGATGAGAATAAATCAGAGGTGAAACTCACCACGTGTGTGTATGTATTTGTGTGCCTGTGTGTTGGGGAGTAGGATAGAGGTTTATGTGTAGTCGTAAGAGTAGATTGCAGATGTGTAGTTTGGTAAAGCATGTTCGATCTTATAACAATATCTGAAATAAAAACTGGAAACTAAATTTCCTGAGAATGTTCTTCTCAAAAGAGAGAGCAATGAATCTCAGCACAGTATGGCATGGGAGTTGGAGAGCTTAACCTTCATTCCTAGGATGTGTCTTCCATTCTCCAGTACTGTGAGAAGTCCTTATGCTCTTCAGAAGTACATTTGCATTAGAGATGGTTGAGAAGCACTGACGTAAGTCAACTGTTATCAGTGCAGACAACTTATAAACACAGGGGCCGGTGATAAATAGCAAATATATTTACAACTTGAAGTCCATATAATGAACTAATAAAAATAAGTTGGAATAAATGATTGCCTAAATAAGAAATTAGGGTTTGTATCTCAGCTCTTTCACTGACTCAACTATGTATTATTGGCAAATCACTTAGCTTGTTAAATTTTTCTTAATGTCCTCATTTGAGAATAGATGAGGTTGAATGAAATCTCTAAATCTTCTTCGTCTTCTGACGTTCCACAATTCTAAGTCACTAAATAAAGCTATGAATCTTGTTTCTGGGTCTAAAATAATACCACTATAAAGGTATTAGAAGAAACATTAGTATCTTTCCAGCATAAATCTAATTAATTAGGACAATTGGGGGATTTGGAGTATACAGCCAAATTGTTCTCTTAATTACTACCTAAAAGACACATTGTTTTAAGAAATGTAAAAATTTCATCCACATAGAATTTAATGTGTATAACATAGTGTTTGTTTATTTCTCATTGAGTGAGGGTGGAATGAAATTGAGTAAGGGGGTGAGGAAATGGCAAACTTTCAGCATTCAAATATTCCCTAGGGCTCAAACATTTTAAAATTGGCTCTGGGCCCAGGGAGCACTTAGCACAAAATGGTATTGAAGGCACTATAGTGATATTATTTGACACTGGATTCGAGGCAGTTGATAGTAGCAGTAACTGAAAAATGTACTTGATAAGCTTTAGCAACAAAAGTCTATTATAATATTTGATGATGTGGTAAACACAGAACATTGGATTCAAAACAATATTACCAAATAAATTTAAAAAATGGAATAGAACAAGGCTTTGCTATCTATCTACTTCCAGTACATGGATAAAAGGTAATACCAAAATCTTTGTTCTCTGATCTTAGTTTCTCATATTTTCAACCCAATTATATACAATGGAAACGCAGTTAGAAATTAGGAAGAAAAATATGATATTTTCACATCACCACAATAACAGACAGGAATTTCTTTGTATTCCTCCAGTAGGCACTGATATCTACCAACTAACCAACATTTATACCTTACTACTGTCCCTTCTAACAATGGATTCAAGGATCGTTGTCCCTTGGGCTCTGAATCCTGTCCACTCTCACTTTCTCATGAATTCACCGAACAGTTACCGTATCTTTACTAAATAATTAACTTCCCCCTCTGAAACAGATCATTCCTATCTGCAATCTCTGCCCACAGCAGCCTCTGCCTCCTGGGTTCAAATGATTCTTGTGCCTCAGCCTCCGGAGTAGCTGGGATTACAGGTGTGCACCACCACACCTGGATAATTTTTATATTTTTAGTAGAGATGGGGTTTAACCGTGTTGGCCATGCTGGTCTTGAACCCGTGAGCTCAGGTGATTCACCCGCCTCAGCCTCCCAAATGTCTGGGATTATAGGCGTAAGCCACTGTGCCAGGTCTGGCGTAACATTTCAGAGGCCTTCCCTTCTCATCACTTCAGCTCCTGTCAAGGCTACTTACTTCCCATGTCTCAGAATCCATTACCTCCCCCTTAACCCATCAGTGTTTAGAAAAGTTGAGTATTCCCCCAAATTTTACTTTTTAGTTTTTATGTTCCCTAGTTTAATCAATTTTATTTTCTTCCTCCTCCTCCCCTACTCTCCTTCTTCACCTCCAGCTTTTCTTCTTCTTTTCAGCCTCTAAATACTACAGTGCATTTGAGATGTAGTTTTAACTTTCTCCCATCTATACTCTCGTCCTAGGTGATCTTACCTAGGCTTTTGGCTGGAACTATCTCAACACAGATAAGTCCAACATTTATATCTTCAGTCTAGACCTATCGCTTAAACTTGAAACTCTAATCCAACTGTATCTCTGCAAAGATGCCTAACAGGGCTGGCAGACCTGGCTAAAAAGGACCCCCAATTCCAGCTGCTGCTTCAAACACGCTCCTCCACCAGCCTTTCCCGTCTCTGAAATGGCACTAACTTTACTCATTCCCTCGAAACAGAACCTGAGGTTCATTCCGTATTCCTCAATTTTGTTCTGCCACACTTTCTTGTAATTATTAGTCCATCTCTTTTCCAAGTGCAAAACATATCCTGAATGCATCTCCACAAATGCCACCCCAAACCATCATCCTCCTCCCTTCTGGACCTCAGAGCCTCTGTACTCTTTCTGCTGCCTCAGCAACCTAAGGGAATCCCTAGATTGCAAATGCAGCTGCATGCATCCTAGTCCCCACAAAGCAGATAGTACACTGTTGTTAGGTGACTAGAATTGAATTCATAGGAAGTATTTTGGCAAATAGAATAGTACAGAAAGTTACAACAAAATCCCCATATCTATCTCACAGAATTAATACATGTTACCTTTATTATAGTTACCTTATTGCTTTAATGAAAATGTAACAGTATAAAAATAGTTGAACTTTCCTATTACTTTTTGTTATTCCCATTACTCACCCTTTTTCATTCCCTCTGAGTAAACAATATTTTGATCTTTTTATGAGCCATTTATATTTTTCTTGATATAAGCTTATACATAAAAATACTTATGCAATTTGTGGTTCATCTTTTAATTGTGTATGTGTGTGTTTTCTCAAATAAGAAATTTTACTTTAGCGAAGCTGAATTCAATATTATTTCTTATAATGTTTAATTTGTTGATTTTTTTTTTTTTTTTTTTTGAGACGGAGTCTTGCTCTGTGGCCCAGGCTGGAGTGCGGTGGCGCGATCTTGGCTCACTGCAAGCTCTGCCTCCCAGGTTCATGCCATTCTCCTGCCTCAGCCTCCCGAGTAGCTGGGACTACAGGTGCCGCTACCACGCCTGGCTAATTTCTTTTTGTATTTTTAGTAGAGATGGGGTTTCACCGTGTTAGCCAGGATGGTCTCGATCTCCTGAGCTCTTGATCTTCCCGCCTCGGTCTCCCAAAGTGCTGAGATTACAGGCTTGAGCCACCGCGCCCGGCCAATTTGTTGATCTTATTAAATAATTTTTTGGTACCCTAAGAGAGCAAAGGTATTTTTCTAGACTCCCTTCCAAAAGTTAAAAATGTTAAGTTTGCTGTTGATGTTCTTAATACATTTGGATTTCTTTTTAATATATACTTTGGTGTAGACAAGTTATTTTACCTTTCCCCCATGTAGGTAGCCAGTTGTCCTACACCATCTGCTTAACATGAAATGCTACGTCTGGCATATACCAAGTTCTCATATTTGTGTGGGCTTGTATTACTAGCCTTTAAAAAATCCATTTTTGGTTTTGTCAATCTTTTACTGTATCTTCATTTTCTATTTTACATTTTTGTTTCTATCTTGATTTTTCTTCATTTTACTTTCATTTTCTTCTCATTTTGAAAACTTCTTATAACTCGAGTCTGATGTTTGTCCTTTGTTTTCTGACACTTAATTTCATACATGTTTTCATACATTTCATTTTATGAGTTTCTTTCTAATCTCACTTTAGTTATATTACAGATTTTGGTGAATAATGCTTCAAAGTCATTTAATTCTACATATTTCGTAATTTCCATGCTTTCAGTCCTCCATAAATTTTTACAATTGTGTTTTATAATTCAAAACCCATGGGATATATCAGCTGTCTCTTTGTTTTGTCAGATGATATGGATTATGTTATTATTTCCTCTTTTGGGTCACAATTTTTTGTAAATATTTATACATTTTTTAAATTGAAATTCATATCATTTACTTTGTGGGATAAGCTGTAACGAATGTCTGTGACATCAAGGTTGTATGGGGCGTTCACATCTCCCATCGCCGCACTAATTGGTTTCGGATTCATCTTTCAGTTCATGCAGGTTGTTTTGGTTTCTTTGACTCTCCTGAGCTGCTGCTTCACTTTCCTTGAGCTAATGTGTGTAAGTTTTCCAGTCTACAAGGAAGGAAATGCACTTTGAGATGCTGGGCTTTAGGAGGCTCAGTTTACCTCCCTCATAGGGTCTAGTATCCACATTTGAGAGAGCCTTCCACAGAAGTTTCAAACCTGATATGACAAGGGCTTCTAACAACGATGAAAGCCTTGATTTCTCCCTCACCCTCTGACACTGAGGGTTTTCTCCATTGTTTCCTTCCTGCTTGGCACTGTTTTGAAATGTTGGTGCCCATTCACATATACACTATGGAATACTATACAGCCCTAAAAAGTATGAATTCATGTTCTTTGCAGGGACATCGAGGAAGCTGGAAACCATCATTCTCAGCAAACTAACACAGGAACAGAAAACAAACACCACATGTTCTCACTCATAAATGGGAATTGAACAGTGAGAACACATGGACACAGGGAGGGGAACATCACACACTAGGGCCTGTTGGGGAGTAGGGGGAAAGGGGAGGGATAGCATTAGGAGAAATACCTAATGTAGACGATGGGTTGATGGGTGCAGCAAACCACCATGGCACATGTATACCTATGTAACAAACCTGCACATTCTGTACATGTATCCCAGAACTTAAAGTATAATAATAAATTTTTAAAATGTTGGTGCTTATTGTTACATTTTAGGTATCATTTCTAAGGGTTGGTACCAGGAGGGGATCCTGTGGCAGTAGTTCAGTTCTGCATTTTGCTGTATCAGGATAATCTTTTTATGCCTGGTGTCCATCATGCAACTCCCCTGTCTTCAGCTTCCAGTAGCTTCCCCATACAGAGAGGAGACATCTACAAGATCTGGCCTCCACCTACCACTCTGACCTTATTTTGCACCACTTTTGTTGCTATTAGAGAGACCCTGGCCTTCATTCTGTTCTTTGAACACAATTAGCTTATTCCCACCTTCCATCATTTGTATTTATGTTTCCTTATGCCTGAAATAGGTTTCATCCCATTTTTCATAGTTGCAATTTTTGGCATGAAGACCTGACCTCAAATTTCACAGTCTCAGGGCAAAGTCAACTACATAATCTGTGGAGCTCAGAGCAAAATGCAAGTGAATGGCCCTTGTTCAAAAGGAAGTAAAAGGGTATAATTGAAGGTACTAAAATATAGGTCTTTCTTCTTTCTTCTGCAGTCACTCTCTCAATGTGATATGATGTTTGTTGTTTGCTATTTCATACTTTTCTAAGTAAAAAATTTTAAGTTATTAGCATAAATTATAATGCTCATCTTTATAGTATGCAATGCCAGTTTTATATGCAATATAATAGCATTTAACTCATATGCAGAATCACCAAAATTACACAGTTCGTATTTTATAGCTCACATAGTAGGAAGTATTGTGTTCTTATTAGTATAATAAAAATGCTGCACAAAACTATCTCAGCTGTTCTTATTTGACTTCCTGATATGCTAATCTACCAATACTCTCTGCCTTTGATTTACTGATGAGTAAGGAAGGATAGAAGGGAAATCACTTTCATTGCTAGTGGTTGACTAATACGGTGAAGTACTGTAAGAAAGGATATGGTGGGGTTCTTAGGGCATTCGCGTTTATTAGAACACCATTGCCTTTCTTCTGCATTGGAAATGGCGCTATCGGCACCCCTCTTACTCAGTCCTAGTTCTAACTTGCTTACCTGTGCCTGCTTTAAGTCTTGCTGAGCTATCATATACTGTGGGTTCACCTGAATTCCGTGCTCATGGAGCATCATGGACATCACAGACGAATGAGGCTACAAGGACCATGCATGCCGAGGCTGCGTATACCTTTTCTGAAACAATAGCTGTTTGGAGTGAAAAGTGTGCACTCAGTATGGCACTGCTGTCCTCAAGGCGGCTGGCCAACGTGAGGAAGGAAAGATGATACCAGTTATACCCCACGACTTCCTCCTCCACTGACTCCCAGTTTTCTTTTCACCTGCATCATCATTCTCTCATTTCCAGTTTTTGTTTCTTTTTCGATGCTAATTAATTTAGTTCTCACTTTTCATTCAGAAACACACTACTTCATTTCACTCTATAGCTGTTCCCGCGCTCCTTGCTGTCTTCCATTCTCTCAGAGGGATCTAGAACCATAGCTTGGCTTCCTTACCTCTACGGGTCCTCTCACTGATCATCTTTTGTCTTCTACCACTATTTTCAATTCAACCCTCAAAAATTACCCATGACATCCATATTTCCAAGTCCTCTGGCCACCGCCAGCCTTTATTTGTTTTGCTTTCACTAGTGTTTGGGTAAGGCCTGTGGCTGCTCTTTCCTCGGTCGGCCTTAACAGGGATGCCCCATCTTTCCTAGTTTTCCTTCCGCTTTAATTGAAAACCATCTGTCTCCTAAACTCTATATGTTTCTTACCTACCACATGTGAACTATTTCCAGAATTGAATCCTAGACTGCCTTCATTTCTTTTGTTATTGTCTCCTGATTGTTCTCACCTATTCCTATTGATTATTTCAAGGAAATATGTATATTGTCTCTTACTTCTGTCGTATGTCTAACTTCCACCTTTTTCCATGTGGCCACCATCTCCTTCCAGATCCCTAGTTCTGCATTTCCACAGATTTGGTTTTTGTTTTTTTCAAAATATCTGCTACCTCTACCCATTCCCTTCCATTATGACTCTGATTTAAAATTCCATCACCCCACATCACACTAATCATCAGCCTCTCTAATTCGTGTCATTTGTCTGCATTTTTCATGTTTTAATCCATGGTGTATACCATAGCCAGGTTATTGCTCCTAAGACATTATTAAAGTTATGTCAATCTGCTGCTCAGAAATGTTTAGTGACTCAATAAGGTTTAAAATGTTAAAATCAAGGCCAGGCGTGGTGGTTCATGCCTATAATCCCAGCACTTTGGGAGACCAAGGCAGGCAGATCCCTTGAGCCCAGAAGTTCAAGACCAGTCTGGACAGCGAGACCCTCTCTCTACAAAAAAAAAAAAAAAAAAGAACATAAAATAATAAAATCCTTAACACGGCATTGATAGTTCTTTATAGTCTGACCCACATCAACTTTTGTCTTTTACCTTATCTTCAGCTATTCCCCTTTTCTGATAATTCTTCTCTTTCCAGAGTACTTTTGGTGCCTTACAGATCTTAGCTTACTATATTAATATCTGTAATGAATTAAATACAAATTTAATACTTTTATCAAGATATTATTAAAAGGACATTTCCTGCAAACCAATAAGTTCATAAGGTGCAAAATAGATATCCTGCAAACTCTTGATTACCTAAATCTTCTATTGTCAGGTTGTTCAACCAAAAATTTAAGGCTTTTTTGTTTCTCTCTCACTTTTCAAATTCTACACTTATTTAAGGTTTTCTAAAATAAGAAACAGTACACTTGTGTACAATTTTTGAGCTGTCATTTTATAAATTAACATCTGTATACAAGATGAGAATTTTAGGGAACATTAAGCTTTGCCTGAGAAATTTTATTTTCTCTACTGGAATGTAGAAGAAACTACAAAGTCCTTTAGTGCCAGAAGCCAACAGAGACAAAATTATTCATAGCTATTAAAAGACAAAAGGAAATTTCTCAGGAAGCACAAGAAAAGGTTCTTTTGTAGTCTGCTTACAGAAACCAGTTAGAGGAAATACTTAGAAAGCCTATCTCTATCATAAACAATTACTGCCCAATTAGTGTATTGATGGGAGTGTCTGTTAATATGCTGGGCTCTTTTTGTTACAACGGTTATGTTTAAATATTTCACCTCCAATTGCTGTACGAGAAAGTGAGTAGAAGAATATTAAGACTTTTATTTGTAAAATTCAATTTTGAATGACAAATTTTCCATTCGTGGATAATGACTCGAAGTCTAAATGCGTATGGGCTTAGGAAACAGCTATAACTCTCTGAAAGCAGCAGTAACTGCAAGAAAATACAAAGAGCATGGAGCTTGCATGCGAGGAAGACATTTATGAGGCAGATGAAAGTATTGTTCTGAATATCACTCAATGCAGCAATTAAGGAAAAGGGAAAACTTCACAATTTAAAAAATATATACTAAGCATATCAGTATCACAACTTAACATGTTTTATAAATGTTAGAGACCTAATGAATTTGACTTAAGCTGTTTAATTAAGGTATGGTCTGCTGTGTTGCAACCCCCTTCCAGACAAAATAGCTTGGTGAACAGGTAGTACGTCCCCAGTGAACTGTGAATATCAAAGTCAGGGAAAATTCTTCATTTTAATGAGCTGCATTTTCTGAGCCCAGACCTCTCCCCTGACAGGGTGGCTGCAGGAGGCAAAAATGAAAGTAGTTGTTTTCCTTTGAGACGTTTGACTGCTAAATGCTGTGAATGCCAGAAATTAAAATAGTGATGCTAAGATTTTTTGTGTCTGTTCTGTCTTGCACTTGCCCTTGGGCTGGAAACTACAGTTAAAGAAAATGTCCAACAATTAAGAATTTTTTTTAATATTTAGAAAACTATCACTCGTCCTTTGAGTATCAAGATATTAAAAATATAGCCCATTTCATTCATAAAAGTTGTATTCCTCATTTTAGAACCACTTTGTGTAAATACAAATATTCAAACCCTGTATAGTGTTCTATTATTAACTAACGGTTAGATTTGTAATGCAAGCACTCTAAAACTAGAAATCAAAAATTGCCCATTTCATTGTTTAGAAAATTTACACAACATGGGCGCTTGTTATTTTCTGCATGTTTCCCATGAAATATGGTCAAAGAAGGATAATGTCTTGATATCATTTTATAGTATTTTCACTCTCTTTAAATAAGCTCAAATGTGATAATTCGAAATGAAATTATCATTTGGGTGATTATGTAAAAAGTTTTTATTTATAGTAATAAATAATATAAAAACCAGATATTCATTCATATGATAACTGTCAATACTCAACTTCTTTGAATAGTCATCAGTTAGATGCAAATACTGGTACAAACACCACCAATGAATTATCCGGTTGGCAAGCAAAGGAAACGTTAAATAATTATACTTGATTTCCATAAACATGTCATGAGATCCAGAAGTAAAACTAAACACAATTTCAAGTAAGTACGGTCCAAAAGAAATAGCATAATTACCTCAGTTAGTTAGGGGTCATCTAGTGCTCTTGGAGAAGCTCCAAGATACACGTAACTGCCCAGACCCAGGACAGCAGTTCATTGGAACCATCACAGAGTCAAAAATTCCACCACGATTTATAGCTTCTAACAAAAAGAACTAAAGTTGATCGCTATTTCCTCAGAATCCTTGCCTTGAGCTGAGTTTCAACACGGAAGATTGTTTTCCTTGGAAATCTAAGTGATTTTAATTGTATTCCTCTTAAGCATAAAGTTTTCTTAATATACAATATGTATAAATCTTTGAACTTATTGTGTAAAATTAATGTGTGCAACTGTGAATTTGTACAAGGTCCCTTAACTCCTACTTCAAGTATATTCATTCTTTTTTTCTAAAATCTTCCAATAGTATGCCCTTTCATCCCTTTCTCTTGTTTTCCAAACTCAAATGACTGGACAAATAATTGTGGTTTCATAGATTATCATCTAATCTAGGCTACCAGAGTTTCACTGTCACAAATATCATGTTTCACGTTGTCAGAGGGTGCTGTCATTACCTATTCTCTACTATTGAGAATGTTTCCAAGTCACTCAGGAATCACAAGCGTCTAGTTGGAATATTAACAGGGCAAACGTGGAGGTAAAAGGTGGCCACCGTCTTACCACAGAAGGTCCAATAAACCCCTGTTTTGGAAAACTCATTTATCATACATGTATTTGAATTCATTCAGCCATGTATAGTTTGATTACACATGACTGTGGTTAATATGCTCTTTAAAGTTTAGACTAGCTGTATTCTGTCTATACAATCAGAATATCTATGGCTTTACAGATAATGTTTAACTTAATATTAAATCCAGATTTTATGGTAACAGCAGTGCTGAGATAACCATAATTTTTTGCAGATACCCTTATTTACAATCAAGACATGTATGTCTCTTCCTGATATGTGCTATATATTATATGATAAATTGAATAAAATGAGTCATTTTATTGCTTATTAATACTTTCAAGGAGGAAAAGTCCAGCATTAGCAGTTCCAAAGTAGCATACCAAATTAAATTAATTACTGTGATAAATAACATTAGGTCACTCAACTGTAATAATGCAGGTTTTTTTTTTTTGCTTTGTTTTGTTTTTTGTTTAGACTGGGATGGGGAATGGTGGTTTTAGGGATTTGTACTCTATGGCATAAAACTATATCTTTTTCATTTGTACAAAAGATGTATTTACTAAGGTATACAGGAATTTTAAAATAATCTGTTGTATTTTGTATGTGACTTTCCATAAAATGTATATTCAGAAACATACATGTTTAAATAAATGCATATCTGTTTTGATTAGTGAATTAAATATTCTATTCATCTGCACTGACACAGTTAAAATATTACTAAGTTTAATTTTAATATAAAGTCCAAAATAAAATATTTGTAGTTTCTCATTTTATAATTATTTATTTGTATGACAGTCCTGTGAGTTACAATTATTTCTTAAGTGTTTTTCTGCTCCTATTCAAACATAATTATTTTAGATATTTGTCAGTTCTTTTTTTTTTTTTCTCCTTTCTTCTTCTGCTTTAACTTCTCTGCATGTTTATTTTGTACAGCAAGTATTTATCAGGTTCTCGCCATTTTCAAATCTGAGCCCCTGGTGTTTCCTTAGTCAAAACAAGGTATTATCAAATGATCTTGCAAGATGTTACCCTGTTCTTTTTCTGTGGCTTGATTACATCCTAATATAGATTATAGTTGCACAAATAATACAAACTGACTCAAACCAGCAAACAATAGTAATATTAATTTTAGAAGCCAAAATTCAAATGTAGAAAGTTCTTAATTTTAAGAGCATAATTTTTGCACTAAAACTGCCCATCCAACATACCTGGATGATTACTAAAACATCCAGGTATGTTCAGTAAAAAAATAATAATAATAATAAGCAAAAACAAAACATAGATAAATGAAAAAGCATACAAAAAACTTTAGGTCTTATGGAAAATATTTCTAATATCTGCTGAAACTTTGCAGTAACACATAATATATGGCTGGAATATAAAAATATCTATAATGTAATATAGATTTGATAGCTAAAAGTAACAAGATTCCTTAGATTTGAATTTCAGCCCTGGTAGTTATTTATTGTATGATGCTGGGCAAGTTGATGCTATTTATTATTCTCAGTTTCTTCATCTGTGAAATGAAGATAATAAACTACCTAGTTGATAGGGCCATTGTATGGATGAAGCCAATAGGGTACACAAAATGCTTAGTATATTTTCTGCCTGGCAGTTATCATTTGATTACTATTAGATATATTACAGTCATAGAATTATTTGTAGTTGAGTTCTTATATATTTAACTTTTTAATTTATATTTTATGGAAAATATTTGAAAGAGTCCCCAAAACTATATATCTTAGTTCTTGTACATATGAAAGAAAACTGGATATTAGAGTTAGTCATTATTTTATTTTGAAATAAAATTTTGATTTACGTCCTTGATAATCTGCCAGAAAGTCAGGAAAATTAAGTAGATTCATTGCACCATTCTCTTTTTTTATTTCTCCCTCAACACACACACCCCAAACTGAAAATCGTATATATAATTTAGTAATGTTTGATCATCCCGAAGATAGGAAGTAAAATTGTGTGACTCTTCAGTGGCCTTAATAAACTAGAATTGTGGTTTGTATCCAGGGAAGTAGGATTTAGTAGTAGCTTTTTACTGATTTTCTTGAGGAGCTCTGTCTAGTTACTTGGTTTCTTTGTTTTCAGATTTTCTTGTAAATTTGTTGAAGTTCTTTGTAGATTCTGGATATTAGCCCTTTGTCAGATTGATAGATTGTAAAGATCTTCTCCCATCCTATAGGTTGCCTGATAATAGTTTCTTTTGCTGAGGAGATGCTCTTTAGTTTAATTAGATCCCATTTGTCAATTTTGGATTTTGTTGCCATCACTGTTGGTGTTTTAGTCATGAAGTGTTTGCCCATGCCTGTGTCCTGAATGGTATTGCCTAGGTTTTATTCCAGGGTTTTTATGGTTTTAGGTCCTACATTTAAGTCTTTAATCCAACTTGAGTTTCAATGTGAGCATTAGAAAGATTTTCTTGATACTTGAGTTGACGCTAGATTGATCTGAACTTCAAGAATTAGAAAACAAACAAAAATGAAGCATCTAGTAGTGCAGTTACCCACAATTGCCTCTACATGAATGATCCTCCATTTCCTTCACTTAAGAATAGCTGGAGTGTCGTGAGAAGAACCCAGTCTGGCCACTGTGGGGTGAGAAGTGGATTTATGATAGGAAAAAACATAGCAAGTCAAGTCAATAGGTCAAGAGTTGTGGAAGTGTGAGGTGTCACATGAAGACAGAGGAACTGTCAGAGCAACAGCAGAAGAAACAAATGTGGACTTGAAAAGAACCAACCTTTTTCCTTTCTCTCATTCTGATTTGTCAATCAAAATTTTGGAGAATAGTATTAAAGAAAAAAATTTTTTAAGGTCAATATGTTAGAAAAGCAGAAAGAAAAAAAGAGTGAAGACAAAATGAAAAAGGAAACAAAGGTGGTTTATCTGTTTGATTTTATTATTAAGAGTGTAAAGACAGGAGGAATGTCTACAATTTTGAAAGGAGAACTTTCTTCATGTGTGCATTGAATGGAAGAAGAAGGAAACTCAACTAGATGGTCTGTAGATAGGCATACTGCTTTAATATGCAACTACAGTAAGAATACATCAAGAAGATGTGTAAACTTAAAAAGTGTGTGTGTGTGTGTGTGTGTGTGTGTGTGTGTTTCTCCTTCAGAAGGAATGAAAATAGCCTTGGAACAACATGGTCTGCGGAAGGGACTGTGATCATTAACTTGTTGAGAATTAACTAAGAAGTTATGTTGTCTTTAATTCAAATCCCATAAAAGAAGTCGCTTCAAACCAATAGATCGAGTTGAGTTTAGAAGCAATAGTTCCAAGAGAAAAAGAATACAAAGTATAAAGAGAACTGTACCATTCTATTTAGAAAATCAAAGGACTATCACAGATATTCATTTCTTCTCTAGAAAATCAAAGGGCTATCACAGATACTCATTTCTTCTCTTCAGCAAAGCAGTGAATGTGGAAAATTTAGTGATTTTGTTTGTAATTTTTTCCCCCACTCTGTTTCTGTTAAAGGCAGAAAGTGAGTTTAGGAATGTAAATTGTGTCGCATAAAATTCAAAGAGAGTTGGCAAAGTCAGAATGAGGTTAGTCACTTAGACTCAAAGAAGGGATTTGACTGATATAGGACTCCTCCATTTTGTACACACACACACACACATGCACGTAAGCAAACTCACAGTTGAACAAACCGTTTAACTAAAATGAATATGTGGAAGGAACATTGTTTTAGTTAGGGAGAATAGGGGTGCAGCAGTGGTCTCTGGAAAAAGAGAATCGTATGACATCTCTGTGAGGAAAAGGGCCATACCTATGCAAATTGGTTCAGCACATGTCATCATCAACGTGAAGAAGGTACAGCTAGGATAGATTCGAGGCTCCTCCATAAAAGGGGAAGAGAAGAAAGTGGTAACATCTGCTCCAGTGAAGACAGGGAAGCCCCCGAGGAGGGTAACACTCAGAGGGGGCTTCAGAGAGAGAAGGAGAATAAAGAGGATGGATGTCACATTATGACAATGGACAAAAGGAAAAGAAAACCGCAACGAAGCTTGGGATGCACAGGTGTCTGTAAGAAAACAGCGGGTAAAAGAAAATCCTTGAAGGAAAAAAAAGTGAGAAAACACTTCCTTCAGAAGAAATCATTTTGTCTGAAATCTATAGAAGAGCTAAAAGGAGATGGAAGGGAGAATATTGAGATTTTAATGGTGGAAATGACTACAGAGAATGAAAGTAACAGGCCCAGTGTAGCTGGAACTAAAGTCTGAGAATAAAAGAATACAAGCAAGGGGAAGGAACACAGAACCTGAGATTAGGGCATGAATTAGACCAAAAGGAATCAAAGGGAGAAAGAAGAGGTATTTTTAAAAAATCCTCAGAAGGATCAATAAATATGGGAAAACAGAATGGAAGGTGGTAACATAATGCCAGTAGCATGAAAAGTAGGGTGTGTGGGCTGCAGCAAGCTTTCCAATTAAAGGATGAAGAAGCAAATGATTGAACAGCCAAAAACAGTCTCTAAGAAGTACCCAGTGTGAAGGATTTTTTGAAGAAAAGATCTGACTGCTGATAGCAAAAAAAGACGTTTGAGATCTGCCTGAGGTCTATTGTTTAAAAGGAATATGAGGGGATAGATGTTGTTCTGTGTTCACAATGGAAAAGAAAGGGTTCGCAATGACATTTTTAGAATTGGGGATACTCAGCCCTAGAGGCCACTGAGCACTTGTTGTAGGATTTTTGTTTGGGAATCTTCTATCAAAGAATGGTAGGATGCCCTAACAACACATCCCCCTGACTGTCCAGAAAATTAAGATAAATTACAGAACTCACTGCAGGAGGGGGCTGGCAAGGATGGTTTTCACATATGGAATGAGAATCATGTTTTAGGATGAGGCAGAAATGCAGTGTGTTGGGTAAGAGACTTGGGAAGCCATTATTTAGTCCTCTCGACTCTCAATAAGTATATGAAAAAAGGTGGCTGTGATGTCAAAGGTAACACATGAATTGCTTACTTCCTTTCACATTAAGCCCCCCTCAAATTTTGTCTCCATATCAATTAAAACATGTAAACATCAGAGCAGGGAAAGAAGAAAAAGAGTAGCCTCAAACATTAAGGTATAACTTCCATAGCACAGCCCTTCTTCTGTATGGTCAAGGGGCCTCCTTCATAAGGGTGATATGCAAGACAAAGCCTGGAATGGCTACTGCCCAGACATCTTGCCTTGGACAAGTTGTTTAAACTCTCTGTATTTCTTGATCTGTCAAGTGGGTGTGAAAACTCATATCACTGCCAGCTTCTTGTGAAGGTTTAGAGACCATATAGATAATATAAATTTTCTAAAACATAAGTGGTTTTGCATAAATATCATAATGCCATGCTAAAAACGTAGTTTTATTATGCATGATTAAAATACATTGCAGATTACCACATCTCAGGCTTTGAGAAAGAGAATGTACATGTATCACCATCTCCAAATATCATCACATTGGGGTTGAGAGTTTAAACATTTAAATTTTGCATGCACAGTTCAATTCGTAACATCCTATCAGAGCAAAACAGGGTCTGCTTTTGCTCACTGTTTTGTCTCCTAACACAGAGGAGTTGGTCAATAAATATCAACTGAATGACTAAGTGATACAGAAAGGCATGCGTCATTCTCCATTAGAATGAACCAAAAGAAAGATGTTGCTCATGTATCATTGGTTGCATTGAGGAACTCATATAGAGTCTGGGGTGCCCAGAATCAATCCATTGCTTTATATTCTAATGATTTAACTCAAAATCCAGAAATAATAAGGTCAGTCTTAAAGCTGCAGTTCTTATATTTTAAAGCATTAAGAATCCCAGGGAAAGCTTGTTAAAAATGTAGAATTCTCAAAAGATTGCTTTAGTAATTTTGAGGTAAATTCCAGGAGTCTACATTTATAAAAGAAGAGTTTTGGAGGGACTGAATTTCTTTCTTTCTATGCTGCATAAATAGAAACTTAGGTTAACTGTCAAAATAGTTTCAAAGGTTGATTAATATACAAAGAATAGGATAGAAAATTTCCTTTTTGTCTCCTGTTTCAACCATACCTGTGACTCCTAAGCACATACCCCTTTGCTTTTTAAAATAAATTACTAATTGGCTTATACTACTTTCCTTGACTGGAGTGTTTTGTCATTGTCTGTTTAATAATTTACTTCTGTGTAATGATCTTTAAAATTATTCTTTATCACAGGTTAGAGAATCTTCAGGGCTATGCAATAGCCTATATGTGAAACTGGATTTTGCACTACATAATGTGATATTTTGGACATACTCTATTATCTTGAAAGAGCTTTATGGTAGCTGTGATAATATGTGATAGCTTGTGAACACATCTTTCCATTCTATTCTTCTTCTCATGAAGTAAATGAACACGCACAACAGAAATCACACCTTGCCTTGAGTGATGAAGGCGATTGTGAGACCTCAGTTGCAGCATTCTAGGTTATATAAAAATAAAATACAGTAATATTTAGAAATATTGGCAATTTCATTGATCCAAAATGCTAGCTGTTTCTAATGAAGAAAACCTTTGGACAGTCAATACAAATGTAGTGGTCCTTCCAGTTGATTACCCCTGTGAGTCAGGTGCTTTTTACATGCCGTGTACAATTACATTTATTTCCTTCAACCATTCTGCCACAGCACAGGCATCTTCCCCTGCCTGCCCCGAAATTCCAGGGTAAGTGATTTGCCCACGATTAGTTCTGATACAGAGGGGTGCTGTGTCTGGAAATTATCTCCCTTCCCTCAACACGGTTAGAAAAATAATCAGAAGAATATATATATATATATAAAAGAATGAAGGGCAGCTAACAGCTCAATAGTAAATAGAGGAGTGAATGACAAAAGCCAAAAACTTGAGGCACGTGAACACATCAGGCACGTGAACTCTCAGACACCTTGAGGGCAGGGCTAGCTTGGCAGTCAGCTCCACACTCTGTAGCCCATGGGTCCTGAATTCATCCTCACACCACCTGAGGATGGAAAATATGTTGCTAGATATGACAGTTCTGAGGTTCCGAAAGAAATGCAATTATTATTATTACACTATTTGACTTGGACTCGGGAAGGGGAACATCACACACTGGGGCCTATCATGGGGAGGGGGGAGGGGGGAGGGATTGCATTGGGGAGTTATACCTGATATAAATGATGAATTGATGGGTGCTGACGAGTTGATGGGTGCAGCACACCAACATGGCACATGTATACATATGTAACCTGCACGTTATGCACATGTACCCTAGAACTTAAAGTATAATAAAAAAAAAAATAAATAAATAAAGACAATTCATATTAAAAAAAAAAAAAAAGAATATAAGTTCTGATGTTAAAAAGTTTTTTTAAAAAAGATTAAAATTATAATATTTTGTCATTTAAATTTGTATATTAAGTACAATCACTTTTCCTAAATTTGAAACACAGATATCACCATGACATTCAATGTATGACAGAAAAAGGATATTTTATAAATTATATAAGAAAGCTACTTTATGAATTGAAAGAAGGGAAGGTTTTGTACAAGCATATTCCCTTTATCTCTACCGATATAAAGACTGAATTATAAAAATTCTTGATAGACAGAAATCTTATGACTAGATTGAGCTCTATAATGCAATATCTTTGTATTATAACACTAACTAGAGAATCTGTACAAAAAGCATTGTCTGCTCCAGACTTTTAATTATAAAATATGATCTTCATTCTGAATTCAGCTCCTATGGTAAAGCATGATCTCTAAATGAAATATTTTGTATTTCATGGACCACTAAGCAAATCCTGAATTCTAAAATATTAATTTTAGCAACTTCATTTTCTTGAGACAAATGGTGGTCACTTTCTTCTCTTTGTTTTTGAAGTGAAAATGATCAGATCATTCAAGTTATGTTTAGGATATGAAGTATGAATATGGAATAAAAATATAATGCAAATATAAATATTGACTTGCAATTGAATTGCCTTTTCTTTTTTTTTTTTTTTTGAGATGGAGTCTCACTCTGTCTCCCAGGCTGGAGTACAGTGGTGTGATCTCTGCTCATTGCAACCTCTGCATCTTGGGTTCAAACAATTCTCCTGCCGGAGACGCCTGAGCAGCTGGGACTACAGGCCTGTGCCACCATGCCTGGCTAATTTTTTTGTACTTTTAGTAGAGACGGGGTTTCACCATGTTCATCAGACTGGTCTGGAACTCCTGATCTCAAGTGACCCTCCCACCTCAGCCTTCCAAAGTGCTGGGATTACAGGGATGAGCCACCGTGCCCAGCCTGAATTTTGAGAAGAATGGTTGTCATTGTTAAGTACAGTCAATCTTGGGACTATATTGTTTACAGTAAATCTTGTTATCTTCACTACTTACTTTGCCCCTTTTTACTGATACAGCCCCCTTCCTTAGTTGCCCTACTACCAGGTGGTAGATACATTTACATGCAAATACACTTTCTAAAGGGCTCCTATAAACAAAACATCCAGCAAGATTACTTTTGATAGGAGGGTTCTAACGTTGACGTGAACTTTAGGAATTAGAGCATGCTTCGGCATTTCTGTCTTCCTTCAACATAATGAAACCAACGAACAATGTAATGAAAACAAAACAAAAATAGTATCCATCGAACTTCTATTCGATGCCTGACAATTTCTACATATATTTACTAGAAGTGGTCTCGTTGAATCCTCCTAGCAATACTGCAAAGTGGATATTTAAAATTTATTTGTAGACAAGTTCACTGAAATTAAATGAGATAATGTTCCAGGTCTCACAACACAATTGGAGTTTGAATCTAAGTCTGGTTCTAAAACACGTTTTTATTCTTTCTTGACAAATAGGAAAGTGTTCATGCTTTTTGAGTTCATTCTGCCAACAGGCCCAACCTTGTCCCTAGATCGAAATGTTGGAATAATCTCTTACTTCTCGCCTTCTTCTCTCAGTCACTGTATCATGCAAATAGTTACACATTCTCTTGTTTTCTACTGGCCATTGTCATGGGCTGAGTGGTGTACCTGCAAAATTCACATACTGAAGTGCTAATAATCTCTAGTATCTCAGAATGTCACTATATTTGGAGAAAGAATCCTTAAAAAGACGAATTCAAATGAAGTCATTAGGGAGGGCCCTAATCCGATATTGCAGGTGTCCTCAGGAGAAGAAATGTGGAAACAGAGAGTACAGACCTTGTGAAGACTCAAAGAGAAAACAGACATCTCCAAGCCAAGGGAGACATCTCAGAAAAAAACGACCCTGAAAACACCTTGATCTTAGAGTCTCAGCCTGCAGAACTGTGAGAAAATCAGTGTCTGTTGTTTGGGCACCTCGTCTGTGGTACTGTCACGGCAGAATACAATCATCGACTCTCAAATCCATATCCTGATCATTTCCACTAGAAATTTTCATTTGTTTGTTCTTGTTTTAGAGAACACATAGCACTTGCATGCCAAGTAGAAACCTAAGCACTGTTTTGTATTAATCATTTAATTCTTACCTAGGCCTTAGGCCTGTTATTATGAAGCTGTGATCTGAATGCAGGTGTTCCAGCCCTAGAATCTGTACTCAGCTCTGGGCTCACTTAGTGATCTCACTCTCTGCCTCCAACTCATTGTTCATCTCTAAAACATTGCCTAGTCCTGTAGTCCTTTCTGACTCACCAATTAATCTTAGAACACTTATTTGCACTAGTCTCCCACATTAAGCCCATGTTGTAACAAAAGCATCAGTAATTTAAAAACTCATTTGTTTTTCTTCTCTGCCTTTGACTTCATCAAGCTTCCTTTTATTACCGCCTATCAGAATTCTGTTGGTTACAACCCAGCTCGTTAGCCATGTCCTCCATGACTTCCATTTTCCCAACCAGATGTTTCTTCTCTCTCCAGTGAACAGTAGTTCTCTTTACCACACATACACGCTTGCATTTTCACGTTCACGTACGTCTTACGGCAAAACAAGGTTACAAATGTTTGTAGGTTATAAGTGATGTGTTATGCATATTACTTTCTCCGGTGCTCTGAGCAACTGAATTAGTTTGCTAGGCTGCCATGACAAAATACAACAGGCTGAGTGGCTTCAACAACAGGCATTTATTTTCTCACACTTCTAGAGACTGGAAGTCCAACACCAAGGTGATGGCACATTTTATGTTTCCTGCCGTCTGGTCTCTCTGCTCAACTTGCAGATGGCCAGCTTCTCACTGTGCCCTCATATGGCCTTTCCTCTGTGCACAAACATCCTCGTCTCTCTCTTTCCTTATAAAGACATCAATCATATTGGATTAGGGCCCCACCCTAATGGCCTCATTTAACTTTAATTATTTCCTTGAAGGCCCTGTCTCCAAATACAGTTACATTAGGGATTGAGACTTCAACATATGAATTTGGGGGCTGCACGCAATTCTGACCATAACAGTCCCAAATGGCACTGAAGAATATTTGTTGAAGTTACTGCTGATCATTACATCAGTTGTAGAGTCTGGTGTGCTGGCCATGTTTAACAGGCATTTCTAGGTGTAGCTCTGATTCATAGTGTTTTTGATTTCCCCTGGTATAAATACATCCACCATAGTGAATTCCAGGTTATCAATATGTCAACCAGCTTTCAATTAGTAACAATCAATGCCTGTGAGCCAGTATGAAGGGGCACAGCATACCGCTGACTTGGTCCAGTTCCTTTCGGGGCTAAGTAAAGAAAACGTGAATGGTATGAGGTGTGCTATGTTTTTTCTTTTTTCTTTTTTCCTTTGTTCATCCCTCAAAATGGAGCCTTAAACTCAGAAATTAAACTGTTAGAGGACGAAAAAAAAGTTGTATTACTTATAACTCTGTCTTTGCAGGCCAAAATTCATACTTGCTTCAGTAGTGGTTTTTTAGATAATGTTTATCTTTGTTTGAGCACCCAGTAAGTTGATAACAGGATAAAGAAAAACTTCACAAGGTGACATTTTAACGAACAGCACATTAAATTAAGTCATTAAAAATTGAATCCCCAGTAGGCAGCTTAATCATTATAATTAAACCAAGTAGTTTAAGTAAAGCCTAACCCAATCAGTAATGTTGCTTTCAAATGCTTTGTGTGTTTTGATAAGTTGTTCATTAGGAAAAATGCCTATTTAGAACCAGTAAGTAGAATAAATGCATACTTCAAAGAAGCACATTCTATTATTTTCTAAACACTGTCCTCACTAGTATGAATGCATATTCAGACGTTACAGAGAGTTAGGATGTGATACGGTACATAATGTTCTGTGTAGTCATTGATCCAGAAATATGCTGTCATACCTTAGTGTGGCTTGAATGTCTTGACCAATGTAAGAGTGGTATAAAGGTTATCAGTTACTGCAGGCATCACTGAAAACAGGCGTGTGGGACATAATGCTTCGTGTAGGCAGCACTGATCCAGAAAGCCTCACTGCAATAGTTTGGCATCTACTGAATGGTTTAATCAATATAATCCAGAGTGTAAAGGTTATCAGTTACTGCAGGCATTACTGAGCATACTTTGGTTTTCAGTGATACTCGCAAAAAGCATTGTATGTATATTGTCAGCCACTTCACTTTCGTTTGCAGTACTGTAGGCACTAACATGGACGTATCAGACTCCAGCTGTTTCCCTCCAGCTGAGGTGAATTCCGCAGCTCTCTAGAAAGCTTTAACTTGCAAGAATCTGTTGGCATCTGCTGAAGTACTGACCCCTGCAGTAGAACCTCTTCAATTACAAAAGAATAGTTCTTTTAGGTGTTCAAATGTGAGTATAAAGGTGAAAATAGTCTATTCATTTAAACCCTTCACTTGTAGTGGTTTTTGCATGTAAAACCATTCCGTAAGTAAACACTGGCATTATCTTAATTCATTGAGTATTTTCAGAGTGTATATCTTATAAATATGTATCTATATTATAATTAAGGTGTGGATTTTGAAATAAGTATTTCCACATAAAAAGCAGTTTTAAATGTCATAGCATTAATAATTATGTCCCTCTTTTGCTGCCAAGATATTCTTGTTTTGACAAAATATGCAACATGATAAAATAACTTAAAAGTATGTAGACTGGAGTTAGACCAGTCCTAGATGGAAGTCAGTCAATATCCTATGGTTTGTGTGTCATTTGGCCCCAGCTTTTCCATGGTATCTGGAATTCCACCATTAGAGAATCATTACTTGGGCTATAATTTTTCCTTAAAATAGAACCTTCTCTACCACCGCTGTCTGAAGAGTCCATTGTCACAGGGCAAACCCCAAATTAGGGTTCATTCCAGGAAGCCATGTGGATCCTTGGCTTTTCACAGGAAGGGACTCAAGTGTGAGTCAACAGAGTAAAGTGAAAGCAAGTTTACTCAGAAAGTAAAGAGATAGAGGGGTGGCTACTCCGTAGGCAGAGCTGCTCCAAGGGCTGCTTGTTGGCTATATTTATGGTGATATTTTGAGCATATGCTAAACAAGGGTTGGGTTGTTCATGAGTGTTCTAGAAAGGGATGGGGATTTCCTGGAAATGAAGGCTCCTTCCCTTTCTAGACCATCTAAGGTAACTTCCCAATGTTGCCATAGCATTTGTAAACTGTCCTGGCGCTGGTGCAAATGTCTTTTACCATGTGAATGCATTATAATTAGCATATAATGAGCAGTGATGATGACCAGAGCTCACTTTCGTTGCCATCTTGGTTTTGATGGGTTTGGCTGGCTTATTTATCACATCCTGTTTTATCAGCAGGGACTTTGTGACCTGCATCTTGTGTCAACTGCCTCTTTTCTCCCCTCCCCTCCCCTCTCCTTTCCTTCCCTTTCATTTCTTTGTTTTTGATGGATTCTTGCTCCATTGCCCAGGCTGGAGTGCAGTGTAGTGGCGTAATCTTGGCTCACTTTAACCTCTGCCTCCCTGGTTCAAGCAGTTCTCCTGTCTCAGCCTCCTAGGTAACTGGGACTACAGGCCCCTGCTCCCACGCCCGGCTAATTTTCATCCTGTGACTGAGAATGCCTAACCTCCTAGGAAAGCGGTCCGGCAGATCTCAACCTTATTTTACCTAGCCCCTGTTCAAGATGGAGTTGCTCTGGTTCAAACCTCAGACACCAGCAGTTGCATCACTTATTTTGTATCATTACATCTGTCCGATTGTTTCTAAGTGATGAGTGGTGATAGCTGAAGGGAGGTTTTGATTAGAGTAGGAAGATAGGGTACAGTTAATTAAAGAAAAAGTGTTGATAAGGAAATCTATGTGATGGGCTCTCAATAGCCAGAAAGTGTTACGGACTGTCACCGTAAGTCTAATATGGCCCATTTATCATGCAGTTGGCACTCTGTATTTGTGGCTTTCACATTTGCTGATGTAACTAACCATGGATTAAAAATACTTAAAAAATAATAATACGAGAATAAGAAATAGGATTTAAAAGCACAATATAACTAGGAAGCATTTGTATTGTATTAAATACTATTAAGTAATCTGGAGATGAGGCGGGCGGATCACAATGTCGGGAGATCAAGACCATCCTGGCTAACACGTTGAAACCCCGTCTCTGCTAAAAATATAAAAAATAAATTAGCTGGGTGTGGCGGGTGCCTGTAGTCCCAGCTACTCGGGAGGCTGAGGCAGGAGAATGGCGGGAACCCGGGAGGCGGAGCTTAGGGTGAGCCGAGATTGCACCACTGCAGTCCGGCCTGGGCGACAGAGTGATACTCCATCTCAAAAAATGAAATGAAATGAAGTAAAATAAAATACTAGAGCATTTGTATAGGGATGATATGGTTTGGCTCTGTGTCCCCACCCAAATCTTATCTTGAACTGTACTCCTGTAATTCCCATGTATTGTGGGAGGGGTGCAATGGGAGATAATTGAATTATGGTGGCTGTTTCCCCCATACTGTCCTTGTGGTTGTGAATGAGTCTCACCAGATCTGATAAGTTTGATTAAAGGACACCCGTTTCACTTGGGTCTCATTCTCTCTCTTGTCACCGCCATATGAGATGTGCCTTTTATTTTCCACCATGATTGTGAGGCCACCCCACCCATATGGAACTGTAAGTCCAATAAACTCTTTCTTTTGTAAATTGCCCCGTCTCAAATATGTCTCTATCAACAGTATGAAAACGGACTAACATGTGGGCCTCGTGCACTCACGAATTGTGGTATCTGAAGGGGAAGGGTCCTGAAATCAACCCCTGCAGTGATACTGAGAGACAACTTTCCCTCTCCCATGCAGCTCTGTTCATCCCTGTTTTATGTGTGCACTCACACTCATACCGCTTAACAAAGCTAGAAAGAAAAATGAAATGGATATCATAGACAGTGAAGGTATCCACTGTCACATTTCCAGGTTCCATTGATAAATATTTTAAATAATACTTCAACAAAGAAGCACTCTAGCTGTCTTCTCAAATCAATGTCATCATGGAACCATGTTTTTGGAGTTTATGATTGAATAAATGAGGATTCTGTAATATAATGAGCTATATAAAAAGAATATATTCATTTAGTTACCATTTTATGACTGTTTGCCCTCACTCCACACTCTTTCATAATCTGCCTTCAGATTCTATTTCTCTTCTTGCCCTGTATTTATTCAGCTTGCTGGTGTAGATTCCCTCTAATTCTCTTGCACTTTACTTCTGAAATAACTTGCACTTTTCTACTTTCCTCATATGCAATAGACCCAATGTTTGTCTCCCCTTGAAATTCATATGTTGAAATTCTCACCCACACTGCAAGATGCAATGGTAATAGGAGGTAGGGATTTGGGGAGGTGATCAGATCATGAGGATGGAGCCCTCATGAACAGGATTAGTGCCCTTAGGAAGGAGTCCACAGAAAGGTCCCTCACCCTCTTTCCACCACATGAAGATAGAAGAAGTTGGCAGTCTGCACCTGGAAGAGGGATCAATCATGCTAGCACACTGGATTCATACTTTCAGCCTCCAAAACTGTAAGAAGTAAATTTCTGTTGTCTATAAACCACCCAGCTTATGGTGCCTCATTATAGCAGCCTGAACTAAGTTATAATGTCTTTCATTTTCCTCAACCAGGAAACCGTTTCATGAATTAAGGCTTTAGTACTAGAATCTAGAAACAGCTCATCACTCCTTAAAACGTAGAGTGTAACTGAATTTGATTTAGAAGATTCAAGCTTTAAACCAAATAAATATTCATGTTCAGTCCCTTAATTATGATTCTCTTTAGGATTAACAAAGTAAATGAAAGCACAGTAGATTGTAATGTGTGAGGAATAGGACCATATACCATAACCATATAAACGGTAGCATTGATGGATACACTAAACTGTGGTGTGAAAGGTTGCTCTGAGTTTGAAACCTGGCTTTACAGCTTTATAGTAGGTGACCTCGCCTGCATGGCCTCAGTTGCCTTGTCTGTGGTGTGCATATAATGAAAACAGTAATGGTTAAGGTGATTAATCGCTAATAACTGTTCTATTCAAAATGATCAATGGAAGCAAACCATGGCAATTCTGTTGCACTTACTGGTCATTGGCTTTAATAGGGTTTATGATAGAATTCTGTAGAAAGATTAGCACTCTGTTTCTCTCACTCCTAAGAAAGAGGCTCAAAGGTGATGTAGTTCTATTCCTTCATCTGTCCTTTGCTGCATTAAGGTGTCATGAGCACTACCACAGTAGTCTGGGACCAAGATGGAAGCTGTATTTGTTTCCCAGGACTGCCATAACAAAGGACCACAAACTGGATCGTTTAAAACAACAAAAATGTTTCCTCTCACATTCCTGGAGCTTGTAGGTCCATGATTAAGTGTTGGCAGTGCCATGCTTCCTCCAAAGCCTCTAGGCACGGATCCTTCCTGGTTTCTTCCGGTTTTGGGTAGCCCCAGGCATTCCTCCACTATGGCAGCATCACCTCAATCTCTGTCCCAGTCTTCATATAGCCATCTTCTCTCTGTGTGTCTGTTTTTTCACTTGGCATTCTCCTCTTGCCTATCTGTTTTCTCTTTTGTTAAGGACCCAACTGATACGGCATTGGGGCCCACCCAAATGATCTCATCTTAAATTGATGACATCTACAAAGACCCTATTTTCAAATGAGGTCACATTTGCAAGTACTGCAGGTTAGCACTTAGCCATGTCTCTTTGAGGAACACAATTCAATTGTCAGAGGGGCCAACTCAAGGATACTTCCCCTGAGGTCAGAGTCCCCCTCTTCCTCACTTTCCTAATCAGGGGATGGCAGGGAGAGAGGTGGAAAGGACCAAGTCTTTGAGGACATTATTGAGCCAACCATAAAACCACCCATTTCTGGGCTTCTTGTAAGATCATAAATAATCTTATCTGGAAAATAGCTTGAGTTGGTACTTTGGTTCGCTGTAGGTAAAAGTTTCCCCACTCATACAAGAGAACAGATTCGTACTAGAGAACAGACTCATACTGCTGTAGTCCAATTTGAATGAATGAATAAACTAATGCTGGTCTGATACTAAGCACGGTACTTGGCATGTTGGCCAATGTCAGTAGTTGGCCAAATAATAATAATTATTATTTGATGAGAAGTCAAAGTTACACATTTTCCATTTCCTTCTTTGACTTGAGGTTAAAAAAAGAAAAAAAACCTTGGGGACAGTAATATCTAAATCTCCATAATACACAGATTTTACTTTTGGCTGTCTTAAAGATGAATTTCACTTTGTTAGCAATTGTTGAATTTCTATCATTAGGCAATGAGATTGAAGTTTAGCAAGAGTCAAAAAATTCAGTAAAGGCAAGTATCTATTAAAGAAATAAGATAACATGACCAACACATTCAGTTTATAAAATTCTGACTTCTTCAAGATTCAATTCACATTAAAAATTTACTCTAAATCCTATAGTGAAGCAGCAAGCATCAGTATCATGAGGCCAGTCATCAATTTCTACAGTCAGCTATAGTGTAAAAATCTTGGCTTTGTCTGATATGAGACTCTTCACATTTCCAGATAACATTGTTTTTTTCTTTTGGACAAGAAAAACTTACTTTGAGTTTTTATTATTATATATACTAGATAGTGCCTTAAAATATTTTTGATGTATGGAATTCCCTTGCTTTGTTATTTTCATGATTCAGGTTATAATAAAAATTCTCATAAATACTTCCCTAGTAATTCTTCATAAAAATCTAATTATTAAGTTTAGAGATTTCTGTCAATGGAGTATATTTGAGTATAGTTTTAGAATTTTTAACTCTTGTTTATTATATGAAGTAGGATTTATTCATTCAGAATCCTGTATTGGAAGATCCCATATAGTCAGTATTCAATACAGAAGTGCTCAACATTTATATATGTTTGTTGTTTTCTTTTCAATATACAATAGCTAAGTAAATTCAATTTGCTAACCCCTTCAGTCATATCTCTGCATTCTGTGTTCATATTAAAAACCAGTTTTTGATCTCTATCTTTAAACACATTTTATTTTTTCTTTCTTCACTAGTCTTTATTTACAAAATCAGCAATTGTCACATACACATCCACTCCATTGTAAAAAATAGCTATAGCTAGGATAAGGTAAATTAGTAGTGCTAACAAAATACTCGTTATTGTGCTAGGCGAGAATCCACATCATTGGTGTAATTGAAATGAATTCTTATCTTGTTCCATATCACACAGAGCTCCCACTGATATCTAAGAACATTGAACTTTCACATTGCTCTGTCGTCTGCTTCATTTTTCGTCTAGATATAGGTCAACACCATTCCACAGCTCTTAAGCAATTTAAGTGTTTTGAAGTTATTCGATTCCTGCAGTATTTCTTGTGGGATCTTTGTATATGCAGGCACTCACCAAGAAATGAAATTCTCTTTTTTTTTTTCTCTGCTATGATTAAAACAGGTCCAACTAAGGGAGAAAATATTTGACTTTGGCCCTTATACATGTACTGAGAATTAGGAGCTTTTCATTATTAGATAATGGATACTTTAAATGCAAGCTGTTTTGACCTGTTCTAGTTTCTAAGTGGTGTTGTGTCTACAGTATCCATCATAATGTCAACTACATAAAGCATCTTAATAAATATTAAGGTTAAATGACATCATGAGTGTGAAAGAAGCAAGAAAAGGACTAATCTTAGCCAATCATAACTTTTACTCTCCATTCTCAGACTCAGATCATGAATTTAGTGGAAAGCCATTCTTAAAGAGGAAATTGGACAGGTAAGCAGGTGTCTTTGTAATGAAATACTTCTGTTTTTCACTAGGGTGGTAAAAAGGTAGGTATTGTCATTAATATTTTGGTCATATTATGATTCTTAGGATATTCCAAAAGATTCATGACTACTGGAGGAGAAACATATGCATTAGTATGCCCAGAGAATATAACAAAGCTATTTGTTAAGTAAAAGATAAAAACTGATGGTCAAATATAACTCTAGGACTAGACAAACACTTAAAATGCTTTTCTCAAAAACAATTTTGTTGTCAGCATATCTGGGTTCAGATGCTAGCTATAATAATTCCCTGTTATTTAACCTTAAGCAAATTACTTAATTTTGTCTCAATTTGCTCCTCAGTGAAATAGAAAGAAGAAATACTTGCTTCACAAGGCTTTGTTCGGGTTCATAAAATTTGAACCTAATAGCTAGCCCAGCATAAGTAACCCAACAAATATTAACTGTAAAATGTTGGGGTGAAGAGAGATAATTCCATAAATAAATAAATAAATAAATAAATAACACTTGCTCAATTATTTGAATGACATTATTACAGGAAGTAAAGTTTCACATATTCTGCCTGGTGGTTTTCTGTATCTCACAACTGATGAAATACAAGTTCAGTAAAATCTTACTTAGATTTATTTAGCAGCATCTTAGGCAACATGAATGCATTTTTTTACTTGTCTTCTGTCTAACTGAGCATCCTAGCCTGTTGGAAGCATTGCACTTTCAGGTAATCATGCTTTCAATCTTAAAATTTTCTTCAAGGTTTTATCATTCATTCTTAGTTGCTCATAGAAATCTGATAGTTCTGATTTTATGTTGCTTTATTTCCTCAGGAAGGGGAATGCAGATAAATATTTTGTTATTCCCAGTCACATTAAATGTGCTGCCTCAGAATCTCATACTCTTGGTCAGGTAACTAGATATGAGATTGACATTTCCTAATGCACTGGAGTGATGTGATGTTTAACTAGTGAAGTCCATCAGGCTGACATGGGATTGGATAAGGGCTGGTTGTTTGAACAGCTGATAGATGACCGTGATAAACTTTGCTTCAGTGATTGTACCTCTGTATCTAATGCCCTACGGAGGGGTACTGTCCATCAAGGCATTCTAGAGCTCATTTCCTCATGACCTCTGTGATTGGTTCTTTAACCTTATTCAGATACAGCATTAGATGTGCATATTACAGTGTATGAAACATCCTTTTCAAAATAGCACTGATTTTTAATTTTTAATATAGTGATAAATATTTGAAAAGCTAAAATTCTTTCTTCATTTTTTTTTTATTCTCCAGAGCTTTTATTTTTCATATTATGTAACATTTTTGATAAAGGTGTAAAAGTCTATGTATTGTGGTTGAAATCTACTTACTTTGTACATGATAATAAAGATGTTTGCATGAGCTCTTTTCTAATAGCATATTATAACTACAGAAACAATCACAAATTGAATAAGGGAGCATGACGAAGGGGAGAACTGAATAGGAGGTCCTCTAGAGTTGCTTTTATAATGAAATGACCATTAATATGTTAAAAAGTGGAAAGGGGGAAAGAGAACTGTGATTATCTGGCTCTTATTTTATGTATAATTGTGAATTTTCTCTCTTCTCAGTTATTTTCTATATCTATTTCTTAGAGAAGAAAACAGGCAGAGACTATAATGATTTAGGCAAGAGATGTTCTTACCTAACCTATCTCTGCAATATGGAAAGCAGGGCCTCTAGAATAAAATGTGGGATACAGACATGTTTTATTACTTTTGAATTGCTAGGCATGGTAGACTGGAGTATGCCACCTTCCGTTTTCAAATTCAAAAATAGGTCTTTCATTTATTCAACAATTTTTATTACGAATTTACTGTGTATAAGACTCCCTGGCCAGCATGGTGAAACCCCATCTGTACTAGAAATACAAAATATTAGCCAGGTGTGGTGGTGCTCACCTGTAATACTTGGGAGGCTGAGGTAGGAGAACTGCTTGAACCTGGGAGGTGGAGGTTGCAACGAGTTGAGATTGTACCATTACACTCCAGCCTTGGTGACAGGGCAAAACTCCGTCTCAAAAAAAAAAAAAAAAAAAAAAGAAAGAAAGAAAAAGGGGGACTCCACTGACTACAGAGTCTGTAGCCATTGTGGAAAATAGAAGGTATTGTTTTGTTTTCAAATAATTTATACTAATCATTAGCAGCAGATGAAACACAGGAGACTATGGATGGTTCACATGGAGTTTCATGCTCATATATATAAGAGATGATACAGGAGGGAGGTATCTTGTGAGACAGCCAATAATAATATCTATGAAAACACAAAACAGGAAAATACATGTAACAGCTTTTAAATGTTAAAAATTATTCCTTATAGTTGAAATACTATAGGAATATAAAATACAAAATATAAAATAGTTATTTAGTAGTTACACTAAATACTATAGGAATATAAAGTACAAAATATATATTAAGCCAGTTCTGCATAATATTCTGTGGAAGAGTCCTTGTCATAGACAATAAGGGCAATATATTAATTTCCATCTTGTTATACCTGTATCCTTGTACGAACTTATTGAATTATACAAAGGAGATGTTATCCCCATTTATAGTTTGAAAGTCTGGTATACCAAAAGATTGTCATCTATCTCATATTTGTGTGCTAGTATTTACGGAGTTCAGTCAATAGAGAATGATGCTGTCAGTGGGCTCTGTTGGTCTGTATGTTTGGTGATAATACACTGTCCCTAATTCTCAGAACTAGGCATGACCATCTGCCCAATAACAAAAAAGAAATAAAAAGATTGTGGGGGAAAATATTTGGGCTTTCCACCACTGCACAAGGATAATTTATCAAAAAGGTAAAAAAACAGAATAATTGCTGGGGCAATGCAAAGTGGATTTAAACTCATTGGTAGCTTGGCTTAGAAAATACTTTATTGCTGAGAGTGGAAAAATTACTAAAGACGACCTTTTGTTTTTTATATCAATTACTCCTTATACACAAAAATTAAACTTTTTAGTGTTAAGACCAAGAATTGATGAGCATATGGTTTATATTTTTGACCTAATGAATTTTCTTCCCAGTCTCAGAGTATTTCTTATTTCTCTACTTGCCATATAAAAGTGTGTTGGGCTACCGTTCTCCCTTGGTTACTCTCTTCTATACCTCAGGTCCCTGTAACTCAAATCTGGATTTTTAAGGTTCTCAGAGTTTTTCCATCCTCTGAGATCTCTATCTTTTTTCATATTCAAATGAAAATGTCTGAGCAACTCATTTCACATAGAATGGGGAGCTAGCATCTTCCTTTTTCCTCATTCCTCTTCCTTTACCTAACCTCGTACACTTCCTCTGTTTCTTTGTTCACTGATGCACGGTTTGCACGGACAGGAAACATTTATGGGAGTTTTGGTGTCATGGAAAGATTACATCAAACCAAAATACAGATAGCTACTTCAAATTAAATATGTGATGTCAGCGTTCTCTAATTTGCAGTACTCTCCCACTGATCAATCCTTTTACCGCAGTGGTCCAAGGTGCTGTTGTCTTCTTGAATCTGACTTCAAATCTTCTTCATTTCTTCTACCTCTTGTTAAAAGAAAAATTTAAACAAAGTAAATTTAGCAGAGTTTGTTTCAGCAAAGAACACTTAATGAGTCAGGCGGCAAAATCAGAACCAGGAGAGATTCAGAGAACCCTGCCCAGCCATGTGAGCAGCAGCTGGGATAGGCTAAATGTCAAGCAAAGCAAAGACACTGCTTGATTGGCTACCTCTAGGCATTTGCCTTATTTCAGTATAATCTGGTGGAAAGTCCCCAGTGAGAAGTTAACTGACTGTTTCGGATTGGTTACATCTAGTGTTGCTTCACTTTACATTGGGCTTTGGTTTGCTTACATAGGAACCCAAAGTTCTGGTGCCTTCTCAGCCGAATGCTTCCCCATTACGTATATTTTTAATATTCTCCTTCTCCCTGAGTTCATGACCCCTCTCTCCAGAAAGTGGAAAGTCAACATTTTTCTACTTCCTTTTGCAGAACAAATGTGTTCTTTCATCCATCCAGCTTATGCTTAGGAGGGTACCTTATCTAACCCAAATGGCTCATATAAACGTATCTATTCATTTTTCTTCAAAATAAACCAGGAATATATCTGCCTTCCTTTCCCCTGCCAATACATGATTGTTTCCTTTTCACTCTACTCCAGTCAGTATCTCCATGAGTCTTTCACCTGCTAAAACGCAATACCTGTCTCTGACACAAACCCACTGCTATCTTTTCCATTTCTTCCTAACGTTGAGGCGTTGAGGCAGCTTTCTTTTTCTCTACTAGCTACTGCCACCTACTGACTGGCTGCAGAATTAGGGCGAGGCCTTACTCTAACCTTCAGAAAACTAGGAAGTTGATCCCTTCCTTTGCAAATTTCTTTTTAAAACCCTGCTGACAATAGGAAAAGAGATAGGGTAACAACTAGGAAAACATTACTGATGACAACTGCTGTCCTGTGAAAAGACCACAAAAATCTTCTGTTGTCCAAGTAAAGCCAAGTTTATTGCCCATTGCAATAAAAGCAATCACCACTTAAAGTCTTAGTAATGTCTTGTAAGGGTCAGTACAAGGGCAGATACATGTAAGAGGTCGAGATGTTGTTTAAATCAGGCCTTTTAATGCCAAAATATAATTGGGATGGAGCAATGCTTGTGATATAATAGTTTTAAGTTCGATGGCATCAGGGAGAGAGGGGGATTGAAACAAATCTTGTTGAGTAAACAGTCATTTGGTAAGCTAAAAGTTTGCTGATTTGAGTAATGTATTATCCTGAGAGACCTAGTGAAGTAATCTATCCTTTAAATAAATGCTTTTACAGGAAGTTCCTAAAACAAACAATTTTATGTGCAGCCTTATCGTCTGGGCAAGAATTTCCTGGAATATTACAGTCATGGTGATATAGACAGTCTTAGTTCTTGATCTAGTAAGCTGTATGGTTATGTTAATGGAAAAGGGTCCAGATCCAGACCCCCAAGAGACTATCCTTGGATCCCGTGCAAAAAAGAATTTAAGGTGAGGACATAAAGTGAAAAAAGTTTATTAGGAAAGTAAAGGAATAAAAATTGGCTACTCCATAGGTAGAGCAGCTGTGAGGGCTGCTGGTTGCCCATTTTTACAGTTATTTTTTGATTAAATGCTGAGCAAGGGGTGGACTATTCATGATTCCCCTTTCTAGACCATATAAGGTAACGTCCTGAAGTTGCCATGGCATTTGTAAATTGTCATAGCTCTGGAGGGAGTATAGCAGTGACGAAGACCAAACGTCACTCTTGTCGCCATCTTGGTTTGGTGGGTTTTAGCTGGCTTTTTTACTGCAACCTGTTTTATCAGCAAGGTCTTTATGACCTGTATCTTGTGCTGACCTCCTTTCTCATCCTGTGACTTAGAACACCTTAACCACTTGGGAATGCAGCCCAGTAGGTCTCAGCCTTATTTTACCCACCCCCGATTCAAGATGGAGTTGCTCTGGTTCAAACACCTCTGACAGCTACAAGCAAGTTTCCCTGCTAACTAGAAACTATTGGGTGTGTGTTCTCTGAACTCCTCAAAACTCCTCATTACAGAGACCATTCAGCTCTGAATCCACAGAGCTTGGAATGTCACAGATATTCCGATAAGTGTTTGCTGTATGTAACTGAATTATTTTGGTAACTAGATTTTTTTAATCTTTTTTCTAACCGTTTATTAGTGATAGTGCCTGAAAATGTCCTTATACAACTTTCTTCTTTCCTCCTTCCCGTCATCCATTTTTTAATTCTTCACGAAGGAGGCATCGAGATCTCTTACAATCTTAAATTAAATCATATTATTTTTCCAGCTTAAAAATTTATTGGAATGGTTTTTTTTCTTTCCTTTTTTAAAAATTATTTTAGTTGGAGTTTCACTCTTGTTGCCCAGGCTGGAGTGCAATGGTGCAATTTTTTTTTTTTTTTTTTTTTTTTTGAGACAGAGTCTTGCTCTGTTGCCCAGGCTGGAATTTAGTGGCACAATCTCAGCTCACTGCAACCTCTGCCTGTCAAGTTCAAGCAATTCTGCCTCAGCCTCCCAAGTAGCTGGGATTACAGACGAGTGCCACCATACCTGGCTAACTTTTGCGTTTTTAGTAGAGACAGGGTTTCACCATAAAAATTATCTGAAGGGTTTTCTAATACCTTTTAAAAAATTTTGAAACTCCTCTGCATGACACACAGTCCCAGAAGATGGAGATACCCTTCTCCAGCCTCATCTCACTCCAACTTCCCCATTCACTATGTTGAAATCACATCTTACCGACTCTTGGACCGACCAGCTCTTTTATTCCTAAGGTTCACCTCCTTGTTTCCCTGCTTGGAACACTCTGCCTAAAGTTTCTCTCATAGCTCTGTCCTACTTCTCATTGAGCTCTTGGCTTGCCATCCCTGACCTTACAGGATGCACTTGCGTCTGCTTCCTTACCTCGTCTCTGCGACAGAGACTCAATGATATGAGTGAATGAATGGATTAATTTATGAACCGACAAATAATGCACATTATTGAATTTGTTACTTAGAGAAGACAGGCAAATTGTTTAAGTTTTCGTATAAATCAAGGTTCTTTGTAAATAGTGTCTCTCATATCGTTCTGAAGAGCCATTCACATTACTAGTCATGAAGAAAAAGGAAAGGTGCCCCACATCTGAATTGCATCTTAATTTGCATCTCTGAGAAACTTCAAGCAAGCATTTCTCTGAGCACTTATAATCATTAGACTACTTCCTCTTGAGAGAATTTCCTCAGATCCCTAGTCTTTCAGTCTCAACTTCACCTCACCGCAGCACAGCATACCTCAACCCATGTGTGTATTTCTCCTGAGTGTGATGGAGGTGAAGAAGGCAGGAGGGCAGGACACAAGATAAGCGCGATTGACACCTCACACCAGGAGCGGCCACACAAGGGTGAGAGAGCTGCTTTCTACATCATTATGGCAGAGGGAATCGTCCCTGTATTAAATGTAATCTTTGTGTTTTCAAGAGTTGAAGACCCACCATCTCTTCCTTTTTTTTTTTTTTTTCTTTTTTTTTCAAATTTGCAAATGTCGGTATATTTTCTCTGTATTACTGGATAGTTTGAGTGATTCCCATATAAAAACCTTTCATTAAAGAGCACACGTTGTAAAAATTCTTTATGTCCAAGCAAATCACCGTTTATATTTTTAAAAATTATTAAGTTTAAATATTTTAGGCCAGGAGTGGTGGCTCATGCTTATAATCCCAGCACGTTGAGAGGCAAAGGCAGGAGGATCCTTTGAGCACAGGGCTTCAAGACCAACATAGGCAACATAGACCCTGTTTCTACAAAAAATTTAAAAATTAGCCAGGTGTGGTTGTACATGCCTATAGTCCCAGCTACTCAGGAGGTTAAGACAGGAAGCCAAAGTTACAATGAGCCAACATTCCACCACTGCACTCCAGCCTGGGCAACAGAGTGAGACCCTGTCTCAAAAAAAAAAAAAAAAAAAAAAAAAAAAAAAAAAAAAAAAAAAATAGCAGTGAAGGCTGATGAAAAATCTGTCCACATATCTCCTTGTAGTTAGTATTCAGAGGAATTATTTATTTCTTTTCATATAGACATAGGATCTTACACGCTCAAAAAAAGGGAGTGAAGCCATCCTCAAGAGAGAGTCATTCCGTGGAGCTTGGTTTCTATCTTTATGGGTTTCTCTAACCAAGGGGTGGAATATTTAAGAAGATTCCTCAAAAAATTTGGAGATTTCTTGGAACTGTGGTGCCTCCCATTTTTACACCAAATATGGTTGCTCCTGGAACTGTCATGGCACTAGTGAGTGTGTCATTTGTATACTGATGAGCATATAATGGGATCCTGGGAGAAACCTTGGTCAAATTCAGTACCCTGTTGGGTCCAGTCAGTCTTAGCCAGTTTGGCACATGCACCCTGGTTTTTCAGAGTCTTATCAGCCCCTAGCTTCCATGGCTATTTCCACGGTTACTGTGAAACTGCTGCCTGGAATTTTCTATTCTGCAACCACTCTGTATTATTCCTGTCTCATTATGATCATGGTTTCTTCACCCAAGCTATGAAAGCAGAGGTGCAACCAATCTGTCTTTTCACCGAGGGTAACATTGGATACATCCGTGACTTGTTGCTGCAACAATACATATTAGGGAATGAAAGACAAAATGCAACAGGCAAGTAGGGAGATGATTTTTATTCAGGCTGTTTCAATAAGAGGAACATATGAACGAGGAAGATCTCAACGAGAGGGAGAAGACCAGGGTGGAGGTGGGTCTCATCCAAGTCCTGGAAGAAGGTGGAGGTGGGATTTATCTTGGAGTATGTGAGGCCAGGGTCATCCTTTGCATTTAGCCATTTCTTGGAACACAGAGGAGTGTGATTATTTGGGAAAATTAAAAAAGAAAGGATTTCTTCATCAAAGCTGTTTTCTTTGAGCACAGAGCTGGGGTAAAATTTGACATTGTCAATGGAAATATAGGTCAAACTAATGAATGAGCACACTCTTCTTCATACCTGTTTGCTTTGTATACCAAGATGAAAGAGTACATATGAGAATAATGTTTTCCTAAGGTGTATAGTTTTACTATACTAATTTTTTATAAATTCATTATTTTTCTTCATGTATATTTCTGCAATAAAAATTAATTTGGTTATGTTTTTAAACTGTAATGTTACTATATTCTTTAATGATAAGTAAGACTTGTATAAGAAAATATTGTTCTTTTGGTAGGTTGCCAGTCATGTGGTCCCAAACTCCTTGACTTATGTGTGCTTGGCTGGCTCAGTTTCCTTATTCCCCATTCACTTTCACTTTATTGAGGCAGTGATCTATGCGTGGAATAAGTAGCATTATTTAGGGCCTAATCTAGAAAGATTTTTGTGTTTTGTTTTTGTTTTTTGCTTCCCAACAATAGAACTTAAATTATTTTGTATGTGTGTGGGTACATAGTAGGTATGTATACTTACAAGATACATGAGGTATTTTGATACAGGCATAAAATAAATAATAAACACACCCTGGAAAATTTGTATCCATCCCCTCAAGCATTTATTTTTTGTGTTACAAACAATCCAGTTATACTCTTTTATTACTTTAAAATAGACGATTAAATTATTATTGACTATAGTCCCCCTGTTATATTATCAAATACTAGGTCTTATTCATTCTTTCTAATTATTTTTTGTACTCATTAACCGTCCCTATCTCCCTCCTGGCCCTCCCACTACCCTTTTCAGTCTCTGGTAAGCATTCTTCTACTCTCTAGCTCCATGAGTTCATTTCAACAGGAAAACTTGATAATCATTAGTTTCCCAACAAGACACTTTTGCCTAGTGCTAGATATCTTTGTCTTATTGCTATCTTCTTTGATGTTCATGTGCCAAGTCTTTTTACATCCTTTCTTCTGAGAGAGGAGTAATTCCGCCTTTCTCTACACAATAAAGTTCCCAGTGTTAATAGCCACATACATTCCCTCAGTTACTAGGCTTCAGATATCTGGTTATCATCATGAAGTCTCATCATTCGTAAAGGTTTTGTTCTCCGGAGAAGTAATTGACATTCTGTTGGCATTTTTTTTATGAATGGTAAAAATATTCATATCAATAATGACAAATATTCTTATCATCAACGATAATTCTACTCTGTTCTCATCCATGTGCTCAATTTAAAATCTTGTTTTCTAAAAAAAAGAAAGGTAAATGTCTTGTATATTCCGAAAAAGTTATAAGTAAATTTTTCTATCAAATATTATTAATTAAATTATTAAATTATTAACATTTAATAAAAACCTTAACAGATAAACATTAGTTTATTGTGAGATTTTAAAATTTTCTTTACTCTGAAAAACAACATTTACTCTGCCTCAAAAGGGACATCCTTCCTTTTTTGAAAAATTTGATAATTTCCAGAAAGAATTCAGATCTCTATAAATTGGTAAGTCCATATGAACTGAAGAAAAAATTATATTCTTAAAGTGAGTAGGGATAATTATTATGGCAAAAGAGGACAGTTTATCTCATTTACGTGATGGTGATTCATTTTTAGAAAATGACAATATACTTTGCAAAGTTTACCTTCAAAACTTAGGAGAATTCTAAATAACACTTAATTTAAATGTTTGAGGAAAGAGACAACAAGAAACAAAGAACGTCCTCCATGTCCACTAGTGAGGCCTTCGATACAGAAATGCGCGTGAAGCTTCTTGCGGGCATGGGCGTGGGGAATCCTCTGTGCTTAGGAAAGAGCCCGGTGGCTGGCACTCTGTTGTCTCGGTGGAAGTCAAATAGCCGTGGGGAGTCATAGCTCATAAGTACGTTATAGGAGACTTTACTAGAACCACTAATCTGACTTTAGGATAGTGCGTCAGAATTTTTATATGTTGAAAACATTAGTTGACAAATTTATACATTAATACGTCATCTATATTAGCAAATATCAAAGCTGTGTGTTCAAACCTTGAAAGCATTCTAACATCCGTGGAAATGTAAGAAAGTAAAAAGAAAATAATCAAAGTGACCAGAAATAAAAATTAATAAATATCCTGGAAGCTGCTGGGCATTGCTTTACTCCTCTATAAAATTGTAAAGGTATCTTTTACCCATTTCTTTTGGAAAATTATTTAAATAACATATTAATTTATAAAACTGCAGCAATTCAGTATAGAACAATTAGATTCAGGCAAAAATGACATCTTTTCACTCATTTAGAATATTATTGTATGCACTGGAGACATTTTCAATATTATCTCTTTGTGAATGTTCTTTTAATGACATTAATAGCCATCAAACAATACAATTTTCATTAATCTGTAGGTACAAAGGTAGACACTTGAAAAGAGAGATCCACACACCAGGAATATCTTCTTGATTCTGCAGATGGGGGAATTTTCCTAAGCTCTTATCAGTAATCATCAGGAAAGAAGTTTAAAACAGATCGAACAGAGGAACCGTATAAAGAACAAGGCAGCTCTAAACCAGAAGAGATGGAAAAGATGAAATGATTTCCTATATCTCCTGCCACTCTCTTGTGTTTCTTGTTGGTTGCTTTTTTGTTGTTCATAGATTCGTCTCATTCTTGAAATTCCTTCTGTGAGATTTATCTGTTGAGAACTTTCCAGATTCTTCTAGAAATTGAAAAAGCAAGCAGAAATTACTAACTTAATATCCTCAAGGGAAGTGGTGTGTAGGGAAGGATCTTAATCATTAAAGCTCTAAGATTTCTAGAAAAAAAAAAGGACAATTAGAAGGTTGTATTTATTTATCATAGTTTTTGTCTTATCATGAATTAGTTTTCTATAAAGAAGCCAGCTCAAGATAAAATTATTTGGTAGCCAGGTGTGCTTCTAGCATCCCTGTATCCCTCTTTTCCCCTTACCCCTCCCCACCCCACCCCACTCCCTGCTATCCTACCATGCTCCTTTATACCCTTTCATCCTCCTGCCTCTAGGTATAGACATCTATGCATATCTCTATTCTGTGGGCCACCAGTTTGGATCTAAATGGTACTGCCTTAATGCCTGCTAAAGGATGGGTCCCATGGAGTGATCAATAGTTTTCTAATCTCTCATTTTCTCTCTAATGAAATTCTCCACCAGTTTTTTCCAGTTAGATTTACTGAAGGCTATAGTGTCATGTTTTCTGAGTAGGCTAGTTTTTTTTTGTTTGTTTTATTGATTGGGCTTTTTTATCCCCAACAAATGAGTTATCAACATTTGCCAGTTTAATCTCCAAACTGTTGGTTTTATGTCCCATGAATAATACCCTCGTTCGGGCTATTTTTATCACTTCCAGATTGTTGTAGTTGCTCTTTGGCTGGTTTCCTGGCACCAGTTCACACATACTCAATCTTAACCTCATATGACTGCCAGATTTCTCTTGCGGAAATATCACCTTTAGTTATTCAGATACTAAAAGAAATCTTCAGTGACTCCTCTTGCCTATTGACCAAGGCCAGATCTCCTTTTCTTTAAATATCTATCCTTTACCATTTGACTACCCCCATGATCCTATTTAAGGAGAATATGTTTGCATAAGTTGATTATGTAGGATATGAATGTTGACAGTCTTCCACTGACAAATCTCACCTGAAATAGCTTTCCTTCTACCATTGGTTGAAATCCTACCCAGTCTCCAAGACCAATCTCAAATTCCACCTCTGTTAAAAGCAAACCTGTTAGCAGGAAATAATCTGACCCTGGTTTCCATTTTCACAGCCCTTTTTTGTTTTGTTTTGTTTTGTTTTGTTTTGTTTTGTTTTTGAGACGGAGTCTCGCTGTATCACTAGGCTGGAGTGTAATGGCACGATCTCGGCTCATTGCAGCCTCCGCCTCCTGGGTTCAAGCGATTCTTCTGCCTCAGCCTCTCAAGTAGCTGGGGTTACATGCACACGTCACCATGCCCAACTAATTTTTGTATTTTTAGTAGAAATGGGGTTTCACCATGTTGGCCAGGATGTTCTTGATCTCCTGACCTCGTGATCTGCCCTCCTCGCCTCCCAAAGTGCTGGGATTACAGGCATAAACCACTGCGCCTGGCCTCACAGCAATTTTTAAATCTCCAACTCTTTAACTCCCTTTTAGTTTTATAAATTTAAACATATCTGTTAAATTATAAGTGACTTGGAGGCATCATCATCGTTTTTACCATAGCCAGTCTTTATGTCTGCATCTTTTTTTTTTTTGGTTTTTACTTAATTGGTTACATATTTAATATCTGACTTTTATTTTTATCATAAGTTAAAGGCTTAGATTCAGTATACAAGCAGATTATTTAAACAGTGTTTCTACAACCCAGCTTATGATATAAACCATCACCCATAGACTTTGAAGCCTTCTGTGTTCCTCTGTGATCTCACACTGGTGAATGTGGACTGCTATTGACCTATGGGTTTAATTTTCAAATCTTTGACTATAATTAAAGTCAGTCTCGTAATATATATTGGCTATTTGTGTTCATCTTCTATAAAATTTTTATTCATTTATTGTGTCCCTCTTTAATTACTTTTTAAAATATTGTTTGGAGTTTTTTTGTATTCTAGATCCTAATCTTATATTAGTATATTTGCTCAGAATATTTTTTTTACCAATGTGCAACTTGTCTTTACACTTGCTTTATGATGCCTTTTGATAAGCAATGGTCGCTAATTTTAAAGTAATACAATTTATCATTATTTGCCTCTGTGGCTAATAAGTTTTGTGTTTGAAGTAATTCCTTCTTATTCTGAAATCACAAAGAGAAGCGTCTATATTTTCTTCTAAAAATTTAAAGCTTTGCCTTGTATACGTAAGTACTTCTTAAATCTGGAATGGCTTTCAGAATAAGGTGTGAGGTAAAATCAGGTTTCATCTTCCTTCCTTTTTCAAATGGAAGTTGCCAAAGCACAATCCAACATTCCACACTTCCCACGCTATTCCTCAAAGCCCACTGTGCCATATGTCAAACAGCTGTGATGCAGTAGAACATAAGCCAGAGTCTTTGTTGGTTTGACTCAATGGCTTGTGCCAACCACCCACCACTAACCTTAACACAAGTAAACGTTCAATAAATGTTTGTTGAATGAATATCTTTGGATCTGTTTCTGAGTTCTCTGTTCTCTTTCACTGGTCTAATTGTTTATTCTAACATGAATACCACATTCTTAATTGCCATCATTTTATTTGTCTGTTCTTGGGACTTTGTTTTTCACATATATTTTGTATCATCCTGGCAAGTACTACAAACAAAAAAACAGTCAAACC
The DNA here is from genome assembly GCF_002776525.5 of Piliocolobus tephrosceles. Lineage (NCBI taxonomy): Eukaryota > Metazoa > Chordata > Mammalia > Primates > Cercopithecidae > Piliocolobus > Piliocolobus tephrosceles. Next base: position 8,731,219 of record NC_045436.1, on the reverse strand, counting down.
TGTTGATATGTTAATTTCAACATTGTGTAAACCATAGATAAGTTTGGGGAAAATAGACACCTTTTAGATAATTTGTTGTCTTTCAGAAAATAAGTTTCTCCATAAAATCCTGTAGCATCTTTTAAAAATTTTTCCTTCTAGATATTTTTTGTGTGTACATGTGTGTTCATGTGTGTACCTGTGTAATTCTTTTTCCTCATATTAAAGTAAAAACTTTTACTATTTTTAAATTATTTAACATATTGCTTTGGGGCTTTCTAAAATTACCCGCTGTCAGTTTTTAAAGGGCTCTTTTCATTTGTATTTTGTTTAGTGGTTTTGTTGAATTTATGGTTTGCATTTTTCTCATCTATTGACCTAATTTATTCTGCTAATATGGCAAATTAGACTAATAGGTTTTCAAATGCAGAAACTTATTGTAATTCTTGGATAAAACTATTTTGGCAATGACACAGCATCTTTCAAAAACCAATCCTGATTTCATTTAGCTATTATTCTGTTAAGGATTTTATCTATAAGTGGGAACGACCTATAACGTGATATTTTTATAATGTCCTTTCCTGTATAAGTATAAGCTTTACACTAAACTTCTAAGTCTTTGGAAGGGTTTGCTCAAGATGAAAATTATCTTTTTGTTGAATATTTTCCGGAACTGGCATATAAAACTCTCCCAGCGTGAGATTTTAATGTTGTGCCTTAAATAGTGATGAAATTTCTCCAATGAGTGTAGGAGTAGTCTAGGTTTCCAAATCTTTTAGAATGTATTTTGGCAATTCATATATTTTTAGATTTTGTATTTCTAATTTGCCTGTCTTCAAACGTATTGACATGAAACTGCACAAAATATTCTTTTAAAAATCACTCGTTTATTGAATGAAATGTATATTTTGATTCTTAATAGTGTTTGAGTGTTTTCTCTTTAAAAATAATTAGACTTGTCTTAGGTTTGTGAATTCCTTGAAAGTTGTCAACAAAGACTCTATTAAAAGGTAGAGGTTATTAATAATTAATGCAATAACTATAATATTAATTAATAATTATACTATGTTAATATAATAATATAATAAATTATAGCAATATTATTAATAAACCAAGACTTTATTAAGCTATTTGTTAAATTTTAATTTTCTTTTTAAATCTGTTTGGATGTCATTCCTTCTACTTTCTTTTGATTAACTTTATTTCTTGAATTCTTATTTTAGATAATTAATTTTCAGCTTTTCGTCTTTTCCAAGGTAATCATTTAACATGGTAAATTTCTCTCCACACACTGCCTTAGTCCAGATCTCACAAGCCTTGATTTATTCAGAATCAGTCATGAGTGATTCCTAAACGCCTACATGATTTCCCATGAATTCTGTGTTATTTAGCAGGATGTTACTTGTTTTTGTCTTTTAAATCAGTGATTTCTTATTTAATTGAATTGTACTCATAGAATATATGTATATAAAATTTAAACTTTAAGTTTGTGGCTATTTTTTATGGCCTACAATAGTGCTTCTCAAATTATCTTATCAATGGGTCATTTTCTTTTAAATTTCCTATCATGGCTTATACTTTTGTAAATGCAATAAATTAATAAGCAAATAAATTACTATGAAAATAAAATTTTTAAAAGGCATACAAAATGCAAACCCACATTTTAGTATTCAACAAGCAGAAATTTACATTCCAGGAAATACAATCAGAACAAAATAACAATGGAAGAAAGAAAAGAATTATGAAAACTGAATTTATGGTTCACTGAAATTTCATGTAAGGTGATTAATGTAAATAATTTCTATTAAATTCATAGCTCTGTCATTCTAATATCATAACAAAACTAAAATTTATGGAGGAAATAGCAAGTTTCTATTTTAAGAACCTTGGCACCTTTTAATTAGATATCATGTATATTATATTTAAAGGGTTTAATGTAACAAATGAGCTTGTCTCTTGCTTATACATTTAGCTAATCTAGGTTGGATATATAACCATAGTACTCTTGGGAGATAACATATATCTAAACTATGGATATATTTTGCTCTATTAATACTCCATCGTAGAGTGGACAGTTGATTTTTGAGCAAGCAGAGAGTTGGAGTGCTGATGACCCTGCAGTCAAAAACCCCTGTGTAAGGTTTGACTCCCCAAAACCTTAACTACTAATAACCTACTCTTGACCAGAAGCCTTACTAGTAACACAGTCCATTAACACGTATTATATGTAGGCATTATATGCTGTATTCTTACAATAAAGTAAGCTAGAGAAAAGACAGTGTTATTAAGATACTCATGAGGAAGAGAAAATATATTGATATCAATTAAGTGGAAGTCGATTATCACAAAGGTCTTCATCCTTATCATCTTCATGTTGAGTAGGCTGCAGAGGAGGGACGGGGGGATTGGTCTTGTTGTCTCATGGGTGGCAGAGATGGAGGAAAATTCATATGTAAGTGGACCCACACAGTTCAAACCTCTATTATTCAGGGGTCACCCGTGTTAGTTATCTACTGCTGAATAATACATCGCCCAAAGATGTAATATCTCAAACAATGAACTTAAATTTTCTGTGGGTTAGGATTTTTGGAGCATCTCAGGTGGTTGGTTCTGGCTTAGGATCTCTTTCATAAAGTTATGGTCAAAGTTTTGACTGGGGCTGTTGCCTCTGAAGGCTTGGGAGGGCTGAATGATCTTGTTCTAAAATGGCAGATTCGTAAGACTGCTGGTAAGGCCCTCCCTTCCTCCTCAAGGGGGCCTCTCCATTGTGCTGCTTAAGCGTCCTCACTGTGAGGCTGCTGGCTTTCCCCAGAATGCAATGCCTTTTGTGACTTAGTTTCAGAAGCCACTTACCATCCTTTCTCCCATATTCTGTTTTTTGGAAGCAGATCACTAAGGCCAATCCAAAAGTGGTGGAGTTAACCTCTGCCTCTTAAAGGGACATTTGTGAAAGAAATTATGGACATATTTTAAAATCACTATATAGAGAAACTAGTCTCAAAACGTTATAGGAATTCAGGAAGAGATTTCAGGTTCAGAATGTTAATTTCATAGCTTCTGTCTGAAATGAAACAAGTGATGCTTGATTTTCAACTTTATATTTAATATGTCATCAGTAGCCAATTGCAATAATTTATATTGTAAAATTATGGATAAATTTAAATTACCTTTTGATGAAAATGTGGATTCTATATTCATGAATATATTCTATATTCATGAATTTTATATGTATTCATGAAATTTCATTTTTTGGTAGAAAATAATTTTGGAAGATAAAATTTTAAAATATTCTATCAAATTCAAAAATAGTTTGATAACTTTTCACAGATACACAATGTTGAAATCACCATCTATTTCCTTGTTATGGTTGTGAAATTATGGTACATGGAATCTGTAGAAACTCTACCTTCCTTCCTCTCTAAAGTTTGTTTCTGTCCCTTAGTAAATATCTGCCATTGATAAATATGTGGCATTCTTTCTATGCTTTCAAGTAAATACCAGAGACAATAGACAGATAATATGCCCTCTGCCCAATTCTTATGTTTAAAATGTTTGGACCGAACTGGATTGTTATTTTGCAAAAACATTGTTGATTCTGTATTGTGGATATTGTCAATTACACTCATGATATCTATACATTTGGTAACAGTTGTATATAATTTATTTCCATATTATCACACGAGGAGAATATTTTCAAAATTAATAGATGGCCTTTACATAATTCACAAATCATGAGTAATTAATTAGAGTAATATTTGAATACATGTATACAACGTGTAATGATCAAAGTAGGGTAATTAGCATATCCACCAACTCAAACATTTATCATTTGTTTCTGTTGGGAACATTCAAAATCCTCCTTTCTGTTTGAAAATATAAGATGCTGTTAACTATAATCACCCCATTGTGCTATAGAATGACCAGAATTCATTCTCCTGTCTAGCTGTAATTTTGTATCTGTGAACCAATTTCTATTTATATTGCCCTCCCCTCAACCTTTTCAGACTCTCATCACCACAATTCTACTCTCTACTTTTATGAGCTTCACTTTTATTGGCTCCCACATATGACTGAAAACATGCAGTATTTGTCTTTCTGTGACTGAATTATTTGACTTAGCGTAATGTCCTCGGGGGTCATTGTGTTGCAGAGAATGGCAGGATTTCATTCTTTTCGATGGCTGAGTAGCATTCCACTGTGTTCATACACTACATTTTCTTTACCCATATTTTTCTGATGATGGAGGTTTAGGTTGATTCCATATCTTGGCTATTGTGAATAGTGTAGCAATAAACATAAGGGTGCAGATATCTCTTTGATATTCTAATTTCTTTTCCTTTGAATAAATATCCGGTAGTGGTAGTTCTGTTATGTTATTTTTTTTGGGTGGGGGTTGGGGGGACGGATTTCTGTACTGTTTTCCATGTTGGTTATATTCGTTTACATTCCCATCAACAGTGTATAAGTGTTCCCATTTCTCCACATCCTTGCCAGCATTGGTTATCTTTTGTCTTTTTGACAATAGCCATCTTAACTGGGGTGAATGATGCCTCATTCTGATTTTATTTACATTTCTCTAATGACATGTAATTTTTTAATTGTAAGAATATATAGATGAGGAAAGCAATATATTAATTGACTTTTTGGCACAAATTCTTAATCTGCATAACTGTGTGACTGTACCGTAAGAACATAATGCATAAAGTCCAAGCCACGTTTGCACACTGTTTGTGCTCTTGAATGTCAAACAGGGTCAAAGGTTATAAAACTTTTCTCAGTGCTTACTCTTACTTTCTGAACTTGTTTTGTCATGGATTGTTAACAGGCATTCATGAATCAGTCTTGTCTGTGGACCAAATTTGAGCAGCAGAGACTTAGGACATGACCTTTTTTCTTAAATGTTTCTGTGTGCTAGAAAAAGAATGTATGTGTTCCAGATGTTAGATCCAGAGTTCTGTATTTATCAATTTGATGAAACTTACTATAATTTAAATCTTCTGTACATTTATTGATTTCTATTGTGCTTGATTTATAAATATTTGAATATTAAAATCTTTCATTGTGGTGATAATTTTGTCCATTTTTCTTATACTCCTGCCAAATCTTGCTTTATATATTTTGAAGCTATGTCATTGAATTTTTAAAGATAATACACTATTATGATTAAGAATTTGGATTCTAGAATTAGGCTACATGGACTGGACTAACAGCTGTGGGACATTGGCCAAGTTCTTTAATGCATACCTCAGTTTCTTTACCTATAAAATAGGAATAATAATCACATCTACCTCATCGATGAGGTGGTTGCTGAAAAGTTAACGAGATAATATATGCAAAGTACTCGAGTATGGATTTATAGTAAGCTCTTAACATTATCTAATATAATCATTGTTATCTCTAAAAGCATCCTACGCAATATATGCACGGTAAACACTTATTGAGTAAATATTAATTAAATATTAAATGAATGTTGAGAGATAACCTAAATGAATAGGTTGTTTCATGTTACATATGGAAATATTATAGCATTGAGAGGTCAGCCATAGATTATAAATCCTAGTTCTGATACTAATAGCTCTATGGGTCCTTGTACCATTTTCCTATTATCTCTAAATATTAAAATCTGTGGCTTAAGACAAAGGCTAATAAATACCGTGTCCATCCAGTTCATCATGCCTTGATAAAGCTTGAACAAACGTGGTACATATGAAGTGAAAAATACCTGCTATACACTGTGGTAGAAAAATGCTAATTTATTTTCTTTACTTCATACCTTATTAAAAATAAGTTCCATTGTCCTTAATGGTTTCCCTCATAAGTAATTAGGACACAAATTTTAGGTTCTTGTCAAGACCAATGAAGCATAATTTTGCAAGAGGTAGTACTAGAAATGTGGTACTTCTCATCAGATACTAATCAGATGACGGCTGTTCTCACCTATCATTCTGCCCTGAAGCTGACATGAGAACCCAATGGAAAAGCTACATGGTCCTAGAACTTTCACATAATTGTGTTCTCAGTATCCCTGAGACTTATAAACCAACATCATTTTTGGATTCTAAAGCCCCGTAGGTAAAAGACTTTCAGGATGCCAGTAAAATGGTAACAGGAGAATTGAGAATGAGTAGAAGTGGCCTTGGTGAATATGACATGTGGAAGCAACTTAGGCATAGAGAACGTTATAGTGCTTCACAGTCCTGTCGCCAGTTGGAGACCATCTAACCTGCAGGGCTTATGATTCAACATTCCAAACAATTAGAAAAGAAATATACTTACTTCTGATTGTATTGGATCCTTTCTTATTATGCTAGGTATGCTCTAGGGGAATGGTGCATGTAGAGAATGCTCCCTACAGAGGCCAGCAATGTTTGTAGTAGCCACTGAAATATCAGAATACAGATAGTCCACGGCATGTCCTGCAAATTTACATCTCAAATGTCACATTCCTACAAGAACCTGGCACTTAGTATTTAATGAGTTATTGAAAAACGAATTATTTTCTTCAACTTTTACATGCTATGTTGAAAACTGTTTAGAAAGCAATCATTACATTCCTGTATTCATTGATTTTTAAGCACATATGTTTGTATGTGTATTTTTAGACTTGTCTTTTGTAGAATTTTCTGTGGTCGTTTCTCTAGTCCCATGACAATAGCTGCTATTGCCATATACTTGTCTTAATTTATTTACTTAAAACTACTTTAACTTATATGGGGAAAAGGCATTATTTTAACAAGAAAACACACTTATAAAACAGTGTATTGACTGGAAACACAGTAGATACAGTTGATATTGTTGCAAAGATTTTGACTAAATTTTCTTAGCTCCATAAGATAACGAAATTTTTAGTTTGTACATCCCCCACAAAACACTAACTATTATAACACTTCAGTACTTAGGTATTAATGCTTTTTATAATTATAAAATTCTCTAATTATAAATATTTGATTGTGGCAGAGAATTTAGAAAATTACTAACTTAAAAATTAAAATTGCCCGTAACTAATCCTACTATGTATTAAAAATTAAAATTAAAACTAATGTTTTATATATTTCCCTCTAGTTTTTAAATAAATTTATTTTAGATCGGGTGCAGTAGCTCATGCCTGTAATCCCAGCACTTTGGGAGGCTGAGGTGGGTGGATCACCTGAGGTCAGGAGTTCGCCAACATGGTGAAACCCTGTCTCTACTAAAAATACAAAAAATTACCCAGGTGTGATGGCAGCCACCTGTAATCTCAGTTACTTGGGAGGCTGGGGCAGGAGAATTGCTTGAACCCAAGAGGTGGATGTTGTAGTGAGAAGAGATTGCACCATTGCACTCCAGCCTGGGCAATAAGAGCGAGACTCCGTCTCAAAAACAAAAACTAGTAATAATAATAATAATAATAATAATAATAATAATAATAATAATAGACTTAATGGCTTACTGTGCATGTAATTTATCTGTGTGTTTATAAAAACAGATAAATATCTAAATAAATTACCAAAACAATCCCCTAATAGTGGTGGGAGTGCACTTCATGATGCTAAAATGTAATCATTCTCTAATTCTTTGCAACCACACAATCTATTAACCATCTATATTGATTTTTAAAACAAATAAGCATGCTCATGGCCACAACTCGCATTTTATTCTGTAAAGTCTTCTTCCTTTTCCAGAACCATTTTCTTCTATTCCCACTAGAGACTGAGGGCAAAGTTGCTCTTCTATTGACAAGATTCTAGTTTCGGACCCTGCAATGATTCGCTGGGGTGTGGAATTATTTCCCTTGAAAAGCAACAGGGGAGTGCTAAGATGGTAAAGTAATAATTACTTCCTTCAGCAGCAATAGTTTAGGGAAAAGCTCAAAGACATATGGGCTGAATATTTAGCAGACAGTGATAACGGTGAGGTCACAGATATGACTCTGTGGGATGCTAGCAAAGCAGTATTGCAGGGAAAATTGATTGAAATCTTTGCCCAAAAGAAAAGGGAAGGGCAACTACAAATACCAGAGTTAGGGACTAAAATTAGGAGCCTCCAAAAGGAGCATATTAAGAAGGGTAAGGCTAAAACTAATTGATTTAGAAAATGCCAAGGGGAAATTTAATAGGATTCTAAATGAGAGAATGGAGTATCTAATAAAGCTCAATAAGAGCAAGTTTTCCTCCCATGGCAATAAAGCAGATACTATCTTGGCCTGCTAACGTAGAGGGAGAACACAATTGAGACTAATTAGGGAAATTAAGGGACAAAAAGGGCCCCACTCTAACCCCAGTGAAATAAGAACGAGCATTGTTCTTTATTATTCTTTCATAGACATATATAGCATTAAAACTTACATGTTATTTGAAAGTTTCTGGACTCAATTGATTACAATAAAATGCAATCTACTTCATTCAGGGCATCATTTATGACACAGCTGTGCGTTTATGACCTTTCAATGCCTTCTCTGTTAATACAATGTAGAGTTTGGTACACAATGTGAAAAATAATGTGATGATATAAAAAGGCTACTGGACTAGAAAGCAGAAGACCTCATGCCTAGTCTTAACACCACCCGCCACTCGGTAAGCGATGTCTCTAAGTTCCATATAAACAGCAAACCTCCTGACTCTACTCCATTTTAGCTTAAAAAAGCCACTGTTACCTTATCCTTCCCAAACTATCAAAAGATAGAAAATAAAGCAATACATTTTTCCAGCAAAATTGTCAATGGAGCCCTCTGTACAAAATAAAAAATTCAAAATAATAAGAAAATAATAATGAAATGACAAAATCTAATCATGTAAGATGACTTGCTAATTTTCACATGGAAATAAGTAAGCTAAAATTAGTGGAGTGCTTACTGTAATAGACGTTTATTGTTATAAGAGAAATTCCTTCTTTCCTCAAATGGAAGATATGGAAAATAATACTGAGAAACATAAGGTTTTGCCATTTGTTATCTGTGTAAATTCCAATAACGTTATACACCCTCGATTTTCTCATGTAAAAATGATGACACTGAAGAGTTGCAGAACACTGCTGAAAGAAGTCATAGACTACACAAATAAATGGAAGAACATTCCATGCTCACGGACTGGAAGAATCAATGTTGTTAAAACAGACATACTGCCCAAAGCAATGTACAGATGCCACATTATTCCTATCAAGCTACCAATGTCATTCTTCTCAGAATTAGAAAAAATAATTTAAAAATTTATAGGAAACCAAAATAAGAGCCAGAATAACCAAAGCAATTATAAACAAACTAACAAAGCCAGAGGCATCATATGACCTGACTTCAAACTGTACTGTAAGGCTACAGTAACCAAAAAAGATGGTACTATATAAAAACAGGCACAGACCAATGGAATCAAATAGAGAGCTCAGAAATAAAGCTGCACAACTACAGCCATCTGATCTTTGACAAAGTTGACAGAAATAAGCCAAGGGGAAACAATTTTCTATGCAATAAATGGTACTGGAACAACAGGCCAGCCATATGCAGAAGAATAAAACTGGACCCCTACCTTTCACCATATATAAAAATCTACTCAAGATGGATGAAAGATTTAAATGCAAGTCCTCAAACTACAAGAATTCCAGAAGTAGACCTAGGAAATACCATTCTGGACATTGGCCTTGAGAAAGAATTTATGACTAAGTACTCAAAATAAATTGCAACATAAACAAAAATTGACAAGTGGGACCTAATTAAACTAAAGAGCTTCTTCATAGAAAAGTAAACTATCAGAGTAAACAGACAACCTACAGAATGGGAGAGAATATTGGCAAACTATGTATCCAACAAAAGACTAATATCCAGAATCTATAAGAAAGCTAAACAATTGAACAAGTAAAAAATAATGTCATTAAAAATGGGCAAAAGACATGAATAGACACTTCTTGAAAGAAGACATACAAGTCTGCGACAAACGTGAAAAAATGTTGCACATCATTAATCATTAGAGAAACGCAAAACAAAACCACAATGAGATACCATCTCACACCAGTCAGAATGGCTTTGAAAAAGTCAAAAAACAGTAGATACTGGTGAGGCAGTAGAGAAAAGGAAACACACAACATTGAAAGGAATGCAAACTAATTCAGCCTCCGTGGAAAGCATTTGAAGATTTCTCAAATAAAATAGAACTACCATTTGACTCAGTAATACCATTACTGGGTATATAGCCAAAAGAAAATAAATCACTCTACCAAAAAAACACATGCACTCATGTGTTCATTGCAGCGCTATCACAATAACAAAGACATGGAATTAACTTAGTTGCCTAACAATGGTGGATTGGATAAAGAAAATGTGGCATATATATACCATGGAATATACACAGCCATAAAAAAAATAAAGAACAAAATCACTTTATTTGCAACAACATGAACGCAGCTACAGGCCATTATTTTAAATGAATTAATGCAGAAACATAAAACCAAATATTGCATGTTGTCACTTATAAGTGAGAGCTAAACAATGGTTACTCATTGACGTAAAGGTGACAGCAATGGACTTTGGGAACTATTAGAGTAAGGTGAGAAGGAAGGGGAAAAGAGTTGAAAAACTAACTATTGGATACTATGTTCAGTACCTGAGTGATGAGGTCCGTTGCATCCAAAACCTCAGCATCACACAATATACCCAGGTAATAAACCTGCACATGTGCCTCCTGAATCTAACAGAACAGCTTAAAGTATAAACAAAAAATAAAAAAGGTAACAATGTGCTGGATGATTATAGGAAATATATAGTAATCTTTTGTGTTAGAGTAATTGATTTTTCAAAACATTGCTTTCATGTTTGAACGTAAACCACTCTGTGAAGCAGCCAGGTCTACAGGAAAAAAATTTTTTTTGAAGTTTAGAATAAAGGAGATGCAGAATGAAAGACAGAAAGGAGTTTTTTATATTACAATCTTACCATCACTTAGATTGACATATATATTTGTGTTTATGTGTGCATGCATGCTTCTATGAAATGTGCCTTAACACTTACCAAAGATCATAAACAAGCCCACGCTGAGAGTATAACTACAATTAATCCAGCAAATATTTGCCCAACAACCAATATGGGCTAGATCCAAAGATTAGTTCTTGAAGGTATTCTAGTCAGGTAGAGAAGTGAAAGAACGATGCCTCTGTAATTAATTAGGAGATGATGTGAGGAGTTTTACAGGACATATTAGCACGGCATAGATACACCAGCGAAACCTCCAAAGCTGAGGCATCCGCCAGAAAGATCTTTGAATATCTGCGACCTCCTCCTGCAAACCATAAACTGATTCATACAAACAATAACTAAACTGAACTTGGCCAATACAGCATTTGATCCAAATATACTTTTTTCCTATTTTCTGTAATGTTAACATTCTTTCTTAGATGGAGTTGAGAGTGAATCTGGGTATACATGTCATATCCTTTTCTCCCACTTTGCTCCTCTGTCCCTCACATTGCTGAAGGGTGGGGAGCTACCTATCCATTCGAACAAGAAGTTAAATCGAATAATACATATAACATAGTTACTAAAATATCAGGCTAGCTTTACATGTGAGAAAACCAGCCAAACAGTTATGTTGTAATATGAGGGGATTGTGAAATATAAACGAACTTTGTTGTTGTTGTTGTTTGAGATGGAGTCTCTTTCTGTCACCAGGCTGGAGTGCAGTGGCACAATCTCGGCTCACTGCAACCTCCGCCTCCCAGGTTCAAGCAATTCTCCTGCCTCAGCCTCCCCAGTAGCTGGGACTACAGGCACCCGCCACTACGCCTGGCTAATTTTTGTATTATTAGTATAGATGGGGTGTCACCATGTTGGCCAGGATGGGCTCTGTCTCCTGACCTCCTGATCTGCCCGCCTCAGCCTCCCAAAGTGCTGGGATTACAGGCTTGAGCCACCGCACCCAGCTTGGGTTTTTTTTTCCTAAGAAAAATGGTGTAAACCCGGGAGGCGGAGCTTGCAGTGAGCCGAGATCCGGCCACTGCACTCCAGCCTGGGCGACAGAGCCAGACTCCGTCTCAAAAAAAAAAAAAAGACAAGAAAAGTAAAAGAAACCCAAAATGCATATTCCTTGAGAGAACTATTAAGTATTTATTGCTATGGCTATGCATCAAGAATATACTTGCATTTTTTATAATTTCAAATTACACTCATCAAGCCATTTGAACACTTTAAGCATTTAATTTTTTCCAATATATGAAAAACTCTTAGGCTTTAATACATTTTAGAAGTATAATCTTGCTTATTTTAACTAGTGAAAAGGAGACAGTTCACTTTTTCATTCAGTTTGGTAAGGTCAGAGAGTGAAACTGTTTGATACATAATTCATTTATCTGTAAGTTTGATTGTCTTTGCTTAACTTAAAAAATGTATACCCAAATAGGCTTATCTTAATATTCTACTCCATTATACATTTTATATCATGTGTTCTAATCCCAGTTTTAGATCCTCAACTGGCTAAAACTACAAAATTATTTTGTCAAACAGGTTATTTTAGGGATTATAAAAAGTATAAAATCAGTATCTCAAATATGAAAGAATAGTTTCCATTTATATGTGTAATCTTTAGAAAGTACAATTTTATATATCTTCAAAAAATATATCCAGCAAAATTGTTAATGATGAATACTCACTTTAGAATTTAGGAACTTGAATGAAGCCATCAACAGATGCTGTCTGTGTGCAATATTTAATGCAATTCAACAAATATTGAATACCTAATATAGGCAAGACATATTATTATGAAGTATCTAAAACCTGCAAAAGTTGTAAGTTCTTATTACAACATGTGATGAAGTTAAGAAAATCCTTCCTTGTCACATAATTCTTAGTGCTAGCGAGGACGATTGAAATGAGGCAATCTAAGTAGAATCTAAGCCATGAAACTGCCCCTTAAATGTCCCTGAGCTCATTTACTACTTTTTCACCATTAAGCTAAATAGCCTTAATTGATCCACTGATGTTTCATTTCAGAGATCCCATATCTCTTATCTTTAAGTAAGGAGGTTCACAATCTATCACACTGGGAAAGTAAGAATAAACAAAATGAATATATAATGCATAGGGATATCCTTTTTTTTTGTTTGTGGCCATATCATTAAAATGGGACAGGGAGAATGGGTATTTGGTTTCCTAGGACATTGTGCATTGTGCTAGGCTTTACTGGGGAAGGCATCCTTACCTGTTAGGAAGGTGTTATTTAAAACAGGAAGACCAGTAGAATTTCACAATATATATACACCTTATAGAGCAACGTTAGACTACAATATAAAAGGATGGTAAATTTAGATGTCAGTGTTTTATAGAATGAGAAAGTATGTACAGATACAAGCAGATGAATTACTAGGGCTGTAATTCTTAAGAACACACACACACACACACACATACACACACACACACACACACAATTGAGAACCTAATAGCTTTCCTCTGGTCAGTTTGAAAGGGCTTCATGAAAAAGATGAAAGTTTACTTCTTTAAATTATGGGAAGATACTTTTTTGTTTTTTAGTCTGGGGAAAAAGCAGTTGTATATAAAAGCACTATGTGGAAAAATAATACTTGAAAATATAAGCCTTGACATTACCTATATGAAAATTTAATGCAAAATGTAGAATATTCTGTAAAATGTTGATAGAATCATTAGCTTGCGTTTTTTTCACTTGTTTCAGCGTCTGTGCTGAGTACTAAGTAGTATTGTCTCATACTACTCTTCAAAAAGTTTTAAATTAGCTTTAATTTGAAAAATTAATAATCTGTTGCTGATATAATGAAAAAGAAATTAGCAGAAATAATTTAAAATAATACCTTCCATATATTTGTATTCATATCAGAATATTTTATAACTGTCTTAGCAAAATCTCAAATACTTCAGCATTTTCAATGTAATATTTGTTTTTCAAAGTAAAAGTTGCATTGTATAATACTAATAATTTGTTGTCATGTTTATTTTCTATCTTTTTTGCATTTTTCCTAATGAATTTTTCTATCCAGTGATTATACTGGTTTGAAGTAAGGAACAAAACTGAGTCAGCAATTATAAGTTTTGGAATTTTTGTCTAGTTAGATTGTTGCTATATCAATCATATGATTGAAAATGACAAAATACTTTCACCAAAAAGTCACAAAAATATCAGAGAACTCTCCTGTTGGCTTTTGTCATATTAACAGACTGAATTAGAGGATTAAAAAATTAATGACATATAATATTAAATTTTGACTGCAGGAGTTTCTCTTGGTTTAATGTTTTGATCTGAGAAACATAAAATCCAATTTATATCAAACATTTAGATAATAGCACATATGTTAATACATGATTCTGACAAAGATGTCTGAGTTCTTTCTACAAAAAAGCACAATCATATATCAAAGAACTATCAACCACTAGGACAGCTCTTTGTTTTAACCTGTGTCGACAAAAGCTCACAAATTCTTTGGGCAAAAAAGCTGGTAAAGATCAAAGAACTTACAGGGGAGCTTCTAGTATATAGCAGCAATCTCTGTAGTTATCCCATTTCAATGACCCTTTGAGTATCAGCTACAAGATAGGACTTTTTTTTTTGGCAAAATATGCAAGGTGTAAATTGTATAGATTAAATTTTTGAGAACAAGAATTTATGTTAATTGGATAAACATCTATGTCTATTTTTCTTCAGTACTGTGTAATTTGATTTAAACAGTATTCAACCAACAATAGATTATTTATTCTTTCGTTGACTAAAGAAATATTTGTCCAACACCTATTTTTAGTATTTGTTATTTTAAAATAAATTTATGTATTTATTTTAATCATTATTATTTTAATAATACATATATAAATTAATCATATATTAAGTATTTTTTGGGCAAATAATTTTAATAGCTGCTGGACACATTTAATATTTTAATAATTTTAAAATATTTAACGTATTATTTTTCTCACTTTGTTACTCAGACTGGAGTGCAGTGAAGTGATTATAGCTCACTGCAGCCTCCACCTCCTAGGCTCCAGTGATCTTCCTGCCTCAGCCTCCTGAGTAGCTGGGACTACAGGTGTGTGCCACCATGACTGGCTAATTTTTTTTTTATTTGGTAGACACTGGGTATGCTATGTTGCCCAAGCTGGTCTTGAACTCCTGGCCTCAAGTGATCCTTCCACCTCAGCCTCCTAAGTAGGAGGCTGGGACTACAGGTGTGTGCCGCCACCAAGCCTGGCTAATTTTGAAATACTTGTCCAGCACCTATTATGTATGTCCCGGCCACAGCTCTGGTCTATAGTTTCCAACTTTCAGGCTGAGATGTGAAAACCATTGGGAGTAGAACTTGCTAAGAATGCAGCTTACGACCTCTTCCCACTTTTCACTGGATTCCATCTTTAAATGAAGTGAAGGCTTGAAGATGAAATCAAACTAAAATGATAAGAGTTTCCAGGTTTCAAGTTGAAAGTTACTTTCTCTAAGGAACTGGCTCTCTCTTGCTTATTTCTTCACAGGAGAGAGACTAAGAATATATGTCTAACAATAGCAGAAGTAGCAAGCAACTTGAAGAACATGGGTATTTTGGCAGGATAATGGGAAGCTCTCTGCCTGAAAGAATGTTAAGGAAAAGACAGGCAAACTCAGAAGTGAGAAAGAGATACTGTTTGAGTTTGAACAAGCACCTTCCCCACCCCACCCCCATCCTTTTCTTCCCTCTGGCTTATCTGAATCAGGGAAAGGTGCTACTTACTATTCATTCAGGTAAGTGCCCTGGGCACAGCCCTGGGAAGCACCCTCACCCACCTCACACTACATATTCAGAAAGTCATGCCGAGACAATTTATCTCCCTTGAATTCATCTAATTTTCTCTTACCCCTTTCCACCATTTCAGAACGGGGTGTCATCATCTGCTCCCTTGCTTTGACTCCAGCCTGGCCAGCCCTGATCCATTCTCCCTTGCACTCTCTTAGGTGTGGCCACATGAAACTCTTGGAAATCCACAAACACATATGTTCTCTCTCATCTGAGCCTTCCAGGGTCTAGACAAGCTTTCTTCCACATCACTACATATTGCCAAAGGAGGGAATATCTTGCTAAATCTACCCTGCTACTCAAATCATCATTTAGCTGTTACTTCTCACAAATTTTCAAAGCAAAGCGAAGTTAATTGCCCCTGCCCCCACCCACCACGTAGGCTCTTCCTCACCATCATGCTTGACTCTCTTGTAGCAGGACTTAAATTAGGATGCTCTTTTTGGTCTCTGTCTGTCTGTCTGTCTGTGTGTCTGTGCCTCTGTGCCTGTGTCTCCTTGTAAGTTATTTGGAGGAATAGCCATGTCTTGAGCAAACATTCTTCAAGATGCTGAAACCACGTGGTAAGGTAAAGTTTGGTAGAAACTGATAGAGAAGGAGGGCAATGGGGAAAAGTAAGGAAAGTCAGATAAGAAAATAACGGTAACAGTACAGGAGAAAAAAGATGAGGCCCTTGAGTAACCTTGATCGACATAGACCAGAGCATATATGAACCACGTAGAAAAATGTTGGTATGACTTGGTAAATCATGTCATTAAAGGTGCTACTGGAAGGGCAAGTAATACGCAACCCAAAGTTTCCTTTCTTAGAACATTATGACTAGTTAATCCAGCATTATGGAGATTTTCAAAAAGCAAGAAGGTTATATATAACTTACAAAATAAACTACACAATTCTCAAACAAGTACAGTATATTAACAATGAACATTGTTTAATTGTTTAAAGATGAGGTTGATATGTGAGATGGTTTTAATTTGTAGGAATCTGAATGTTTAATTGAGCCTTGAAGACAAATATCCACATTTCTTCCTCATGTACTTTTAAAAGAAAAATCAGTGAACAGGTTTTGATTTCTGTTGTAACATGGGAGCATACAGAGAAGCTGGAAAAGCAAGCAGGAGTGTATTTGTCACTTAAGGTCCTCTGTTTGTTTCTTAAAGGGGTCACCCTTTAAGGCCAGTTTCCATCGTAACATTCCAATCACCAAAAATGTGCATGTTTCACTTATCTGGTTTTTGTGACCAAAGAATAAGCAAGTCCAGCAGTCCTGTCGTTTGTCTGACATGTCTTGGATAGATTCATCGAGGACCTGCCTGTAGGTAATGATGGTGTGGTTTCTACTGTCCATTTAAAACAGGAATATTCAAGAAAGCTTCCATCCCCAAGGCAAGCACACTTCTCTGTCAGCTAACAAGGTGACTTTCTTCCATGCTTTGGTTCCTTTTGAAGCCTGTTCCTCGCTATGCCTTATCCTCTCTCTACCTCTGAATTAAGAAGAAATTGACTCTGATTTTTAAGTTCTGTCCACACCTCCCAGGGAATTTTCTTTAAACAGAGGGCGACTGCCAGGGACTTAGGCTTTTTTTTTTTTTTTTTTTTTTTTTAAATAATGAAACTATATAATGAAAAAGATGCTTGTTATAAGCATGGAAAGACATGCTTAAAATAAGATTCAAGTAATCTCTAAGTAAATTTTTCTGTTTTTTTAGATTCAATATAATGCTGATCTTACAAGTTTATCCTCTCCTCCAAGAAAAATGTACTTATGTTATATTCACATTTTAGATGGCAACCTTTTTTTTCCTTAAGATTTGAGTAATGCAATATGTGGTATAATCCCACATTATATACTTAATATCTAAAACAACATTGGGTGCAATACAGTTTGATCTTTAAATTCATGGAGCATGATACTTCTCCTTTAAATATTATTTTCTCAAAGCTTTTCTATTTTGAACTCACTGCCAGAAATAAACCAAATGGCTATGTGCATGATGACATTTAAATTAAAATAGATTAAATTAAAGTCACTTAAATTTCATACATTCATCAAAACTCTTAAAAGTCTTTATATCCTGGTCTCTGTAAACATGAGGGCAGAAGATTACCAGAGACTAAGTGGGTATATTTATAATAATTTAGAACAAAAATTGATTTACATTTTTGATACTATAATAATCTTATGTAAAACTACATTTATCAGTTGCTTCACTATGGATAGCAGCATGCAAGTTTTGAACAACAACAAAAAAGAGAGATCTTGATCTTAATGAAAGAATCACACAGATAATAGAAAACCATTTTATATTCGGAATGTATGAAGTTACAGAAGGAAAAAGAAACTAGGAAGCAAAGTAAAATAGCTTTCAGGTATCCATAAGCTACAAATAAAAGGAATACATTTCTTTTTATTTTGTAGGGATTTATTTGTACTTTGCATCATTAAGAGTAATTCTATTTATGCCCTGCATTCTAACTGGAGCATTTTGGCACTTATGTTTGTCTACCAAGATTCTAAACTAAATAAGATGTTGAGACTACTACAGACATTTTTCAGAATATTTTGATGTTTTAAAATGGATGGTCGATAATTTCAGGGAAACAATGAGCTTCCCATTCTTTTGAATTGGTCCTCGGAGTTTGGATTGAAACAAAACTTTGGTTCTGTTACAGATTAGATTTTTTTTCAGATGATAACAAATTAGAGCCACGTATTATGATTTGTAATTGGCATGTATATACACATTTATCAGGACATTTTGGAGAAATATTCCAACTGTAACTTTAAAGAATATTCTTAGGTCTGTACTGAGCATTCTGTGTAAATGGACTGTGTTAATGTGTTTGACTAAGAGTTATGGTTGGAATCATTCTCAGATCCGTTCTGCTACTGTGCAAATAGATAAAGCCTTAGGTACCTTTATGCTCCACTAAATATTACTAGTAAAATTCCTTGTGTTATTAACATCTCATAAAATAATATTTGCTTTCAGGCCCAGTATATTCAGAAAACATAAAAACTGCACTACTTCAGATTTAATTGACCACAGGGTTAGTCCACATTGATAAAATCTGAATTATGGAAGAATTTAAAAGAAATGCTGGTTGTTCGCTCTAGTGAAGGCACCTAATAGATTATTAAATGCAATGAATATGACTGATTTGTTAAGAACCTTGCTGCAGTAATGTCCTTGAGTTCATGCCATGGAACTACTTTAAAAGTAAGGTCATTGCAGAATAGATTGTTTTCGCGACTTAGCAATTAACTGCTGTAAATAGTGTCTAAGACTAATGTACCTCATTTTCTATCTCTAGTTAATAAAATGACATTAAATTTCCCACATATTTGACATCTGAAATTTCTCTTTCTATTAAACAATTCTTGTAATCTATTCAGTTTTTCCATGTAGATAAAAACATGTATTTCAACCAAGAGCTTATAAAATAATCACACATACTAAAATTTGTGTTGTCTAGATTAATGTTATGCTGTACCCCATTTTAATGCATTAACCTTGACAAAAGAACATTTCAGACTCCTTTAAAAGCAATAAACTTTTAATATCAACTGATGTTTACATAGATTCTTATTCTCAGTGAAATTTTATTTTCATTAACATCCAAGTATACTCTTTTAATTCTTTTGTATTTTTTAAATATTTGTAATACCATTCATGAATCACTCCACTGCATCATCATACATTAACTTTGTTTTTTAAAACAATGTCAGTAAATTCCCTCATGTGTATTGCTTGATTTGAGCAACAAACCTCAAAACAAAACCAACAATAGAGTAGCATCCCACTTCACCAATAAAAGTGTGAGGCTCAGAATCTCCGCCAGCTCCCAGGCCAGCCTTGGCTCTGGTTCAGGGCCATTTTCTGATGTAAACCTCAGAACTCATTCTGTGTCATCCAGTTGCTGCTCTTTCTAAAGAAGAGAATATTGAGCATGAAGGATGAGATGTATCTTTTAACCACCCTCTCCTACCTTAATGCTAAGTCTTACATACTGAAAAATCCTCGCTATTGTGGAATTATTGTACCTTTCCTGGTATGATTTACAACAAAACACACCTTTGCTCTGCTAAAGCATTCAAATCACCCACTTCAAATTGACTGTGCCCCACTCTTTCCCGGTTCAAGCACATAGTCAAAAAAACAAACAAACAAAAAAAAAACAACAAAAAATAACCAGGGCATGTCAGTCTCCTCTATAACAAACTTTCCAAGAGTGAGTGAGGGACAGTCTCTCTTTCCCTGTTGCCCAGAACAAGTTGGGCAGAAATTTTGCTTTAGTTTGTGCAGCTCCAGTATGGTATTATTTTCAACAGAACTTATCACTTATACTCCTGTGAGGGAGCAAAGATGCGATAAGATAAAAGAAATGAAGCTTCAAGTTATCTTTCTAATCCTCCTACCTGGGATTACTTTCAAAGAGTGTGTTTGCTCTTATCTCAGGGGAAATTCCCCTTCCTCTGGACTACAACATTCAGATAAAGTATTTTAGAAAACATGGTATACTGTTTGTGACGGTAACAAAAATATCTATCTTTTGAGAGTCTCTTACATAGAATACTATATCAAATATATTTATTCTTTTAGCTTATTTCTGGACCCTTACTCCTTTTCCAAAGACAAAGTGTCAATGGAGAACAAATAAATTTTTCTTCTATATGCTCAAAAGATTGTCTGACGTGGGCTTTTCATCACAGCTTTCAGATTCTAGTTTAAGTTTTAATTTTGTGTGTGAATAAGTGATTGCCAATACAAATGCAGTTCTGCCATGAAACGACCAACAGCTGATCAGTTATCCCATTAAGCACATTTTTAAGCTTATCTTGCCTTGAAGTAAGAGTATTTTATAGAAAGAAATGAACACACAGGTTATCTGCAAACTATATATCTCAGACAAAAACCCATTTTTCCATGCAAGAAAGTGGTATCCAAAGGATTAAAATTATATATTAGTTTTCTAATCTTAAAAGGAGAAAGGTTTAATGCAAATATCACACTCTTCTAAATAGCAAGGAAGAAAAAGGCAACAGTTTTAAAAATGCCAAAAACTTCCTATTTCCTCAACAACATGCAATCAGAGACAGAGTTTCAAGGACAAAAAGCATGTGTGTGTGCATGCATTTCAACTCTAAAAAGAATAAAAGAAACTTCTCACAGCTGGAGCACAGTAGTGTTTTACTCAACAGAAGGACGTGCAGGGAGTTGAAGTAGATTTTCATTTCTGAGTACACACATTTGTATTATTTTCAAGAAGTTTTTAATTTAATTTCGTGTATATATGTAGAAGCCAGGATTCTTGCAAACATTTTTTAAGGTTTCAATGTATACCAACTTACATCACAATTTCTAGATTTAACTGAAAGCTTTAAAGGAATTGAGTGAGAATCAAACATCTAAATAAAGATTTCCCTTGATCTTCCATGTTTTCATAGAAACAGCAAAGAAAAAAGTTGCTGGTTTCTGTTAGAAGCAATTAGTGAGCCATCTCATCTCTTTGAGGGTGAGATTTATTACTTGGGAGTTAAGTGTCCCTTTCTTATTCATAATAACAGCCACCTGAAATATCTTTATCTAGTAACTTAACACATACTTTGAGTATAGCCCTGAATTTGACTTGCCACATCACAACCAAACAGAATCGATTCCGTTAAATAATTTGGAGATATTGATGTGTTTGCTAGTGTTTTGTTTAGACTTCATTTTAGTACATTATTTACTGCTGATTTCACATTCATAGGCATTTCATTTTACCCCTGGTTCTGGGATTTTAAAAATCATGCTTCAGATTATATGCAAATATTGAAACAAGAATGTAAAATAGTTCTAAATTCTAAATGTTTTCCCTTACCAAAGTTCCAGAAAAGTGCATCACTCAAATTGTATATAGTAAAAAGTATAGAGAGAAAGTTGCTCTATTTTCTTTTTCAAATTAAGATTAACCAAATTATCTTAGAAATGACTGATACAAAAGTGGGGGGAACCAAATAGAAATCATGAATGTATGTGTTTTCTAAAATATGTTACTTTCCATTCAGTAAATGTTAGGTACTTCTTCCTTAGAAGTACCTATCATGCTACGGATAGAAAGGAAAAGAATGAGTTGACTCCAACTCTAAGAAGTTAGTAGAACAGCTTCAATTGATAAGGGAAAGACACACACACAGAGAGAGACAGAGAGAGAGAGAGAGAGAGAGAGAGAAAGGTTACTAACAATAAAAGAAACTGTTTTTCAAAATTAATTGGAAGGTAGGAAGTGCTTGTAAAGGGTAGACTAGAATAGGTCAGACTCGGGCCATGTTGGTCAAGTGAGACCTGGAAAATGTGATTTGGCTGTGAACTGATGGATGATGCAGGCAGAAGAGAAGGTACAGAAGACCATTTGTTGTCAGTTGGGTTCTCTGGAAGCAGAGGCTTAGATGGAATTTGGGGCTCAGGATGTTTATTTGGAATGCACACTTAAGCAGGATTGGACAGTGGGAGGAGTCAAACCATGGTGTGAGCCTGACAAAGCCTCAGCCAACCCAGCAGGATGTCAGGAACCTGCATGTCCCATCACAGCATCTTGCATTAGGCCAAAATGGATCTTTAGACTCTTCCTGGGTTGATCACCAGGAGTGTAAAGGACTTGACCTGGGTCTAGGTGGCCTTCTGCAGCTGAGGCTGTCCGTGAAGTTTTTGAGACTGTTGCTGACCACACCACGGATAGACAGCAAGTCCTTACCTGAGGGAAGACATGGGTGGCCCAGCCTCACATCTGCCATACTAATGCATGAGGAAGAGCACACGTCAGATGTTGGAGGAAGGCATAAGCAAGGTGTATTTGGGGTGGACGGTCACTAGTGAGGAAATCCTGGAGTTGAGGGTCATAGCAGATCGCGATCTCAAGAAAACAGAGCACCGTGCTGGGAAGGTACTTAAATGCTGGTGTGAGGATTTTGCTCTTTATAGGGGAAGAAGTGTAAATTAAATGAGAATGTGGCAAAGCAGCACTTGGGAAAGATTTTGTATGTGCTTTTGAAGGCCGTGTATCTATTAGGAAAATAGGGAGAGGTGAGGAAAGCAGGCTGATAACGCTTGTTAGAAATGACTTGTGCTCCCGAGCATGGTGGCGCACACCTGTAATCCCAGCACTTTGGAAGTCCGAGACAGGCAGACCACTTGAGGTCAGGAGTTTGAGACCAGCCTGGCTAACATGGTGAAACCCTGTCTCTACTAAAAATATAAAAATCGGCCAGGTGTGGTGGTGTGCAACTGTAATTCCAACTACTTGGGAGGCTAAGGCAGTAGACTCATTTGAACCCAGGAGGCGGAGGCCTCAGTGAGTCATGACTGACACACTCCACTCCAGCCTGGGCGACAGAGCAAGACTCCGTCTAAAAAAAAAAAATTACTCCTGCACGAAGATATGAAAGATAGTATGTTAGAGCAAACACATCTTAAACTATCAAGGTATTTCCTGAAAATATGCTGTTTAAACAAGTAATTTTGGGCAAAAAGAGACTTTCGACCAAACAGGAGGTTATTCAAAACATTTTTTTTTTTATTTTTAAATTCATGTCTGCTCTGCGACCAGAAGTTGGCACATATTTGACTCATTCCAATCAATCAACTGGCCCCTCATTTACCAAATGTTTACTGAGTACCTACTAAGTGAATTAATTTTGTTCCCTGTTATGAGCAGCTCACAATGTAATGAGGGAAATAAAATGAATAGATAATTTGTAATACAGCATTAACACGATAGGAACACAGGAAATAGGCAGTGAGGGTGGTAATAATTCCACCTGGAAGTGACTCTCCAGCTAAAAACTTTGTGGTCTAAGATAAAATGATAAAGAAACATTAAAGGAAGTAATAAGACTACATCCATATTTTAGAAAGGTGACCTGTGATAGTTAGAAGATGGAAAACCAAGTTGGAAAGCTATTGCAAGAGCTCAGATAGTAGAGAAAAGATGGCAATTAAGATTTATTGAGCACCAATTATGTGCCCCTCTCTGTTCTAATTATATATATATATACACACACACACACACACACACACACACACACACACATATATAATTTAATCTTCACAATAATGAAGTTTAAAATGAGTGATAATGTTTGGATTTTTCTTATAATTATATCAACTCTATGTTGGCTTCTAACATTGGCAAACTCAGGTGATTAAGAATTGTGGTTGGCCGGGCGGGGTGGCTCAAGCCTGTAATCCCAGCACTTTGGGAGGCTGAGACGGGCGGATCACGAGGTCAGGAGATAGAGACCATCCTGGCTAACACGGTGAAACCCCGTCTCTACTAAAAAATACAAAAAACTAGCCGGGCGACGTGGCGGGCCCCTGTAGTCCCAGCTACTCGGGAGGCTGAGGCAGGAGAATGGCCTAAACCCAGGAGGCGGAGCTTGCAGTGAGCTGAGATCTGGCCACTGCACTCCAGCCTGGGCGACTCTGTCTCAAAAAAAAAAAAAAAAAAAAAAAAAAAAAAGAATTGTGGTTGATGTCATCAATAACAATTTTAAAAAAGCAAAGATAAAATTTGGAAAAAAAATTAAGAAGACCATTGTGAAAGATAAGCATCATTGCTTAAGAGAAAGAAAATGACATTAATAGAACAGGAAAAATTGTTGAGGAAGTAAAAGTTAATTCTCTTGTGCAAAATTCAACTAATTTATGAAAATCACAAACTACACACCTTCACATACACACACTAAGATATTGAGGGAGAAATATCCGTAAACATGGAAAGGAGGATATAAAACCACAGTGTGCTTTTAAGCTCAATATACTTGAGCAACAATAAATAGAATGGCAAAATATTTACAGAGGAACAAAATTAGCCTAAGGAAAATACTCTTAAAATACAGTGCAACCCACTGAAATAGTCACAGTCAGCATCCAGCTTGTGGGTGTGCATGTGATCTCAATTATGAGCCTTGGAAGAGAGAAATGAAAAGGAAAGGATAAAAGAAAGAACACAACAGTATTAATATTTGCAGAGAATTTAAACATAGTATGTAACACCCATGTATACCCTCATCACTGACTTCTTCATTACATTCATCTCTAACATTATAAATATGCAAATTATGTGTGTATATATATACATGCAGTATATATATGTGTGCGCATGTGTGTATCTATATATGTGTATATCTCTGTGCATGTGTGTATGTATCTATATATACGTACATACATATATACGTATATATAGATACATGTACGCACAATATATACTGCATGTATATACACATACATAACATATACGTATATATTTGTATATATACGTGTGTGTGTATATATAGATACATACATACACACATGCAGTCCCTCTTCTCCACATCATAAGTTCCGTGAGGCTGCATTTTGCCGCGTTCAAAACTGTGTCCTCTTAGCACCAAAAATTGTGTCTTGGCACATTCTAGATATTAGTATTCATTGAATGCTAAATGAACGAGATGTACGTATTATTTCTTTTTATTTTATAATTAAGAAATCACATAGTATTTCTTAAAATTTAAGAAATACTGAATAAACTGATGTTCACTTGCTCAAGATCTCCAACGTGTGGAGACACATTTTGAACCCAAGTTCAATGAGCCTAACGTCCATATCTTTTGCTGTATAAGCACTGCCTTTTGAGATGTTAAAGAACCATCTCCCATAAGACTTTTCTTTAATTTACCTGATTGGATTTTGTGTGATATATAAAACATGAAGAAGGATGATGGTGAATTATATAGGCGTGGTGGTGACGCCCACCTTTAGTGCCAGCTACTTGGAAGGCTGAGGCGGGAGGTTCACTTGAGCCTAGGAGATTGTAGTGAGCTATGATCATGCCACTGCACTCCAGCTTGGGAAACAGAGCTAGACTCTGTCTCTATAACAAATGATAATAAATAAAATTTTAAAAATGAAAAGGAGGTATGATGGTGTATTTCTTAGTCCATTTGTGACTGCTATAACAAAATACCATAAACTGTGTGGTTTATAAATAAGCATAAATTTATTTCTCACAGTTCTGGAAATCCAACTTCAGTATCTAGTACTGGGTCTGCTTCCCAGTTCACAGACAGTGCCTTTTAGCTGTGTCCTCAGTAGAAGGGGTGATAGAGCTTCTTGAGGTTCTTTTATGAAAGCAGTAATCTCATTTACAAGGGGTCCTAAAGACCTAATCACCTCCCAAATGCCCCACCTCTTAACACAATCACCTTGAGAGTTAGGATTTCAACACACGAAATCTGGGAGGTTCCAGGGAGGGGGCAAACACTGAGACTGTAGCAGATTGCCACTGAAACATCTTTAAAGATTAAGTTCATGGTTCACAGCAGCTTTA
Organism: Piliocolobus tephrosceles; assembly: GCF_002776525.5. Lineage (NCBI taxonomy): Eukaryota > Metazoa > Chordata > Mammalia > Primates > Cercopithecidae > Piliocolobus > Piliocolobus tephrosceles. The sequence goes on along the minus strand of NC_045436.1, from coordinate 8,705,149 downwards.
TAAAAGAAAAACGGATTCTTGAAAATTGACAATATGCATCTTTTCACTTTGTGACAAACGATGATATAAATAATACTCTATTTTAGAGTTGTAATATAATATGTCTATTTGCACCAAACATTTTATACTTTAATGGTTGTAGAAAACAATTAGTGAATTTTGAATTCCCATGAAGCCAACCTTATTTATTATCATTTTCATGATAAAACATAATCAAGTGGTAAGAAGCAGAGATCTGAGGATTTGTTATGGTCATTGTTTTTAACATGCTAGGCAAAGCAGTTTATTAATTATCTCTTTTTCATGAGTAACACCAAAGTAAAAGAACTTAGCTGGCTCCTCTTGGATGTTAGAGAATGAGCACAGCTCCTGTGGACTTAACACAGGCTGATGAATACCATTAAATTATGAGCTCTTTTGATAATCACAAAAAGGGATGCCCAGATGCATCTATATATAATCATCTTATTTTTGCCAGACTCCTGACTGGTAGTAATTACTTTAGCAGAATGAATGTTGAGATCACTGTTGTGTATATTAAGACAGCTCCAAGGAATCAATACAATGAATCATAGTTAATGTATTTTGCACATAAGACGTGAACTGAGCTTCTAACACCTTTCTTTTTCTATTTACTTATATTTGCCACTGAAATTTTGGGGATCATTCTAATTTAGTAGTGATCATATAAATATATTTATAATTTTCACAATTTAAAAAATCAATTTCACAGTTAATGTGGCTGCTGTTTTGTTAAAATGAAGCAGAAGAGGTAAAACAGAGAAGTGAATGTATGCACTCAAAACATTTCTTGTACACTTCCTCATTTCTCTAATAAAAGTTATATTTTCTTTTGTCATCTACGTCTAATGTCTCACAAATACTTTTTTTTTTTTTTTTTTTGATGGAGTCTCGCTCTGTCACCCAGGCTGGAGCGCAGTTGCGCAATCTCAGCTAACTGCAACCTCCCCCTCAAGTGATTCTCCTGCCTCAGTCTCCCGAGTCAGTGGGACTACAGGCACCCGCCACCACACCCGGCTAGTTTTTTGTATTTCTAGTAGCGATGGGGTTTCACTGTGTTAGCCAGGATGGTCTTGATCTCCTGACCTTGTGATCTGCCCACCTCGCCCTCCAAAGTGCTAGGATTACAGGTGTGAGCCACCACTCCCAGTCCTCACGAATACTTTTAAATAGCCACTAAAGAATACTTTAGTCCTTTAGTTCGTGTTATGCAGCTGTCTTTCTACAGATTAGCTTTTATTACTACCCATTAATTCTGGTAGAGTTGTTCTGCCCTTTTTGGAGGATTAGTTTTTCTTTATCTCTAAAAGCACCCTGGTCACACAGGCACGTGTGTGAGCATATGCAAAGCATAACTGCCATGTTTTCTCTTTCTTCTTCTCTGCTTGTTTCTCTTTCTCCCTTGCTCATTATCAGTTGCTGATTGCACTTAGTATTTCTCCCTGGGATATTTTGCTAACGTATGAAGTGGTACTGGTATGTGCAGTGCTTGGCCCTGTAATTGGTTAACATTAACAACCTGAGCTTTGTCGTATTTGCAAACATGTTTGTTACCCATCTACATTATGAACCTATTACAAAATACTTGCTGAATTTTGACATCATTTTTTAAATATTCTGATAAATACAATTTTTATTTAAGAAATTATTTGTTTTTTTTTTAGGGCACTTGCATGTTGAATCCAGTGTTGCTAATTGTAATGCTTATTACATTCCTTACCTAATTTCTGCTTACATTTTCCAAAAGTGATACCTGCCTTTTCCCTCTCTCCCATGTTTACGAATATTTAAATCCCAGTGAGTCTTTCTGTTGTTGCTGTTGTTTTATTTTAACTTGACCCATAATCTGGTGATAGTGTTCTGCCATTTGAAATTTCACAAAAAGTTTGTACAATGTACATTTCTTCAAAGCCACTTGCAAGTATTCCACTTCATTGAGATCAAGATTTTTCATCTTTAAAAAGCAGACACTGTAATATTGCCTATCTCAAAGAGTTGTTATGAGAATTTGATAAAGTCATATGTGGAAAATACCTAATAAAGTGCCTAGCCTGTAGCAAACATTAGTTTATACTATTTTTCTGTATGATTGTTAGGATCTATAATATTTCAAATACATAAGTAATTTTCAACAAAAAGCCATAGTCTAACACTTAAGGCCATTGGCATTTGTCAAAATTGAGATCTTTCTGCTTGATTGAAACAGTGAATAGTAATATATTTTTTCCTGGAATATTTTTGAGTAATTTTAGATATGTGAGTTTTTATTTCAAGAAACTATGATGTTAAACATTTGTATTTTCGATGCGTTACCAACCTCTTTCCTCATGTCAAAAAAAAAAAAAATAATGATAACCTCTGAAATTGGTTGTTTTATCTGGTCTAATTAATTCCTTCTATTAAACCATAGTAATTATTAGAGTAATTAGGTGTTGGGAGGCCGAGGTGGGCGGATCACAAGGTCAGGAGATCCAGACCATCCTAGCTAACATGATGAAACCCTGTCTGTACTAAAAATACAAAAAATTAGCTGGGCGTGTAGGCGGCGCCTGTGGTCCCAGCTACTCGGGAGGCTGAGGCAGGAGAATGGCGGGAACCCGGGAGGCGGAGCTTGCGGTGAGCTCCACTGCACTCCAGCCTGGGGGACAGAGCGAGACTCCGTCTTGAAAAAAAGAAAAAGGAAAAAAAGAAAGAGTAATTAGGTGGTAGAGGGAACAGAAGAAAAGATGACTCTGTATTTCTAATTTACCTAAGAAAGAGAAATAAAAGGGTCAGCAGGGGAAACACACCATAGTAAGTTTAACTTTCTCTTGAGCTCTGAAACAGCTCAGTCAGTGTAGATCAGGTACAATAGTGCCTCTTTTATCCCCATCTCTCTTTTTTTTATTTCCCAAAAGCAACAAAAATGTATGCTTAGCTCCAGGGGAGAACTGCTTTCCTCAAGCCAGAAGCCTGTACAACTGTCATCTCCAATACACTTCTACACCTATGTTACAGAGAAAATTCTTGCATTTCTTGGGTATGTGAATGGTTAGTTTCAAAGTTCCTTTTAAGATACCTTTACAAGCCCTTTAACTCTGCATAAACCCACAGAGAGTTTCCTTCTCCAAGTTTACAAAAGCTGGTCCCTGAGCTATGGGATAAGAAATAACTCACCATATCTTATGTGTGTATGTGTGTGTGTGTGTGTTGCTTTGAACCTATTACATTGATACTAAAAGTCAGCAGCAAAACCATTGAAAAAAAAAATCAAGTTTTCTTTGATTTTGAGTATTAGTTACTTCCCTATGATAACTTATAGTGATATTATAACATTAAGTTGTTGTGTTTTATTTATTGTATTTGTATGAATTCTAAAAGTAACAGAGATTGACATAGTAATTTCCAATGTAGTGCATGTTTCCATTAAAATAACCACTTAAAAATGACATGTATTACCTGCACCCTGTGTGAAGACTGATACCAATAACAGGGTAATAATTTCAGTGAACATTCTGGATTAGACTGGTTCTGTACTGGATTACATGGATACATGATCCTAGGATCCATGAATATGTAAGATGTAATAGTGATGGGGACAGGAGACTGGGAAATTCTGGGCCCCAACCTCAAGCCTGGGACCACAGCCCAAAGTGAGAACATACATTCCTGTTTTCCACTTGAATGTTGCCTTTTCCAAAACCACCCATGGCCCAGCCTATTCCCCATCCTGTGTCCATAAAACCGCCAGGCTCTGCTGGTGGAGAGAGAAGAGGAGAAGCAGTTGGATGTCAGAGACTACAGTGGATGTTGGAGAGAAGTAGCTTGCCTTCAGAGGGACAGCTTGACAGCATGACTTCAGGTAAGAGTCTGGCTGGAGACCGCTAAACTTCAGAGGAAGATCACCTTCCCACTCCATCTCCTTTCCAGCTCCCCTTCCTGCTGAGAGCCACTTTCATCAGCAATAAAATCCTCTGCATTCACCACCCTTCAATTCATTTGTGCAACCTGAGTTTTTCTGGCCACCAAACAAGAGCTTGAGTACCACGGGTGCGGATGCAAAAGGCTGTCACACGGACCCTCTGCCCTTGCTGGCAGAAAGTAGCCACCTCACACAAAAAGGCAGAGGGCTCACTGAGCTGTTAACACTTTAGCTGTCCACGGACATGGCAGAGCTACAAGAGCACTATAACATGTGTATTTTGGGGCTTCAGGGGTCATGGACACCCCCCTGGATGCTGCCACGAGGCCACTATGGAGTTCATTTCTGCCAGCACCCAAAGCCCTCTCCCTGGCTCCTGTACCTGCTCACCTGCATACTTCCTCCTGCTAGGGGTTGAGCACAGAGGGCTCAAGTGAATGGAGTTTGCCTCTGCCAGTGCCAAAGCAGCTGGCTAGCTCCAGCGCTCACACTCCAGTTCCTGCCCGCGAAGGAGTCAGAGGAAATTTCCTGTTTCAGTAGATATGTAATATCCATGAATATGTAATAAGTAATAGATTAATTTACAGATGAACATTGCCGCACTGTTAAGTGCAAAGATAAATATAGCAATTGTGGGAGAAAAGGTCAGCTTAGATTTGATAGACATCTAATCCTATGTCTGTGCGACCACTTCCCCTAAAAATTTTATGCCTGAAACCACCAAGAATCACCTTGCACCTTATATAAGCTGCCGACATTTTTTCGGTCTAGTTTGATTCATTTAGCCACAATAACCTTCACTCCGCTTCAAGGCTGCCCTGAGGCGCCCTGTATCCAGCTCATGTCAGGATGTCTTGATGCAGCTTCTAAGCATGAAGTCTTGCAGCCTCCCGGAAGCTCTGCAAAGACAGCCGCAGGTGATTAGATGAAACGGACAGCAATACCTATAGTAAGTGCTTGAATTCCATGCCTTCTCCAAAATATGTGCCCTAGGCAAGAACCCAATTTACTCCCCCTGGGGCCAACTTTGAACAATCCCTTTCCTCTGTGTTTGGGTAGACATGTTGGCACCACAGAATCCGCAGTAATGTCGCATCTTTTGGAAGATAATTTGAATTCATTAAAAATGACTATAATTCGTAACTACTGTAAATCAGTCAATTTCTCCCTTAAATAAAATCATCACATTATATTGAGGCCGAATTCAAAGTTTCAGTTGCCCACGTTTTAATGAGTGGTAAGTTACGTGAAGGAGATTAAAGATTTTGTGCATTTAGACTTAATTCTTTATTTTTAACTGGCATAGTTATGTTGGAAATATGTAAGCAGCAAGGTTCCAGAATTATCTGCAACTCAAGATGTGATATAAAGTGTATTCTATTTAATGAGCTCTGCATTCCATTGACTGTTGAACTATACATCAATTGCATGCCCCTTCCTTTCAACATTCAAACTGTTTAGCTCCCACTAATAGGTACATTAAACAGAATCTTGCTACAAATATGAAAGTAGACATCATAGCTATATGCATTTCTGCCTAGGCTCACACTTTTTTAAAAGCTCCTAAGAGAAATCTTCACAAAGATAAACTGTAACCCTTTTTGTGCAGTGTTTGCTAATGGAGAAAGATATGATGTGCGTTTTTTCTGTACACAGCTGAACTAGTGTACAATGATATCAACTAGGAAAAAAAGAGAAAGTTGGAATAATCACTGTATCATTATGGACATAGGCAATTGATGAATTGTTTAGTTCTCTTTATGTCTTTGAGTGCCTTTGGTGAAAAAGTGTGAAAATAACACTATTTAAAATTGTAAATTGAATCACAATGCTATAATAGTACTTTGAAAACAATGATGGATGTTGTTAAATAGCGTGCTAAATGAGGTCTGAAATATTACAAAGGTAATCTATACTCATAAGTAAACAGTTAATAATCTCAAAAGAGAGATTTAGAAGGAACATTATTCATTCGCTAGTGTTTCAAATGACTTTTGACTAATTACCTATTAAGAAAGAGAAAATTATCTGAACTCCAGAATAAAATTCACGTAAATGCTGTCTGCTAAAAAAGAAAAAAAATGAAAGAAAATCATTCATTAAAAAGACACTTAAGAAAAAAAGCTTACTACTTGTGTTTCTAACAGAGAATATGAAAATAGTCTTGCTTTTACTTTTTTTTAAACATATTTGTGAAAATATAACGTTGTAAATCAGCTTAAATAGTAGGTTTAATAATGAGCATCTTTAAGAAGTCAGTATGAATTGTATGGTATTATCGTCTTGGTTGTGGATCTTTAGAAAAAAATATTTAGGTGAATGTTAATACTCATAGCTAGTCACAGAAGAAAATATTTTATTCTTGCTTTGTTTCTCTGTCTCTCTCTCACACACACATACATATATAGTTTCTCTTAACTGGAGAGTTTATTGGTTTAGATAAAAATTTCACACAAATAACAAAGTATGATTTTAAAGATTCTTAGTGGCATGAAACTATTTCATTTCATTTCCATAAAATCATAAAACACCTCCATAATGGGAGCAAAATATGAATGAAATCAAACTCTATATGCTTACTAAAGCATTGATTTTTTTCTTCTATATTATTGCACATTGGTGTTGTATGCTGTGGAATACTGTATTTTGGACTTTGGACTTTTTTGGTAGAGAGTCAAATAGTTGCTATAGACATTGTATTTTGAAATTTGTGGAAATATTACAGTGTGGAAAAATAACATGTCAGAAAAAATATAAGTGTTTATAAATCTGCCAGTAACACATACCTTAAATGAGATTATTCTGCAAATGGTAGCATTTGAGTTCTAGAATTTAAAATAAGTACAGATTTAGTCATTAACATTAAATTCCATTGTAAGCATATGTAGAAATACAGTCATAGTGTTATTTTCACAAAACATGGAGAGTGGTTACACAAATACCTCATGAAACATATAAGCTAATCATTTTCCTTCATTTTGCATAAATTGGCCATGCAATTTTGCTACATAAATGTAACCTTCAATGTAATTTGATACCCTTTCAAATGGTTTCTGCAGTCAAAAAAATCCTGAATTATATCATGTATGTTACTAATATTGGCTTCTCTGCAAGGTTGAGTAAACAGAAAATAAAATGAAAACATCTGCAGAAAGTGATCCCAGTATGAACTATTGCCATAACATTTCATTCCAATCAGAATCACTGTTTACTTTCAATATTAAGACCAGCAGTAGGTAAGACCACTGGCTGAAAATTAAAAGCTAATCTATGGAAAATTGTGGCCAAGGGATGTGTAGTCTACATTTGAACATTCGTTAAATAAATAATGAAACATAAGAAAGAGACCAAACCCTTTCAGAATCCTTGGATTTTATTTATACCCTGATGTCCACACCAGCAGGCTGCAATTCTCACAGTGGAGCCGTTTTGACCATTGGGGGCCTCAGACAATGGGCTTCTGATTTGCTTAGTCAATTGTTTTTAAAGAGCTTTGAGATTTCTTTTGCAGGAAAGTTGATTTTCTTTTTTTGGAACGTACTACTTATTCTGATTTTTTGAACTTCTTCTTTCCAATAAAACTGCTATAAAACCTCTTCCAATTCACACTGCAATTTGATGAATTACTTTCTCAGGATTTCATGATAAATGTGTTTTAAAGTGCTACTGCAGAGAATGAGGTGTTTGGAAATAACAAATAGGTACAAGGCAAATGAAAAGCTGTACAATGAAATGCTTTGAGTTCTGAGTATACCAGTAAGCAGTTCATTTAATTCCTTAGAGCATCTGTGTATTACATTATTATTATTAGGCAGGGTTATTTCATTATTAATATAAAATAGAATGCATCTGTGCTGGAGAAGAATCCCACATCAGGTGTATGACAGACCTGACCTCTGAGCAAACCACAGAATCCAATGGAGTCTGGTTTGTGATTAAGGGCAATGATACATGACATCTTCTAGCCATGTGGTGAAGTGAGGTGACCTTACTGAGCTATGTAACTTCATGATTTTGTAATCATTTCTTTTAAGGGTTTAAAAGTTCATTACACATTGCAAAGCCATTGAAGAATAAATGTACAGCAAGTCTGTGTGAGATAAGTTTATTCTCTGTCTTAAAACCAGACTTGTCAAGATTCCTAATTCCTCCCCACCCAATTTATTGGCTATTCCTGGTATACTCATGTTAATAAAATCTGAAGTATTAGAATTATCCAATCGCTCATCTGCAGGACATCCGAGGGTTTAACCTGACCAAAGAGAACAAGTCTGTCATCCCATACCAAAAGATCGGACCCTTTAAGGCTGATTGTTTACTACTTCAGCATTAATTACATCATTTTTTTTTAAATTTTAGTAAAACAACGTTTCATTTCAACCTGAAAGTCTTCTAAACATTTACCATTTTGTGATAGTATTTTAATATTTTTGGAGTTCCGGCCAATTATTAAAATCAGATTGGCTGTATAAAATGAAACAAGGAATTCAACATCAGTTTTAATTTGACTGACTTATTGATAGGGTCGGCGACTGCAAACCCTGACGTACCTGTGTCACAGTTAAACCACTTGTTTCACAAGTCTGCATAGAACATACTTCATCCCTGAAACCAGAACGTGTGGTGCAGTACATGCGGCTCTCACCTGGCTTCCCTCAAGTAAGGTGACAACGGTAGCAATATCTAGTGGAATGACATGTTCCTTAGGATTTGGAGTAACATGAATACAACAGGTGCAAAGGAGTCAGTGTCTAGCCCTTTCCCCTACTTTTGATTTAGAAGAGATACAAAACCAGGGCCCAGGGTAAGGTAGGCCTTCTAAATTCTTGCTGAACCAATAAAGCAATGAATTAACTAATAGCTTTATTTCTGAAAAGGGCTTCTGAATAATTCATTAGGTACAATTTTAGTTAATTTACTAGAGTTTAAGAAGCAGAAGTACATTAATAATTATTTGCTGTATTTTTTCTTTCTTTTCTAAAAATGGGTAAAGATACTAAAGGTTAGACAAGTTTAGTGATCTGTCCAAGATCACAGGGCCACAGAAAGTACAAACTAGAATGCAGGATCCTCTACTCACAGTTCAAAGTAGTTTCCACTGTATCCTTTTTTTTTTTTTTTTTTTTTTTGAGATGGAGTCTCGCTCTGTTGCCCAGGCTGGAGTGCAGTGGCACGATCTCGGCCCACAGCAACCTGCACTTCCCGAGTTCAAGTGATTCTCATGCCACAGCCTCCCAGGTAGCTAGGATTACAGGCGCATGCCACCATGCCTAGCTAATTTTGTATTTTTTAGCAGAGATGGGGTTTCACCATGTTTGCCAGGCTGGTCTCAAACTCTTAACCTCAAGTGAGCTGCCTGCATTGGCCTCTAAGTTCAAAATTATTTTAATCTTGATGATTATTGTGAAAAAGACAGAAGTTAAAATGTCCAGTCTTGGAATTACTGAAGATTAACAATAATTTAAAACAAATGTTTGTGTTTCGAATGTAGCAGTCTATCTGGTATACATTGATTCGTTCATTCATTTTATAACAACTTGTTGAAAAGGCTGATAGACAGTGAGAAACCCAAGACATACAGACCTGCACTCACTGTGACAGACACCAGAATCATGGTTAGAAGGATAAGTCACAGGAAAGATCATAAACAAATGAAGATATTCAGTATTATTTAGATTGCTAGAAGATGTAAATGTCTATTTACTTTTATTATGACCCATTATCTTTACAAAATGGCTGTTATTATAAAGAGCCCATGTAAAACATAGATTTATTGGAAAGTAAATTACAAAATGTACCAGCAGAACAAAATGTTAGGTAGAAATTTACCAAACTCCATCATTTTCAGTTATGATGTAGACCTAATTGATCTCTGGTTCTACACATTGTCCAAGTGAACACAGAATATGTCTCTCCAGCTGGAAAGATGAAACTTAGTTTGATTCAGACATTTATCAGTTTCTATTGTGACTTTTCCTATTTTAGCAGACTTAGATATTTTTTATTTTATCCCCAGTGGGTTAATGAGGTTTATTAAGTGGGAGAGCTCCATTAGTAAGTTATACTGCATTTCATTTGTTCTTTTATGGTTATTGAAATAATTCAGGATGACATAATTTAAAGACAAAAAAACTCATCAACATTACATGCCTATATGTCTGTTTCACAAATCACTACAACATATATAAATAATAATTCTTTTAGCACCAACAAATGCAATATTCATCTATTGTTTTTCTTTTCAACTAGATCTTCCCATTTAAGGTAACTTTCGGATACCTATAAATATATACAATGGGGCCGGGCACGGTGGCTCAAGCCTGTAATCCCAGCACTTTGGGAGGCCGAGACGGGCAGATCACAAGGTCAGGAGATCGAGACCATCCTGGCTAACATGGTGAAACCCTGTCTCTACTAAAAAATACAAAAAACTATCCGGGCGAGGTGGCGGCGCCCGTAGTCTCAGCTACTCAGGAGGCTGAGGTGGGAGAATGGCAGGAACATGGGAGGCGGAGCTTGCAGTGAGCTGAGATCCAGCCACTGCACTCCAGCCTGGGCGACAGAGCGAGACTCAGTCTCAAAAAAATAAAATAAAATAATTAATTAATTAAATACGGTGATCGGTTTTAAGCACAATATTATAAAATGCATTATACTAGAATATCTCTGTCTCTAGATAGAGAAAATATATAAATATGAATATAAATGTATAAAATATATAAACATATATATACACACATATATATATAGATATGCATTGCCCTACCATAATTGGCTGGGCATGGTGGATATATATACACAGAGAGAAAGAGTAGATATAGATACAGACGTGTGTGTGTGTGTATACACATACATATATAGAGAGAGATCCTAAATACAGAGAGAATATATATATTCTAGTATTTTGGTATACATTGGTTCATTCATTCATTTGATAATGACTTGTTGAGAACACTGATAGTAAGGAAGCCAAGAAATACAGACCTGTACTCATTGTAGCAGACAGTAGAATCATAGTCAGAAGGATAAGTCACTGGAGAGATGATGAAAAATGAATAAATATATTCCTATATATCTAACTGTATGACATACAACTGTATATAATATATAACCTATATAATATATAACCTATAGAATAACTGAAAAGGATTGAGTTTGGTAATTTTCTATCTGACATTTTATATTATATATATAATATATATGACATTTTATATAATGTATAACCTATACAGTAACTGAAAACGAGGGAGTTTGGTAATTTTCTATCTGACATTTTATTCTGCTCATACTTTTGTAATTTACTTTCCAGTAAATCTGTGCTTTACATGGGCTCTTTCTAATAAAAAGCCGTTTGGTAAAGATAATGGATCATAATAAAAGTAAATAAACGTTTACTTCTAGCACAGGGCTTTCCCTAATCGTGATTGCATTTTAAGTTTCTACAGTTAGGTGGCGCAAGGCCCTTATACAAATGTAATTTATTTTTAAGGGTTTGTTTTTGAAAGAATGACTCACACAGCATTGAAACTGGGTGGTCCATCAGACCTCATTCCAGCTAGCACAGGGCTTTCCCTAATAGCGACCTGTTTCAGGACATAGATATTTGTTTGCTTGTGACAGCTGCCTTTGGGGTTTTCTAAATACAGAGAGAGAGATCTTTGGTTTCTCTCTCTCTCTCTCTCTCTATCTATAGATAGATGTGTGTGGATATAGACATATATATATAGAGAGAGACATATATATTTATAGACATGTATATCTGTCTATCTATATATAGACATGTATCTCTCTCTATATATATGTATATATACACATATATATACATATATATATAGAGAGAGAGAGAGAGAGAATCACTATGTTGCCCAGGCTGATCTCGAACTCCTGGCCTTAAGCAATTCTCCCACCTCAGCCTCCCAAAATGTGAGATAAGAAGTGTGAGCCCTGCTCCCAGCCTAGAATATTTTTTATCTTCCAATAAAAAGTAATATATAAGCTCTGTAGTTAAACAAAAGTAGTTGAACATATAAGTTTATTATTAAGGAAAATTCTTTTGTAAGTTTTATTGCATTCTGTGCTGAAAGATTCTATTTCTGAAACAGTTTTTACCTTGTGTAGCCTCATAGAAGAGCAATACTGGCATGAAACTAGAAGCCTAAATAGGTTTTATAAACTTTAAATATAGATTAAGGAACATATTGGCCGTTCAGAATATCTAGCGAGGGGCCAATTGTAAACGATGTAGTGACGTATACACAATGCACACCAGCTCACAACAGTCTTCTCCATTCATGGAGCTTTCATGGCCACAGCTCCACCAAGGCCGAGGTCTAGAGATCTAAAGCAGCAACTTACTTTTGTATTCCAGTTTCTGTCTTATAATATGACTATAAACCGAGTCACTGGCAATCACACAAAGCCTTGTTTACAGAATATCTGTACATCAATAGTATTACTACATACAGGTCCTCTCCACAAACATTAAGAACGGTATGGAAATGAAATAATACTATGTAATATTCTTGTTTTGCATTTCCAGATTATTTTGATCATTCTATGGAGACAGAAAATGTAAAACACTGAGCGAAGAATAGCTCCCTAAAAAAACTTTTCAGAAAAGTAAATTCAAATGGGCATATACAAATATAGATGTATGCACGTCAAACGAAATTAGCTACTTAGTGAAATGAATCTTTTATTGTTTGCTCTAGCAAGCATCCAAAGATGGCCAACAACCAAACACCCAGAGATTTTTTTGTTGAGCATCCAAATTTATCTATTTCATTTTAATTTACCACACACAATAAAGTAATGAAGGCAATTACTGTTTTATTGTTTGCCTATTTCAGGGATTTAAGGGAAGTTAAATGAGGCACAATGGCCCACCTGCTAAAACATCTCCAACTTACATTGCATTTCAGAGCATTTGTTCCAAAGCCCTGGCATGCTTGGCTTAGATATTAAACACCCCATGTATTGTATGTCTTAGTACCTGAAGATAACTTCCAATAAATTTAAAGTATAAAACAATCCAGTTTGGTATGAAAGGTAATAACAGCCTTTACTATGAAGCCTGCATGCTGTCTCTAAATACCTATGGTTCATGCACATTTCACCCACTCTTTCAAAAACAGTCAGTGAAAATCTGGCCAGACATCCGTATCTAATTTTCCCCACGCTAAGTTTCAGACTCCACGTTGAGGTTCAGCTGCTGGGAACTGGAAATGAATATGAGATTTTTTTATTGTCTTGTTCTGGAGAATGGAGACCACAGGATTCTATGACGTGAGCTTGTTGAACCCTCATCTCACTAAAGGTACACAGCCCTCCCTCATGGCTAAAATGCACTGTCTGTTGTGTATGGCTTTGTTTTAGCCTCAGTTTTAATAGCATCAGAAGCAAATGTAACGGTATTTTAAGGTACATTTGCCTGGTAACTACTGTAAATATTTTAGAGGTGTTTATAAGACAACATTTTTGTATGCAAATTTTTATACAATCCACGTGGTAAGTAAGTGCATTTCCACATGAAGTCTGTGATAACACAGCATTTTGATATTCTCTATGAGTAAGAATGTCATAGTTCACCATTGATAGGAGTGTATGTTTTTAATTTTCTTGTCTAGCCAACTATTTGCTTTCCATGGTGTTAACTGTTTTTTTCCTTAACTTTTTATTCAGTTGTGTTGTTTTAATTCTTCCCCAAAGAGTTTTAGTATTCTATGAACCTTCACATTTTGACCTGTAAATCATCAATCTTACAAGCTTTAATTTGGGAAAAAATTACAAAGAGTTGAAAACTGACTTTCTGAACCAAAATTGCTTTCTTAACATATATTTTTAAAGAGGGGAATTACTATGACAGGTTGATTGCAATTTAAAAATCATCTTCTGTGGATTACAAGTATTTTAAGGTTCATAATTTCCATAATCATTTTTTCTGCCTGTAAAAATGCTTCAAATTTAATTTAAAATAACATCTGTATTAATTTTTATCATTTAGGATGAAAGTTGATTGTTTCTAGAGCTTGTAATTCTCTGAAGTGTTGCCTATCAAACTGTGTTCTCTACAGAATTTAAATCATCAAATAAAATGTGCATATTTTCCCTGCAGGAATTCTATTTGAATCAAGCCCATCTTTAATTCTTGTCGGAATACACCATTAATAATTTATTAACATTTATTGTAGTTCATACACCTTAATACACCTTAAGCTGTTTTAAATACGTATAAATTACAATTTGAATATTACTTTATACAGCTTCTTCAGTGCTTGATTCATCTGTTACAAATCTAAATAATCTCCTCATTGTACTGGGCATTTGGGGATACTACTTGCAGGAACAGGGTTTAAGCAGGAGAAACTGAAGACAAACTGTTAAGTGCCTGATTGCAGTAGGATGTGCCACTCTGATTTTATGTCTCTTCGTTTGCTTTAATTAAAAAATACCAGTCTTTAAAATATTTTAGGGCTGCTAGAATGAGTATGTGGGAGTAAATTTTTGAGCTATTACAGTTAAAAATCCAGAGATAGCATAAAATGTAATACATTCATTACAAACAGTATTAACAATAGCTTTTGCAAGAAAAGGATCTTGGGGTAAAAGTTAATTTCAAAAGGTTCAAGTGTTTTCATTCTATAAAATTGGGAAATGGAAGTGTATATTGAATAATTAATTGGGAAGTGAAAATGTGTATTAAGTGTATGACATTGTCTTCTCCCAAAATGGCAAATGAGTAGCTATAGAAAGAATGCAAATAAGACCTCCTTTCTCTGTTGATGTGATACACCCAAAATATCAGAGCACCATCCAAACAGGGGAACATTAAGTTTAAAAAATTATTTTTGCAATCTATTCCTACATTACAGAGCATACTGCTCTATTTAATATATTTCAAACCTGAAGAATTTGTTATACAGAAAACAGTCTAGAGCAAATATGTGTATGTAAGTGTGTATGTGTATTTATTGCACTTATTTGCATATATATTACATAGGTACATTTATATATATACGTATCTTTTTCTACACTATTTTCTGCATGCACACACACATTCACACACACACACGTATATGTGCTGTATAGGAAATATTCTGAATTCCTTTTGAATGCTTGCTGTATGTTACTTACATAATTAGGGCCATCTGCTCTGTTATTACAAACTTCTGAGAATTGTGACATTCTGTGATATGACTGCAAATCATTAAGCAGCCTGTTAGAAGAATAAGTGTGCACCATTCTAAAAGATCCTCAGAAATCTTGCACAGATATAATATATGATCCTGAAGAAGTAATGGATTAGTGAATGATAATTTCAAAACGTTCTTTTATTGGTGAATGTTGTTTAGCATTTTATGTATAAATAATGCTTATTTTCCAAGAGTAAAGAAAAATTCAGAGGAAGCTGAAAAGATAACCTCCCTGTCCTAAGAAGTATATATTTAAAGAATAATATCAACATCATGACAGCATAGTTAAAAATATCCCAAAATGAAATTGTCTCTATTTATTGTTATCGTTAAGGCACAGGAGCACCACTCACCCAACAAGATTGTAGAATTACATACTATGTTAGAAACCAAATAAATGCCTTTGTTGTTGCCTTCTACAATAATTGGTTATTACAGATTTAGTTGGTCATATAAATAGCTGAATTCTGAATTTTAAAATGGATGAGGTTGAGGCCAGTCACGGTGGCTCATGCCCGTACTCCCAACAGTTTAGAAGGCTGCGGGGGGCAGATCACTTGAGGTCAGTAGTTCAAGACCAGCCTGGCCAACATGGTAAAACCCTGTCTCTATGAAAAATACAAAAATTAGGTGGGTGTGAATGGCGGATGCCTGTAATCCCAGCTGCGGCAGGAGAATCGCTTGAATCCAGGAGGTGGATGATGCAGTGAGCCGAGATCACGCCACTGCACTCCAGCCTGGGCAGCACAGTAAGACTCCATCTAGAAAATAAATAAATAAATAAACAAACAAATAATAAAATGGATAAGTTTGAAATATGGTTACCAGGTTATTTTTTAAATAGCTCAAGAAGCAGTAACAAATTTATCTTTGGTTTAACTTGTTTTTTGGTTTTTAACTTATTCCAGACCTCAATACTCTTGTGTACTCACATGCAATGTAGGTTTTCCATAATCAACTTCACGCATTTCCTCGTAATTTATAGAAAAGTAGTTGTATTTACATTATTTTAAGTGTTCCCTGTTCTTCATATTGATACCATTACATGCAGTTTTAAGATGTGTTAAAAGTTACTCTTTCCTCGTGCTAATGTCTTCTCCTCATTGAGGGTACCTTCCTTGGTCATTCTCTTAAGCACGTTGTCATTATCTCCTCCTTCTATAAGATGATCTAAAAGAAACAATTACCATTCTCATTTTAAGGATTTCAGTCTGTAAGTTTAAAGAACCAGATACATGTGTAATGAGAAAGATTGCTAGTGTCTGAGACATTGCAACGACATTCTGAACCAGTTTGCTGTGCAATTCCTGTCCGGCCGACTGCACTCGGACCCTGGCCAGGCATCTTGAAAGTGTAGGACTCTAGACTCCAGCAGACAAAGTGTCAATGGATCCAAAACTGTTTCATCACATTCACTATACTATCTCCATATTATCACTAGGATTTTATAGAAGAACAAAAATAAATGTTTTATTTTAAAAATTCTGTCTAGGCCGGGCGCGGTGGCTCAAGCCTGTAATCCCAGCACTTTGGGAGGCCGAGACGGGCGGATCACGAGGTCAGGAGATCGAGACCATCCTGGCTAACACGGTGAAACCCCGTCTCTACTAAAAAATACAAAAAACTAGCCGGGCGAGGTGGCGGTGCCTGTAGTCCCAGCTACTCAGGAGGCTGAAGCAGGAGAATGGGGTAAACCCGGGAGGCGGAGCTTGCAGTGAGCTGAGATCCGGCCACTGCACTTCAGCCTGGGAGACAGAGCGAGGCTCCGTCTCAAAAAAAAAAAAAAAAAAAGTCTGTCTAGTAATAACCTTGATCAAGAATAATAGGATTTCTTCATAACTTCAGCTCAAAACATATGTTGAACTTTACCAACAAAGTTCCCAAAAGGTCAAACTTAGATGCTGTGGATAAATACTTTTCCCTTCTTCTGAAATGTTATTTGTCTAGGATATAGGCAAAAACTTTTACTATGGTTTGGGAGTTTTTTACAATTATTTACAATGCAGTAATTTTTGGAAGACAATCCCTAGGGATGAAATCCGTTGTCTGTCTATGAATCCACAAGCGTGAGAAGAAATGACTAAGGATTGAACAAGCACCTTTTAGATGTCGTTTAGTTTACAGAGATCTACTTTATATTTCTGCTTTGAATGTTAAATGTTAAAAGCAAATGATGATCAAAAACAAGAAAAATGGTGCTGGATTCATAATAATAATGAAAAGAGATATATAGTACAAATTATTAGGGATTGGCTGGGCGCCATGGCTCACACCTGTAATCCCAGCACTTTGGGAGGCTGAGGTGCATGGATCACCTGAAGTCAGGAGTTCAAGACCAGCCTGACCAACATGGTGAAAGCCCTATCTCTACTAAAAATACAGAAATTAGCCAGGCATGGTGGCACACCCAGTTACTAGGGAGGCTGAGGCAGGAGAACTGCTTGAACTCAACAGTTGGAGGTTGCAGTGAGCTGAGATCACACTATTGTACTCTAGCCTGGGTGACAGAGCAAGACTCTGTCTCAAAAAAAAAAAAAAAAAAAAAAAGGGGGGATTAATTTTGTTGGGGTGGGAGCAGTGATTCATTATCAAAATATCTTGCCAACTAAATATATTTTTTCAATGTAACAAGACAATCATATAACATTTATTGTAGAAGACGAGTGCAGCCTATATTGAATTGTAAAAAACATACTTCTTTAACCCTGGCTATATTTTCATAAAGGCAGGAACATGTACTTGGCCAATTTTTGAATGTTATAGGAAGGAATTTATTCTTACATTGGTGGCGGGGGGTAGTTTGGCTGTTTCCAAATTGTAATAAATAGAATCTCTCCTTTAAGCATTGTGCCATCTTCCTGAAGAACTCTTTTTGTGTATTAATCTTTCATGAGACATACTTTTTAAATAACGATTATTTTTGGTCTGATTTGGCAGGAGTTAAAATCGTTTGGGATAAAAATTTGTGTTGACTTTAGTGTAGTAGTGTTCTATTCTTGACTGCGTGCTGTTTTAAGTGTATTTGCACTTGATTTATGTTTCTATGCCTGTCTCTATACTATACTTGGAATATATGCATGGTGTATTAGTTCTATATTGCTACATTTAGAAAAAGGATGCCAAAACTTGGCTTCCATGAGTCAGGAATCTGGGTGCAGCTTAGTTCTGTGTTTCTGGCTCAAAATTCTTGTGAGGCTGCAATCACAGTGTTGGCCAGGGCTGCAGTCATCTCAAGGTTTGAGCAGGAGAGGATCCTCTTCCATGCCCACCCCATGCCTATTGGTCATCTCCAGGTTCACACTCACTAACGGGTGTATGGGATGGGAATCATTCCTTGCTATGTGAGTCTTTCAATTGGGCTAGTCACAACATGACATCAGGCTTCCTCCAGAGCGAGGGCTGAGACGGAGGGAGGGAGGGAGGGAGCGGGGGGCGGGGGAGGGGGAGAGAGAGAGAATGCATACCTAAAATGGGAGCCATGGTTCTTTATCAATATAATATTGGAAATGACATTCCAGCACTTCTACCATATTTTGTTATTAGAAATGAGTAAATAAACCCAGTTCACACTCAGGGGGAGATCACATAAAGGCATGAATAGCAAGAGACGGGGATCACTGGGAGCCATTTAGAGGCTGCTTGTCACACGTGATCAAAACTTGCTGGAGATGAATTAAATTTCCTAAAACACATTAATAATAGTAATATAATTCAATGAAGATAAATCAATCATTGAGAGTGAGGGTTCAATATTGTTCCTTCTGCTAATTAAATATTTGACAGTATGAAAATAGTTTCACTTTTTGGGGCCTCAGCTAAATACAGACATACTTGGGAGCTATTGGTGGTTTGGTTTCAGACCACTACAATAAAGTGAATATGGAAATAGAGCGAATAACATGAATTTTTTTTGGTTTACCAGTGCACATAAAAGTTACATTTACACTATACTGCGGTCTATTAAGTATGTAATAGCATTACTTCTAAATATAATAGTATACATTGTATACCTTAATCAAAAAGCTTTATTGCTAAAAAATGCTAACAATCATCTAAGCCTTCAGCAAGTAGTAATCTTTTGGCGGAAGGTCTCACCTTCATGTTAATGGCTGCTGACTGGTCACAGTGATGTTGCTCGAGGTTGGGGTGGCTGCGACAATGTCTTACAATAAGACAACAATGAGGTTTGTCACATCAGTTGACTCTTCCTTTCATGGAAGATTTCTCTGTACCATGAGATGCTATTTGATAGCATTTTACCCACAGTAGAGCTTCTTTGAAAACTGGAATCGATCCTTTCACAGGCTGCCTCTGCTTTAACAACTTAAGTTTACGTAATGTTCTAAATCCTTGCTGTCATTTCAACAATGTAACCATCTTCACCAGGAATAGATTCTATCTCAAGAGACCACTTTCTTTGCTCATCCGCAAGAAGCAACTTCTCGCCTGTTCAAGTTTGATCATGAGATTGCAGCAATTCAGTCATACCTTCAGGCTCCACTTTTAATTTTAGTTCTCTCGCTGTTTCCATCGTATCTGCAGTAACTTCCTCTGCTGAAGTCTTGAACCCCTCAAAGGCATCCAGGAGGGTAGGAAACAACTTCTTCCAAACACCTGTTAATGTTCATATTTTGACTTCCTCCCATGATTCATGAATGTTTTTAATGGCATCTATAATGGTGAATCCTTTCCAGAAGGTTTCAATTTACTTTGCCAACATCTATCAGAGGAATCACTATTTGTGGAAGCTATAGCCTTAAGAAATGTATTTCTTACACTGGAAGACTTGAAAGTCAAAATTATTCTTTGGTCCATGGGCTGCAGATGGATGTTGTATTAGCAGCTATGAAAATATCATTAATGTCCTTGTGTATCTCCATCAGAGATCTTGACCAGGTGCATTGTCAATGAGCAGTAATGTTTGGAAAGGATTGTATTTTTCTGAGTAGAAGGTTTCAACACTGGGCTTAAAAGATTCAGTAAACTATGCTGTAAATAGAGAGGCTATTATCCAGGCTTTGTTGCTCCATTTATAGAGCACAGACAGAGTAGAGTTAGCATAATTATTAAAGGCTCTGGGATTTTAGAATGATCTGAGCATTAGCTTCATTTTAAAGTCACCAACTGACTGGGCACGGTGGCTCATGCCTGTAATCCCAGCACTTTGGGAGGCCGAGGCGGGTGGATCACCTGAGAACAGGAGTTCGAGACCAGCCTGGCCAACACAACGAAACCCTGTCTCTACTAAAAATACAAAAATTAGCCAGGTGTGGTGGCAGGTGCCTGTAATTCCAGCTACTAGGGAGTTTGAAGCAGGAGAATTGCTTGAACCCGGGAGGCGGAGGTTGCAGTGAGCTGAGATCAGGCCACTGCACTACAGTCTGAGTGACAGAGTGAGACTCTATCTCTAAATAAATCAACGAATAAATAAACAAATAAATAAAGTCACCAACTGTGTTAGCCCCTAGCAAGAGAGTCGGCCTGTCTTTTGAAGTTTTAAATCAGGCGTTGACTTCTCCTCTCTAGCTACGGAAGTCCTGGATGGCATCTTCTTCAATATAAGCCTTTTTCATCTACATTGAGAATCTGTTGTTTAGTGTCATTAACTTCATTAATACTCTCAGCTAGATTTTTCTAGATAAAATGCTACAGTTTCTAATAGCAACCGTTGCTTCACCTTGCACTGTTATGTTAAGGAGAAGGCTCTTTTTCTTAAGTCTCATGAACCAACTTCTGCTACTTTCCAACTTTCCTTCCTTTGCTTCTGCACCTCTCTCAGCCTACACAGCATTAAGAGAGGACCTTGCTCTGGATTAGGCCTCGGCTTTAGGGAATATTGAGGTTGGTTTGATCTTCTATCCTGACCAGTAAAACTTTCTCATCAGCAATAAAGGTGTTTCACTATATTATTCATATTTTCACTGGAGTAGTACTTTTATTTCAAATGTTTTTTTATCTGCATTCACAACTTGGCTAACTGGCACAAGAAGCCTACCTTTCAAATTATCTGGCTTTTGACATGCCTTCCTTACTAAGCTTAATCATTTCAAGCTCTTGATTCAAAGTGAGACACATGCAACTTTTTCTTGTACTTAAACACTTAGAAGTCATTGTAGAGTTATTAAGTGGTTAATTTCTATATATATAGATATAGATATATAGAAATATAGATATAGAAATATAGATATATTTAGAGTCTCATTCTGTCACCGGGCTGGAGTGCAGTGGCATGATCTCGGCTCACCACAACCTCCACCTCCCGGGTTCAAGTGATTCTCCTGCCTCAGCCTCCTGAGTAGCTGGGACTACAGGTGCCCACCACCACGCCTGGCTAATTTTTGTATTTTTAGTAGAGATGGATTTTCACCATGTTGGCCAGGATGGTCTTGGTCTCTTGACCTCGTGATCCGCCTGCCTCGGCCTCCCAAAGTGCTGGGATTACAGGCTTGAGCCAGTGTGCCTGGCCAATTTCAGTATTATTGTGTCTCAGGAAATAGGAGTAGAGGGAGATGGCGGATTGGCCAGTCAGTGGGGCAGTCACAACACACACATTTGTTGATGAAGTTTGCCATGTTATATGGAAGCAGTTCATGGTGCCTCATAACAATTACAATAGGAACATCAAAGATCACTGATCACAAACCACCATAACAGACATAATAATAATGAAAACACTTGAAATAGTGCAAGAATTACCGAAATATAACAGAGATGTGGAGTGAGCACATGTTGTTGGAAAAGTGGCCCTGACTTACTGGATGCAAGATTTCCACAAACCTTCAACTTGTAAAAAACAGCGTATCTGCAAAGTGCAATAAAACAAGGTATGCCTGTGTTCATTTCTTTATGTGATAAGATGGCAATGATCACATATAACCTGCTCTGTGATAATACATTGTTTAGGTCATACGTTTTAAATTGTACATTTTCAGTTTTAATATTCAATATTTATATTTAATATTAATAAATAGTAATAAAATTTATTAAATAATAATTAATATTAAATAAATAATATTATATAAAATAATATTACATAATCAATTGTCTGTTTACCTATACAACTTATTTCATGGTTTATGAATGTCCCGGTAGCTTGGGTATGAAGAGTGCCCATGCAAAGTAATAAGACTGGATTGTCTTGATAGCTCTGGCAAGTACTGACTGCGTGCAAGTGACTTAGCATTTTGCTTCAATGTTTTCATCTGTAAAATGCAGATGATATTCTTAACCTCATAATATTCTTGTGAGGATTGAAGGTCCTTCTACCTGTAAACATTTTGAAAAGTACTTATCGATTAAGTTCTCAAGCAACATTTTTCTGTATTTTGTGGAAATTTTAGAAGTAGTAGCTGTAGTAACAGTAACAGTATTAGTAACAACACTTTGGGCAACGTTTTGAAATAATAGAAACTGTCAGTGTTCAGCTGATAAATGGACCATTGGCGTTTAAGAAGTAAGACAAAGGCTCTCATATACCTGACATGTTATTCATGAGTTCCTTGAAATAATTTTGACCTTTTCTCCCAGAAAATAAGTTTATATGGTTCAAAAGAAACTACTGCCTAAAATATTAATTTTATGACAATTAATCGTCAAGCAACACAAAAGCCAGCGTGGTGACCAGATTCAGCTCTGAGGTTTCATATAGAAGAAAGCAAACCTCAAACTGAAATGCTCTGCGCAGAAAGCACATCCTGTAGCAAACCTGTGATAGGGAGATCAGAAAATTCCTCTCCACAAAGCTGAGTCTGTAACATCTACCGTAGCACAGCGATACCTTAGAGGAAAGGAAGCTTTGTTTTTAGCTTTGGTAACACTTAATGAGAAGTTGGTGTTATTTTATATCAGATCAAACAGGATTTAATTGATTAATTTTACTCTGCAACATGAGCAGTGTCTGCAGTGGCCGGAGTGTTGGTAAGCAACACCTTCACACTTTGGCTTGGATATTGCTCATTAAAAACTCTGTTGATGGCATTTCAGATGACAAAAGGACACCATCACGTAAGAAATTATCTTTGAAACCCCGTGGTTTCAATATTGTATTACTAGAATAGTCATCATCATTTTCCAAATTCTACATCGTGTCATTTTTTGGTAATTTCTTTCATATGTATTCATGAAACCTCTGAGAGCATCCTTGGGTTGTCTCAATAGGCTATTCAGCTGAGTGTCTATCGTGTGTAAAACTGTAATAATCTACAATTAAAGGAACTTCTTCAGTGTCACGGCTTTACCATGGTGTAACATAAAATTGTAAGCCTGGCAATACAGTGTTCACTAGCATACCTTAATGATCCAGCCTCTCCACAGTACACTCCATCAACAATTTATTCCCTATCCACATTTTATCTAGGCCAGGTGTGAAACTATTTTTGGAGTAAATCTAACACTTCCTACCTGCTTTTTCTTTTCTTCTCAAATCTAAGTAAATATACAAAGAATATTAACTTGGGTTGATGAAGTGACTCTCTGCATTATTGTCTAATAAACCAACGTTCTGAGAATTCAAATTAATGCTGTCATTAAAGCCAAGGTTGAAGGCAAAGGAATTTGTCCCCTTTCACTGAGAGATAATTGTAAGAGAGCCTGAAAAAGTTACTTTGCAGACAAATGGGTGCAGTATTCACCTGAATCAGAATGGGATCCAGTTCAGCCTTACTCCATCGACCACCTCCGTTAATTTCTAGGACTTTATTGCTGTTGAATTGCTTGTCTCTGTGGGTGTGTTTTATAGATTTTATGGTTAAATAAGCACATAGTCATTACTGAGATATACAGAGTTGTAAATTGGTTCATTTCATAGTTAGAAATAACTTTAGAACTGACGGTTAACAAAAATATTACTTCTCATCAGTTGCCTTGAGAGTTTAATGGATATAAATGTCTCCTAGATGAAAGAGGGCCTGTGAGTGTTTTCTGTCTGTATCCATATCCTCACCTTCACACACCACATAAGCATAATGTATCTTGCACCCAGCTCTCCATAGTTAAGTGTGATTATTTCTCACTTGGGCTCTTTAACAGCTTTGTTATTTTCAAAAAAAAAAAAAAAATCCACTTTCCATCTGGCTACAGATCAACACTAAGAAAAATTTACAATTCAGCCTTAGTATGAAGAGTTTATCATTTCATTACATCTAAAATTATCTTCCAAAGTTAGTCTAGATTGACTAAGGAAAGGAGCTACCTTTATTAAATACTCCCCTGTCATGTCTAGACGCTTGAATAATTTGTGGTATTCTAAGTGACACATCCAAGTGTGATCATTTCTGTCTAGGGGCCGTGTCTCTCTTGTGGGCCTAGGGACACTCCCAGCCCTCTCCAAGGACCCTTGTCCAAGTGCTGACAATACAGTAAAATACCACAAAGATCATGTCTCAAGAACTGTGCCACAAAGTATGGGTTTGGAAATGTTACCTAGAATGTTTCAGTTGTATCCTTTGGTTATATTGTGTCATTTAAAAATATTTAGAAAAATTACATATCAGAATATAAAATATATAATACAATGATTTTTTCCTAACACATGAAGTCTATCATATTAAAAATTATATTATATATTCATATTAATTTAATTATTTTATATGTATTTCAATTGACTAAATTATCATAGTGTATCACCAGTGACAAAACATTTCATCAATTACCTGAACCATAATGATAATCATAATGATAATAATAATAGTAAATGTCCCTATTGTTTGGTAGAGTTTACTAGAGTCTGTGTGGGAATTACATTCTTTATCATGATGATCAGAGAGTATATTTAGACTACATCATTCTCTTTCACATTTGGAAACTTATTAATTTTTTTCAAAATCTATATGACATTTCTCATGTGACTGAGAAAATAACAATGTATTAGTATTTATTTCATTTGCAAACTCCCTGTAATTACAGTGAAAACATGCCAAATACATAAATAAGCTATAGTAAATGAAAAGAAATGCTTTTTTGTAGCACTGTTGATTTTATGAAAGCATACTAATTCCATCATATTTTAACCTTTATAAACAGCTCTTTCAGCAGGTGAAGGGAAGCGATGATCAGGCTGTAGAAAATGAAGCTGAGGCCTAGGAAAGTCAATGCCTCAGATAACGTGCTGAACACCCCTAGAGTCTAGACACAAACCCAGCATGTGTCCAGGGCCACCATTAGCACTCTAAAGCAGGAGATACTCTGGTAATTTCCATATGTCCATCAACTAGAAACACAGGTTCACGAAATGAACTAATAATTTCATCAATATCCAGGAAACTGAAGAAAGCACTCACAGCTAGAATAAATGAAATATACTAATCTTTCTCATTCAGACCTTCCTCAAATAAAATTAACATTATATCATGAGCAGAACAGTATTATCTATCTACCCATCTGTCCATCCATCCATCCATCTACAAAAGCTTACATTGTTATCTCAATATGTGATTTGCAAGCTATTCTGAGTTCTTAATTAGGGCACATCGGTCAGAAACTTTTGAAGGTAAAGTCATAGAGACGATCATTGAACATTCGGATAAAGTTCCAAGCACACTCATACACTAAAATGAATGTCCTCTATGCATACCATTTAACACAAAGCAAGGCAAATTTATAAGAATTTTATTTATATGGTGGGCTAGATCTAGACCTAGATCTAGAAAATGTCCCTTCGGGTAAATGGAATTAGTTATACAGTGTTGATTACTACAAATACCAAACATAGATTAAATGACATGGATTTACTCAATATATTATTTTTTACCATACTAACCATAAAGTACATATTTATAGCATTTTCCAATGACTCACTCAATCTTTGAATCTCAACACTATTTTTTCTATTTTAACATAATGTTTCATACTTGTTTTGAATTTCCTTCTCCTTTGGGTTTCATGCTTAAATTCTTCTCTTAGAGAAATTGGATACTTTGAATACTATATTAACTTTTTCCTGCTTACTGTGGGGTCAGGTCAGAAGCCAGACATTTTCCTCCCTTTCTATTGATACAATGGGCCTACACAAAACCACCTCGCAGTATTAGGCTTTATGATCAGAACCAGAAAAGAAAAATGGGAGGCTAAGTAAAAAGGAACATCAATGGCAAGAAAGAAAGAAATAAGAAAGAAGAAAAGAGAGAAAAAGAGAAAGCAGGATGAAATTGAGTAGATAACTGCACATAATGGTGAGCCAGGGGGTGCTATTAAAAAGTCTTCCTGATCTTCCTTCTTACCCCTTTCTGAATAGGTCATGTGTTCTTTTTGACACTAAATGGATCTTTATGGCTTCAGTGTGATCATAACCCACAACCCAGGGTCACAAGTATGTAGAATTTTTCAGGAAGAAAGAAGGAAAGAAACAGGGGAGGGAGGGAGGAAAGAGTGTGTAAGCAGTGCTTGTTCCACACATTTTGGGGGGCCTTTAGTCAGTTGAGGTCACCTGTGTCAATAGTGGCAAAAATAACAGGGGAAAGCTAGGAGAAGCCTGCCTTTGTAAGGTGGGGACCCCTCACACATCCTCAACAGGGCAGGTTTTGAGGACCTGTATTCACAGGACATTGTAGCAGACTGTCTCCATCTCTGGGTGAAGGCCATTCCTCTGGTCCAGCTGGTTTTAAAAGTTGGAAGAAAGTGTCCATGTTTGGGATCTTAAGGGAATCGCTGGTGCCCTCTCTACCTAGAGGGACCAGGTGTGGTATTGCATCCGAGATCCTAATGAAGGTCATCCATGCCTTTATCTTTACCTGAAATTAGGCTCATCTGCAGTCTTTTCAACAGAACATTTCAGGAACTTGTAAACAGAGAACAAGAAAGCTTGAAGGACTCAACTTGTGGTTATACAAGTTGTCCTGGGGTTGTTGAATTGACGGGGGCCACTCTTCTCTTCCCCAACTGTAAGGCCCTGCCCTGAGTATATATTTATAGGACACATGACTGTTAGGGCCACTGTGCTGACCGCAAGGCGTTCCCCTTTTCCCTGAAATTAACATTCAAATGTATTTATTTCTAATAGTTCCTTTTCTCACACCACCAAAGATATTTGTGACTTTTTAATTAATTTTTCCAGTTTATTTTGTATTTTACATATTACCGTGTTATTGTTAGATGAAATATAAATGGATTTTTAACCCTGAAAAAGTGCTTTTGTTGAATATATTTTTAAATCTTACTAATTGCATTATTTTGATTAACTGGAAGACAAGAACAATTTTAGTGTAGACAAACATATATTCAAAATATTTCTAGAGCAAAATGGGTAGTCACTTAAATGAAATAGCCATATTATAAATGCAAATGATTCATTTTGCACTTATCAACTAAAAGCAACATTTGAACCTCACAATATGTATGAGGACTGTGTTTCCTGTGATTGAATTCAATGGCAAGAATAAAGTTGGAGAAAAAATATACAGGGGAAAGAATTTCTAGAAATAAAATACGGCCTTTTGGAAACAATACACATCGTAACCAATAGCATCTCAGCAAGTGTGTCATCTTTACTGACAAAATACAAAGTAATTTTAAATATTTAAGCAAATAGGCAAAAATGATTGATGAAAGCACATTTGCTAAATTGAAATAATGGCCATTACCAGTGACTGTGAAACAATGAATCTTTGCCTAAAGCAGTGAGAGCAATAAGGCTTTTCATAACTTTTTGTATGCATAGTAAAGACTAAATTTGTTGCAGCATCCACAGAGATTTAAATTAATTTCAGAAAGAAAATTATTACATTAATTTGTTTTCATCAAATATAATTTAGAATTAGTTATTCAGTAAGGGTTTTCCCAGTAGCCTTTAATAAAATGATAGAGATGGGCTTAGGGGGAGAGAATCTTAATTGTTCAGCATTCCATTTCAGTTTGACTCATTTTGGAACTTAGTTATTAGTATGAAGCAGCTTCAGTAAACTGGTGTTTGTAAACTAGTGTCTCTGATTCCCAATCCTGCTCTCGTATTGTTATTATTGTTATTACCTTTAAAGAAACACACACATGCAGATATTCTTTTAGTCTGCATTGTTTAAGGAACATTCTCCTTGTTCTCCAAAGTATAGTATAACCAGGAGAATGGATTTCAAATACCATCTCAGTCTGTTGAAATTTATAACTCACAACCCATAGGCACATCCTGTGGGTTCCAAAGCATCTCTACAAATGCACAGTGGACACCCGGGGAATGTCCATTAAGTCTTTACATTGCCTGACTTCTGTTCAGTAAGGTATGACTTCCGTAGACTAGATAAATGGTAGCCTTGAGCTTGATGGTATTTCACACCAACAATGTGGATCTGCACAAAACTGTTCAAAGGAAACTGACACTAGACGGAGAGTCTAATAATAGCAGGGTTGTATTTTAGGTTCTTCATTAGACTCTCCTCTCTTTTACTAGACTCTCCTTAAGTTCTTCACTGGAAGATTGGATCAAGCATATACCCTTGTTCCTTCTGATTTGTTGATGTAAATAAAATTTTTATTAAATAATACATGTAAAATCATTTGAAGAACATTAGGTTGTTATAGAATGATAGCACAGTTTGCAACAGATTTGCATCTGAATTCGAGTTTCTTATCTAAATTAGCTGGAAAGTTTGAGTCTCGTTTGGTCAACAATTAATGACTGTTAGCAGAGAATTAGAGAATTGTGATCCATACTCTGTGCACAGGCTGAAGGCTGCTACTGCATCTCTCTCTCATATTTTTCTTTAGTAACTGTTGCCCTCATCCTTTCAAAACACTTACCTGCTTGCTACCACTTCTCCTTCCTCTCCTCTGCAACAGCAGGGTATGCCATACATTTCAGCAAGATTAACAGAAGACTAGAGCTTGAACACTTGCTGTGCCATTAAATTAAAGTGTGCTGACCCCTGGCAAAAGAAAATAGACAATAAATATTGGGTTTAACTCTCTCAAGGAATAAGTGATTGAATAAATAAATGAATAGTATAAGCAGCAGTCCACATTTATTAGGTGTCTGCTGTATATATGGTATCATGTTTGAAGCCATCCTCCCTTAAAAAAAAAAATGTTTCTGGTCTCAAAGAAGAGATGTGATTGGCAGAAGAAAGACATACAAATAAAGAGCTAGCAATAGTCAACATATATTCATGGATGACTGAGAGAAACAGTTAAGAGTAGTGGTAAAGTATGTAAGGACTGAGTAGAACAAAGAGGAAGGAGAGAGCACCCCAAGCTTATATAATTAGTGAGGCTTCCTTAAATAGAGAGAGCTTGAGGAAAAGACACAGACCTGGTGAAATAGATGGGAACAAACCACCCATGCCAGGAAACATGGTGGGATTAGCAAAGGTGCAGAAGCTTGAAGAAGGCATAGGGTGTGGTCTCGGTTTACCAGAGCAGGGCTTTAGTGTGGGAGCCAGTGAATTAAAATACTAAGAACTGGATGGGTTGCTGATGTCTAGAGTTCCAGATTTGCAAATTTGTATTTGCTCCTACATGTGTGAAAGTCTTTGAAAATGAAGGAGCTGTACAAAGTATCACTTTATATACATGAAGCTAGCTGCGTGCATGTTTGGTGAATTCAAGGGCTGCAGCACTGAAACAGATGTAGGAAAGAATATTTCCGTGAACCACGTGTAACATGCTCAGGGTATGGATTCTGGATGGCATCAAAGAAAGCAAAGGCAAATAAGCCTTTTTCATGAGATAGGAAATGTCAGCAAGCCTTAGAAACGGATTGTAGAGTTTTCAAAAATTATTTGTGAATCGTATTGCCTCAAATATTGAACTGTTAGCTGACAGATACTATATCTAGTCAAAAATTTGGGAATTGTGGTAAAACATATAATGTGAGCAGATTTTATGGGGGTTATTTATTTTCTTGTTTGTTTTGTTTTGTTTTAGTGATTTGTTTTTATTGGCGGATTTCTCAGAACTCATGTTTTTGGCCTTATGAATCTACAAAAGAGGACTTAAATGACATCCTTTCTCTTAACACCACTGGACACTAACACATTTGATTACAAAAAAAATAAATTGTAAAGAATTAGTGTTTCGGCTGGACACGGTGGCTCATGCCTATAATCCCAGCACTTTGGGAGGCCGAGACGGGCGGATCACGAGGTCAGGAGATCGAGACCATCCTGGCTAACACGGTGAAACCCCGTCTCTACTAAAAATACAAAAAAAATAACCGGGCGAGGTGGCGGCGCCTGTAGTCCCAGCTACTCGTGAGGCTGAGGCAGGAGAATGGCCTGAACCTGGGAGGCGGAGCTTGCAGTGAGCCCAGATCCTGCCACTGCACTCCAGCCTGGGCGACAGAGCGAGACTCCGTCTCAAAA